>NW_024062691.1:1200000-1800000 GCF_006381635.1 Hibiscus syriacus
ATATTAACAATATATAAATTCTCACTCAAATAACACTCGAGCAATGTTAACAATTAAACTTACAAGTGTTTTGCAAATGAATATACAATAATTTAGCTCATAAAGACTCTTTGATGTTATATTTACTGTCAATGTTTTTATTATTATTCTTAAGATGGTTTGAGCTCGTCGTTAGGCATTCTCTATTTTTTTTAGCCTTTATGAGTTGTTATAGATGCAATAGAGTCGTTACCTGCAAAGAAAAATAGTATATATGGCATGGGTTATCGATTATTTTCGTGAAAGAGATCGAATCTTTTTCAACATTTAATGTTACTAAAGAAGGGATCGATTTTTTATGGCATTCCTAGAAAGTGCTCGATCTTTTTAAAAATTAGATTTGTCCATTGACTACTGTAATCCAAGAGATCGATCTTTTGACCAAAAGGATCTATACTTTAAGTAAAAATTCTTAAGAAGCTTAACTTTTAAAGGAGAAAATAATCGAGTAATTATTTAGAAAGTTTTGGCCGAGTTAAAAAACATTTAAGGCATATTTTTAAATTAATTTAAACTTTGAATTATTTTTAATTTTTTTAACAAATTCTTCTAAATTCAAAATTAATTTTATAATTATTTATTATATTAAAATATAAATTCAACAATCTTAATTCATATTTTATTGATATTAATGTAATTCTTTATTCCTAATCTTTCTGAGGTTAGGTTATTCTAAACCTCCTACATTGGATGCAAAACAATTATCGTTAAACAAAAGATTATCGTTCTCGATCTGTAATTTTGTAAAACTAAAATAGGTGTGTTTTTCTCGTTTTTGTATTAAATGAACACATTTTTACTTGAAAGTCGGTTAAATATTTCAATGTATTATTTGTTGAAGTTTCTCACGTTCGTTGTTGTTTTGGTCGAGTTTTATGTATGTTGTATGTTGTATGTTGTGAGTAAAACATAGATTGCAGGGCATCTATTCTTTTATACTTACGTTTGATTTAAGCTTTGTACTGGGTTGGTTAAGTATGTGACTGTTTTCTGAATATGTTTTACTAAATGATTATGATTTTTATTTGCTTGTGGAAGGATTCGAAGTCGCATTCTAGTTTCTACCCGAGTCTGCGTAAATTGGAGTCGCCGCCCAAGTCAAGTATACGCGGATTTTTTTTTTAAAGCTCCCAAGTCTAATTTTCTATTCACTGCGGCTTCTACAATTAGTACAGTTCAAGAAATGAAGATTGAATAACGAAAAATCAATATCAAATTTGAGAAGAAAATTAGTGAGATCGTAGATCTCCATTCTTCTAACTCAGCCGGAGGAGAATCATAAGAATGGCAAGGGTAAGCTGCGATTTCCGGTACTTTCTCATCCCCGCTGCATTCCTGTTCATATACATCCAGGTAAAATCAACAAACCTTGCTCCCTTTCCCTTTTCTTTTTTCTCGATTTAATTGAAATTCTAAATTTATGTATATATCAAATTGTATGCTTGTTTCAAACCTTTTGTAGATGCGACTTTTCGCCACGCAATCTGAATACGCAGATCGAATGGCTGAAGCGGTTAGTAAGCTTAGATTTATTGCTATCTTTAGCTCTCAGAAGCTTCTGCCTTTTTTTAATCCTTACAAAACCTAAGGAATATGAACAATCTAAGCCTTTGAGCATGGCGTCTTTTTCATTTTTGGCAGGTGGATGCAGAGCGCCATTGTACAAGTCAAACGCGACTACTTATTGATCAAATTAGTATGCAACAAGAGCAAATTGTGGCCCTGGAAGGTGTGAATTTCCTTCATTTTGATCCTTTAGACATGTTTCTTTTCAGTAGACAAGGTTGAAATCGATATTGTTTTTCATGGAATTCAAATCATTCACTCTTTTCATGCTACAAATTCAGAGGGGAAGAAGCGAAAGGATCAGGAGTGCGCACAACTGAAGGCTCTTGTTAATGATCTTGAAAGTACTTTCTTTTATCTTGCTTGATTGCAATTGTATATTTTCTAAGAAGATCCTTCTATGGTTTCTAGGCGCATATTTAGGCTTTGCTTTGTAGGAAGGATGGGAAGGTATAAGAAAGGAAGTGCTTTTAATCTATTGATTAGGTTTTATGTACCATTTTTCTACTTTGTAGCTTAACCTTTGGAATTAAAACTTTGCCACGCTGACCCCTTTCTGTCCTTCTTACCAAGTGAAGCCTTGTGATGTTCAGATCATATGATCTTTTTCTATTTAGTTTATGAGACCTTTTCTGTTTATAATACACTTCATTACCACTTTTAAGGTTGTTATTAATGTCATCCCACTGAATTTGGATCTATAGCTGGATCTTGATGAAGGCCATTCTGCTCCTCCATCAATGTAGTTTGGCATTGATTTACTTCTTGTTCTCTAATTATTTTCGCTAAGAAGCTTTGGAATTGTTCTAAATTGTGTAGTTTTTTAATCATTTATTGGGTTTTCATATTTGTTTTCACCTGTCTTTCTTTTGTATTATTCCTTCAAAAAGGTTTTTTTTTTCTTTCCTTTGGTGCTTCAAATGTTTTATGGTCAGTTAACATCTTTCTTTTTGGTTGTTTCAGAGAAGACCCTTCAAAGAATAATTGATAAAACACAGGTTTGTGACATGATGGGCATTCTTATGCGTTATCTCCACAAAGTACCACATGTAATAATTGAAACAATCTTTGGGTTGAATGTTTTAGGTACCAGTGGCAGCTGTAGTAATAATGGCTTGCAATCGTGCTGATTATCTGGAAAGGACAATTGCATCTGTCTTAAAGTATGTTTATTCGACCCTTGTTTGGTTTGATAGCTTATTCTGTTTGACCAGGTAGTAGCTAATTTTAAGCTGATTTACGTTGGCTTAAATATGCAGGTATCAGAGGTCTGTTGCTTCAAAATATCCCCTTTTTATATCTCAGGTACTTAAACTTATAATCCTATTCTTTATTAGCAACAAAAGGTTTGTCTATTTGACTTGTTTTAACTTTGTACTTCATGCACAACAGACACTGTATTTTTCTTTTGTTGTAATTAAAAGAAGAAATGCTTCTAACTGTGATAGTTTCTTCTCAGGATGGATCAGATCCAAATGTTAAAGCTAAGGCTTTGAGTTATTTTAATCAGATATCTTATATGCAGGTAAATTGCTTTTCCTCTGTTCCCTTTTGTTCTCCATTGGAAAGTTGATTGGGATGAGTCCTCTTCCTTTTTCCTACCCTATCATATGATTTGCCTTATCCTTATTTATCAAAACCCATCCAGTGAATGCTTACGTTAGTTTCTTTCAGCATATAGATTATGATCCAGTGCATACAGAAAGACCAGGGGAATTGATCGCATACTACAAGATTGCCCGTAAGGGTTGTTTCTCTCATTTCTTCAGTGTTGACATTGCTCCTACTGATTTCTGCTCTTAACGTTTGGTTTCTTAAGGTCACTACAAATGGGCATTGGATGAGTTGTTCTACAAGCACAATTTTGACCGAGTAATTATACTTGAAGGTGAAGTTTTCCTTTTTGGATTATTGCTTCAAAATTCTTCTTTTATCATTTCTTATAACAAAAGGAATACTGTTCTGACTGAGAATCACTTTTGAAGACAGATGATATGGAAATTGCCCCTGACTTTTTTGATTACTTTGAGGCAGCTGCTGCCCTTCTCGACAAGGATAAGTATGTTAGAAGAATTAAATCAGGCTCTCCGTCTATTTTGATTTAATTTGAGGGTTTGCATCCTCTTTCCTTCTTCACCTTCTTGTTATTAAATCATGTAGGTCAATTATGGCTGTTTCCTCATGGAATGACAATGGGCAAAAGCAGTTTGTGTATGACCCATGTAAGTTTTTTCTCTCAATGGAATTTATTTCAAGGAAGACAATCAAGCTTAATGCGTTTTTATATTCAAGATTTGGCTGGTTTGCTAAAGTTGTTTGTTCTAGATTGCATGAGTTTTAAGGTTCTATGCTATTTCTTAATCCCCCATGCAGTGCTCACCTTAAAATTTGAGATGCTTTGACTATGAGGCGGATATTTAATCTTATCCTGGCCTCATTTTGGATGTTTGCTCATTACCAGGAATCCCCCCCCCCTCTCTCTATCTATGTGCAACATATAGTTGAAGTTGTTTATGCAATCTACTTCTGGATAAGTCTTTTACATGTTCATGCTTGAACACAATTTTTAATTTTCTTGAAATGGAAAATTTTGGTGCTTTCTATTTCTTAATTTCCTTGTAATTATTCCATGCAGATGCACTTTATCGCTCAGATTTCTTTCCTGGTCTTGGCTGGATGCTTACTAAGTCAACATGGAACGAGCTATCACCAAAGTGGCCAAAAGCATATCCTTCTTGGTTAAGTATATTGTTATTCATTTGTATATTACACATATGCTTATTGATGTAGTTCTTCTATGAAATTTCTTTGACAAACATTCACTTATTGGGATGACTGGATGAGATTAAAAGATAATCGCAAAGGTCGACAATTCATTCGTCCAGAAGTGTGCAGAACATATAACTTTGGCGAGCATGTATGTATCACCTTGTCATTTAGAAGATTTCTTGTTTAAAATTTTTGTGTTTACAAATCTTATGAGTATTTTTAGCTTTGATGAGAATGTTTTCTTGGTAGACCATCCACCAGTATGTGTCTTCCTTGTGGACTGGAACTAGGTAGGCATGAATGAGGCGCAGAGTCCATTTGTTTTCCATGGAGAATTTTTTGCTATGATTCTATTGCATTGCTTCTGGAAGAATGTTCACTAAATTTGGACGAATATGTTACTTCTATGGTGTCAGTGTTTTTTTTTTGGATGAAGAGTTTCCTTCAACTTTTGGAATGGCTTGTTTCCTTGCTTAAATAAAATTGAGATTCCCCAAATTAGGGGCATTTCCATCCCTCATTAACACAGCATAGGCAGCTTCAGCAATTTTAAATTTCCTCAAGGGCGGGTGTTAACATTTTCTGGTTCTTCGGTGATATTTACATCCCCTTTTACAACTATGGGCTCACTTTGTGTTTTAAATCTTTGATTTCAATCAGGGTTCAAGCATGGGGCAATTTTTCCAAAGTTATCTTGAACCTATTAAGATGAATGACATTAAGGTTGGCTGCAAAATTTCTATAATCTTATTTAGAATGTAAATTTTTTTAATCATCATCGTCACAGTAGTGTTGCTTTTCTGCGTGAAAGGTGGATTGGAAGTCACAGGATTTGAGCTACCTATTGGAGGTAAAATCAGTGGAACTGGAAACTGTTTTTCCCCAGGTTCTAATTTTTACATTTGTCATGTATATAATTGTTCTCTTTTCTAGGACAAATATGCAAAATACTTTGCCGACCTTTTAAGGATGGCAAAACCTGTCCATGGACCAGATCTTGCTCTTATGACATCTAATATAGATGGAGATGTGCGTATTCAGTATACAGACCAATCAGATTTTGAAAACATTGCACGGCAATTTAGAGTTTTTGAAGAATGGAAGGTAAATTATTCATCTGATATTTGGGGTCTCTTTCTTTTCTTTATTTGTTGTGAAAAAGTTATTTATGATAATAACTGATAAATGCCTGGTCACAGTAGGTGATAATATATGTTCTGAAACTCGGTACCGTTTCAAAAGTTTGGTGGATATGAGTTAATTTTCTGAATACTATTTTAGCCTATTTACTATCAATTGCATATAGTTTTTGGTACAAAACTGTAACTTTTTTTTTCACCTGACCATTTCAAAGTAATAACATATCTATGATTTGTTTATATCAAAATGATCTTTCTGCTCATTTTCATTTCTTGTGCCCTACAAGCATATAGATACGATAACCATACATACTCTTCTAACTAATGCATGGGGGCGGGAGGGCCTTGATTTAAAGAACATTACTTTCTACTTCTATTGTTGTTGTACAAATAAACTGTTAAAAGAAAAGTTTTCACATATCTAAGATTGACTAATTCCATTCTTCCCAATTCTCCAAAACTTTGATTGCTTTGTTATCTAGGACGGTGTACCAAGAACAGCATATAAAGGAGTGGTGGTTTTCAGATATCACCCACCAAAACGTGTATTTCTTGTCAGTCCCGACTCTCTACGGCAGCTTGGGATTGAAAATGCTTGAAATTAAAAGGTTAACACCCATGTCTGGTTTTTTATTGTTTCCTTGTATTTTATAACGGTGGAAGCCACTAAATTCGGTATAATGCAATTGGAGGAATAATGACAGATAGCAAGTTTCAGCATGTTTTAGTTTTCGTTTGTGATGATAATGATTTGCGTTGTAATCTTTGGTTTTGTAATGTGTAGTCAGTGATCCTGTCCTGATGAAGTATTTCCGGATGCTGGAGAGCAAAGAGGTTGCGGCTGATGAAATATTTACTTTCTAAATTTTCTCTGTTATGGAATTTGACTCGACTCGATTAAATCCGCACTTGTGCTGGCGATCAATTCTCTTACATATGGTAGGCACAGGAAAAACCTTTGGTTTTGTGTTGTAGGTTATATGTCATGATGATTTCATCTTACATTTTTCCATTTAGAAGTATGATAATATCCCAAAAGGTTATTTTCTGGAGAAACCTTTAATTTTAATAAACCAGCACTAAAAATAAATTGAAAGGTTACTTATTGGAGAGGGGATGTCATTGGTTGGCTTGAATCCTGGCTAACAAAGGATTTCATCTACTTGTTTGACAAATCATGTTATATACCTGGAAGGTCCAAGTTATAATCTGAAATTTTGTTTAAAATATTTTATTTTCTTGGAGTAATTCCACAAAATTTTGAAATTATTTTTCATGCAAAAAGGATTCAGAAAAAATGGTCAAAGAAATACCCAAGTCCAAGTGTCTTGTCCTCATTGTGCAAGAAGATTAATATTATTATTTTTCCATTTGAACATGACTAATTATTTTCCATGAAAATTATTTTCCAACTAGGCCCAATCCAAACATGACTAATTTTTAAGATTGTTATTATTTTTAAGAAATGAACATTGTTGATGAGTTATATAAAATTCAAAAGTTACTATTTTACTTAAAAATTGTTATGATATTTGTATTGTGTTGGTATCATTGGTCCATGTTTTGTTTTATGTTGGCTAAAAAATAATTTAGTTGCAATAGCCATAGGTATAGCTTTTTCATCCTCATTTAATTGGGACTTAACCTAAAGTCTAATCCCAAGCCAAATCCTCAGGCCTCACACTTCAAACAAATGAGACATGTTCAAATTTATCATCTAATATTTAGACTCCCTCTATCCTTTAATGTATCTTAAACTTTGACTAAAATTATTTTAAATATTTTAAAAAAATAAATTTTATAAAATATATATTTCAAAACTATTTAATTTGTAACAACCCGGAAATTTGAAAAAAAAAATATAATTGTAATTTGAGGTTTTAAATAAATAATTTGGTGAAATTTGGGAACTAAATTGAAAGATGTTAAAAAACGTAGTTTGTTTTAGAGTTAAAGGAAATTCAGAGACCAAACTCTGAATTTACCCAAAAAAAAGTTGGTAAGTTTGGTTGATATATACCAATTGCTCCCAAATTCCCTTCCCAAAGCCCATTTTCCAACCACGATCCCGACGTCGTTCGAATTCCGATCGTCGTTTTGAAAACACCATCGTGTTCGTTATCGAGTGAGGAACAATTTCCTTAAATTAATTGAAGCGAAACGCTGCCAAACGTCGGGAATTTTCAGTCGAAGCCTCGACGTTTTTTTAGCTCAATCGCCGAGAAAATCTTAAATTCATCACCGATCGTTACACCATTTACGACACCTCCCGCACCATCGTGTTCCTTGTGCCGTTCCGAGTCCGCCGGTGTTATCCTTGGCCTCCGTCGACGGCGGCGCGTAAGGAGGTGAGACGGTCAAACTTTCCGATTTGTTGAAAACGAGCTCTCTGCCGTTCAAAAATTTGAACCTAGCTTTGTAAGTATCTCGAAATCGCTCAAAATGATTTTTTAGGATTTTTTCTGTAATTTTTCCGACGCTTATAGACGCCGCACGCTCCCCCACGCGCTGTCACTGCTCGTGGGGAAGGCTAAAATAACCGGTTTAACCGGTTTTTCAAAGGGTTGACCGGTTTCGACCCGACCCGACCCGTTGATCGGGTGACAATTTGAGAATTAATTCGAAATGGGTGATATTTTGGGAATTAATTCGAAATAGGTGCTATTTTGGGAATTTAATTCGAAAAAGGTGCTATTTTGGGAATTTAATTCGAAAGTGATAATTTGGGAATTAATTTGAAAATGATGCTATTTTGGTAATTATTTTAAAAAGGTTGCTATTTCTGTAAAATGGTTGACAGTTTGTTGACCTTCTTTGACCAGAGCTTTGACCGGCTTTGACCGGCCATTAAACAACCGTTAATCTTTTTTTAGAATATCTATCCTGACATTTTTCGACGTCCCGAATCCGTTTTTAGGATTGGTTTCACAAGATTCAAACCTGAAAGTCTTCGAATCGTCAGTCAAACCCGTTGACTTTGATTTTGACCAAGAATTCAGAATTTCGGAAGGTTATACTTTATGTTTTTCGACGTCCTGAATCTGATTCTGAAGTCCGTTTTGTCAAATTCTGACCCGAAATCCCCAAATCAAGCATGTAAACCCAAAAAGGCTTAGTATTTTAGTATTTTGATTATTTATTTGAGAATTGGTTAAGGAATTGATTCAGTAAAATATTTTATGAAGGTACCCGTGTTTCACCTGAACGAGGATCAGTTAGGTCTGGAGTTGTTCGTTCGTCAGATCAGCTTGAATCGCGTACTACAAGAATTACCCGTAGGTTTCCGTATATTATTTAAATAAAGATTATTTATATTAGGATTCCAATATGGATTTTTCCAATTCGTAGGATCTAGCGCTGCAGCAGAGCGTGATCAACAAATCCAGTGATAGGCTTCCCTATCTGATTTCTCAGACTGTTACAGGTGTGTTTCCTGATAGTGTTATATTACTGTTTTAAATTATATAAATATCTGAATATTGTGTATCTGATTTCTGATTTATTGTATATTTCTGATATGATTTCTGGTTACGGTATTTTATACCGTTTTCTGAATACTAATTACCCAACATCTGAATTACTATACATTACTGATTTGATTTTTGATTTCTGTATTTCTGTTTATGGTTTTCAAGCTTGAAACATTCTTATGTTTTTAAAGAATTATTCATTGTTTTACGCGCATACATTCATGTTCATTATTATCATTGAGCGAAATATTATTGGAGGAAGATTATCTGCAGGCTCCTCGGCTGTATGCTCAGGGCCTTACTGGTTGTGCGGGGTGTATGGTTATGGGGAACCTACACAGACAAATTATGAAAGGATGGGGGTAGTGTTCATGTTTTCAAAACATATTGCATAAACAAATTTTATTAAAATGTTTTGTTAATATGTTTTTATACACTGTATGGAGCACACTGAGCTTTTTAACTCATTCTATAGTTTTTACCATTTTTCAGATAACAGCAGACCGTAAGCTAGCAGATTTGGCATCAGGGGAGATCAACTACTTATTTTGTACGAACATATATCTCTACATGTTTTCCGTTGTATCTGGTGACATGTATTTGCTATCTTTTTGGATATATCTGTATTATTAATATTTTGGTTTGTATTAATATAATGTATTGTAAGAAAAAAAAACCTCTGAATGGGATATGTGACCACTTAGGTTTGGGTTTAACTTACAGACCGGGTCTGAGGGGTTACATTATTAAAGATTTTTAAAATATGTTTTTTTCATAATTTTATCAATAATAAATTTTAAATAAAAAGAGTCATTGAAAAAAAACTGACAAGAAAAATGTCAGTAAGAGAGAATTTTTATAGGAAGAAAGTAATATTATTATTAGTTACTTTAATAAATTAATATCACATGTTAATTCAGTTGGATAAATAAATAATTAATATTATATAGTGATATTTTTTGTTTTCACATAATATTTATAATCTTTTAATAAAACAATTGAAATTCATCATATAGGGATTAAATCCATATCAAATAATTTTATAAGTATTTTCTACCATTCCATCTACAATTATTGTTAAATATTTTTTTAAAAATATTTTTCATATAAAATATTGTTTTACGTAACAAAATATAATATATTTTAACTTTCTACAATTATTATTTCCCTGCAACTTGAACCAACAATGCCATTAATTTCCAACGAAAAATCAAGAAGAGTTGAAAACACACAGGACGTAGGTAATATTTCAAGTTAAGAGGGACACACTTATAAAATTTTAAGTAATAAATAATTTATAAGATTTTAGAGAGACGGAAATATATTTTTAATAGAAAATACAAATAAAATATCTAAAATATATAAAAATCTGTAATTTTTACGAGAGCGGCCGCACTCGCCCATCTCTTCTAAATCCATCCCTTAAAACACGATCAGCAATAGCCATTAGAACTTGGAAAATTAGTTTGATTGTTAATGTGAATTATTTGGAACCAATGTCTTCATTTTTATTTCTTCAATGTGGTGGAGTGTTGCTATTACCATTTTTTTTTAATTTTATCCAACGAAAAGGTATAATTTATTTTAATAATCTAAGGTGATATAAGATAATATTCTTTTATAATTTTTTTAATTATTGACAACGTACATACACCTATGGGTGAAATATCGTAGGGTAAAGAGGAGCCTTGTCCCCCACCGATTATTATTTTTAAATATTAATTAATATTAAAAAATATTTTTAAAAAATAAATAAAGAAAAAATTATCAGATCTCCTTAATTGAAAAAAATTATATTTATGAAAAATAAAAAAAATATTTTAGCCTCTGCTTTAATAAATTTCTAGTTCTACCCTGGCATACACCCTACAAACATAACTACTCGAACATAAAATCGCAAGGAAAACACTTCAAATTTAATTGATAATACTATTTCATTAACTAACTGTTTTTCTTTCTTGTGGTCCATTGCCGAAGTAGTAGATCGTTAGCCATAAAGAAAGGGAGTACAGCAGAGAAAATTAAAGTAAGATATTTGGTCACCCAATACCATGGCATCCTCGTACTCAATATCACCACGACACAATTCATAAATCCGTAGACCAAAAACTCCTTCCCCAAGCCAAAGGTTTATTTTTTTCCCTTTCAATTGTCAATTGGAAAAAATTTTGCAACTGAAAACTATTTAAACTGAAATTAACATAGAATAAATTGTTAGGATTTGTGGAAGCTCGAATAGACAATCAAATAATGTAGAAAGGGGTGAATAAGCAATAATTTGATTAGGAAGCAATAATTTGATTAGTGTGCAAATGAGAGCAAAAGATAGAGAAATTTGATACAAGGATTTATAGTGGTTCGACTTATTAACCAAGTTTACTCCCACTACCTAAGCTCCTCACTTAGGATTTTCTAACAAATTCACTAATTTGTTCTTTCTTTTTAAAAGATAAAGAGATAACATTTACACTCCCTATCTTTTCACTTGGCTAAGATAGAATCAATCTCCTTTTTCAAAAGGTAAAAAGAAGTAAACAATAATACCTCTCAAAGGTAGAGTGTTTACAAATTTAGCTCACCAAAAACACAAATATTTACAAGAGAGATGAAAATAAGATTGGAAAATTCTTCTTTTGTGTTAGAATGATTGGATAGGTGTTTTAACCCTTCTTCAAGTGTCTTGAACTTGTATTTATATGTTTGAATGAAGTTGTGGACGTTTCTAGCCGTTGGAGATGATTTCTAGCCGTTTGGGGATGAAATCTCTGTAAAATAAAACTGCTCAAAACAAAGGGTATCAATATTCCTAAAGGGAGTATCGATACTATCTTTGTTTATATTTAAATCAACTAGCCGTTACTAGCCGTTGGGGCCTGATGGTATCGATATTATGCCTATGGTATTGATACTACTATGTAAAGTATTATCGGTACCCCTTTGGATAGGGGTGTGCAAATCCGGTTACCCGATTCCCGGGTACCCGGAACTTCCGGGTCGACGATTTCTCGGCCCGTGTCCCGACCCGGATGTTACGGGTACCCGGTAATCGGGTACCCGAATTTTGCGGGTACCCGGTAATCGGGTACCCGATACCCGGTTTTTATTTTTTTTTATTTTCAAATTATTAATTTAAAAAAAAATATATACACAAATCTAAATATTCGAAACTTCGAATTACATACTCTAATATCCGAACATAAAATTTAAAAGTTCAAAATACAAAATATAATAATCCATAATATAAATAATTCATTATATTTTATATAATTATATATAAAAAAATAAAAATAAAATAAAAACTAACCGGGTACTCGGGTAACCGGGTACCCGAAAAAACTAGATTTTGTGACCCGGGAAATGTCGGGCCGGGTACCCGACCTGGCCGGGTAATTTTTTTTAGAGAATTACCCGATTTTTTAGATCCGGGTCGGCGGGTCGGGTCAACCGGGTCAGGTAATTTTGCACAGCCCTACCTTTGGGCATTGATATCATTTTTGCATTCTGGAATTTGAGCAATGCTGGTAGTATCGATACTACCTAGTGAGTATCGATACTTCCCTTACCTTTGTATCGGTACCATATGAACAATATCAGTACCATATGAATAATATCGGTACTGTTCATGAGGCATCGATACTGTAAGAACAATATCGGTACTACTTGTACAAAAACGTATTTTGTGCTCAATTCCAAGTAAAATGGACTTTGAATTATTTTTGAAAACTTTGAACAAATTCAATTCAAGTCCAAAAACATTTTGCCTTAATTATTATATCAAAACATAATTCAACATAAATCAAACATAATAAATAAGATTTAATATAGTTAGATTTTATTTATTTTAACAAATGAGAAAAAATAATAATTAACTATAAAATATTACAAATATATATATAGGGGCAGGATCCAATTATATAAGGTAAAAATTTTTAGTTTTACACATTTTTAGGATCGTTGGATGAGGAAAAATCAAATAATGTATCTCATTGTTTTTTTTCTAGTGAATATCTCTACATTTCCTACTGTTAATCTCAGCCTTTGATTTTACCTCATCCAACGGTCCTAAAAAGGTATAAAACTAAAAAGTTTTACATTATGTAATTGGATCCTGATCAAAGACTGAGATTAACAGTATGAAATGTGAAGATATTCACTAAAAGAATAAGGAGTTAATTTCAACCTTTTATTTTTCCTCATCCAACGATCCTAAAAATGGGTAAAACTAAAAGTTTTACACTAGGTATAAGTGGATCCTAACCCATATATATATATATAACTTTACGAGTTTAAGTGGTTCGTCCGTTAAAAAATTTCATTAAGTGACACATATCGTATTTAGAAATTTAAAAAAATTAATTTTTAAGATAAAAACTTAAAGCCCCAATTTTTTTTAAAAAAAATCTTTAAAAAATTCAAAACTTTTAATACCTTAATTTCAATTCCTATACCCACACCCACCACTGTTGTTTGCCATTGTTGCCGCTAAACCTCCACCTGATGGCAAGAGAACCCGACAAATCCTCCCAAAACTTTGAAAAAAACATTTAAAAATCCAACGAATCCACATGATCCTACGAAACCGATAACAAGGCTGATGAAGGTTGACAATGGAGATGGTAAGAGCGATGACGGTGGATGTGGTCGACAAGAAAGATGGTAAGGTTAGAGTTAGAGATTTTATGCTTGATTTTAGAGATTTTTAGGGATTTGAGTTTATATATATATATAGAGAGAGAGAGAGAGAGAAATTAGGGTTTTGAAAATATAATAATATTTTAAAGTTTTTTAAAAAAATGAAAATTTTAAAATTACATGAATGCAACACATGTCACTTAATGGACTTTTTAAACGTCCATTATGGTGGAGACACTTAAAATAATAATATTTATAACGTTAAATACCTAGATTAATCAAAAAAATATTTAGGCACCTAAATAAAAAAAATATAATTTATACCTTTTTTATATTAAACCTCAATAATATATGGATCAGTGAAAAACAAATAATTGAGCTTAAATTCCACTTTCTTCTCCAAATAATAATACATATTTTTGGTAATAACAACAAAAAATTGGTCTTCAAACTTTTGAATGTTTCAATTTTATCTAAAATTCATGCAAATATATAATTGACTTCAACCATAACTTAACATAAGATTTTGGTTTTTTTTTCAAACATATAATAATACAATTTGGCCTAACGATTTTATTAACAATGGATGTAATTAGTATATACAAATAGTTTAGGATGAAATTGCATGTTCAAAATGTTTGGGGACTAATTTAGAATAAATGTCAAAATTTGGGGATGAAATTAAAATATTCAAAAATTTGAAGACTAATTTAGAATGATAATTATAATTTAGGGATGAAATTAAAATATTTAAAAATTTACGGATTAATTTAAAATAAACGTCATACTTTTTTTAGGATATCATATGAGTCTAAATTTGGATTGTATATTTTTCTAAAACGTGAATATGTTGGTGGAGGACCTGCTGGTTCCTGGTGGATGTTCTACAAAATTGCTTTCGATAGGGGGATTTCAAGCACGACCATTTTAGTGGATCAAATAGGGATAAATCGAGTGGTGTTGGAGTATGATCACATCTATTAATGTTTTTTTGTGTGTGATTAATTTGGATAAATAAAAGGTAATATTTATTCAAAAATAATTTTAAATTATTTGATATTGAATGCTTACACTCTTAATATTTATGATGCTCGAATCTAAGATTTTAAAAAACAAAAATAATTATTTTACCATAAAAAATTACTTGATAAATACGGGGCAAACACGTGTGAAAACCCATCAATAGTTGACTAGTTCTCATTCATTTTCAATCAGCTAAGTCGGCCTGCAACAATGTCAAAGAGGACCTAACATTATACAATATGAACATCATGCTCGAATAAAAATACTGCTCAAAATCTAAAATCCTATATGTCAAATACAAATTTGTACTGCGTTCCACACTTCCAAGCACTCTTCATGTTTATTTTCTTCTTATAGATGACTTGTAGGGGGGAAACACACACAAACACACACACACACACCCATTTTTCTGACACTTGTTTCTGCACTGCTATCATTACTTCATTAGAGTTCAAAGCCTTAGAAATTCCATTGCAAGTGGCTTCCAGTCACCATCACAATTTCATGGCCACTACCGTTGTTTTCAAATTGGTCAATCAACGTATTCTTCACAATACATGGTGGAATATATTCTTTGCTTAAAAAGTGTTTCTTCTCAATACATTTTACTTTGTAATGGTATTAGTTTATTGTTTGTGTCTTCTTTATAGAATTTTGGACATACCATTCATAAAGCATACAAAGAAATGGTTTAATTATAATCTAGTCTCTTTATTACTAATTTTCTTGCTAATATTTTACAGATAATTTATTTCTACCTTCCATTGTCCCATCCATTAACTATTATATTAGTGAAAGCTAGAAGATTGCAATCCGAAATTCTATTGGTACCCTCTTATGGGAACCAGCATAAAAACCAAATTATTCTTTTTTTTTTTGGAAGGTTCAAAGGTAAAAAAGTATGTGTTCATATAAAATGATAGTACTAGAATAGTGAGAGAGAAAAGTCGGTTATTTTTAAGTTTTTTTTTTCTTTTACTTTAGGGACAATCAAAATTCTTTGTCCCATTTGCTGCTCAACTTACAATTTCCAGTGGCATGCCTTAAGGGGCACTTACCTATCCTTTTTGGAAGATTGGTAGTCTATTTTCAGCCACTTCTCCTGAATTCGACCTCCATGCTTTTGCTTTGAGCTTGTGGTGAGTACTAGTTCCCTCGTGAGGATCCATAAACCACATGAAACTCTTACTTTCTCTGACTTTGCTTCCTATTTTTTGCTTTATTCATTTTGCTGTCTACAAAGTACACAATTTCGTGCTTTCTCAGCTGAGCTTGTTGCTTTTCGTATGTTGTTTTTCTTCTTTAGTCCTCCATGCCTGGGGTTTCTTTTGAGACTTTCTTTCATAAACAAAAATCTTTCAATTGTTTCCTAGGTTCTTTTCCCTTTGTGTGCTTGTGTTTTATTGCTTTATCCATTTTGCTGTCGAAAAAGTACAAAATTTCGTGCTTTCTCAATTGAGGTTGTTGCTTTTTGTGTGTTATTTTTGGTATTTAGTCTTCCATGCCTGTACTGGAACTGGGTTTTCTTTTGTGAATTTCTTTCATAAACTAAATTTTTTTAATTGCTTTCTGGTTTCCTTTCCCTTTGTGTTTTTGTTTTAATTTTTCATGTTGTTACTTGCCTTGTAATTGAATCATTCTCTTCACTCCCTGTGGATGATATGGTTTTTCTGGTTAGCACTGTTAGGCTGTTAATCTGATTCTGATATTGCTTGAGTTTGATTGTTGGTTATAGAGTAATCTGAGTATTCCATTAATTTATTTCCTATTTGGTGCTTGAAGATGTATGGTGAATGGTGAGATATGTCATTCATTGCCACCATGAACCTGGTTTTGCTGCTCCCAACTTTCAGTATCTTTATTGGAGTGTTCTCAGAAGAGGTTTCACAGCCTGGTACTGTGAATGTTGGAGCTATATTCTCATTCAACACTATTAATGGGAAAGTCGCAAGGGCCGCAATGAAGGCCGCCGAGGATGATATTAACTCCGATCCAAGTGTTCTTGGTGGAAGGAAATTGTCTATAACACTGCATGATTCTAACTTCAGCTCATTTCTTGGCATTATTGGAGGTATACCAATTGTTAGTGTCTTTTAGTCCCCTCTTATCTTTTAATTCTATATATTTTCGTTTAATTTCATTCGTGTTCCATTAGTAGAACTCTATGTTTACAAAGGGATAATGGAAGTACTTATGATGAATCATTACGAATATTTCACCTCGTCGTCCGGGAGTATATTCATGGGGAAATAACAATTCTCATGATTTGAGTTTCTTTGCTATTCACAGCATTGCAGTTCATGGAGACTGATACCGTAGCAATAATTGGTCCACAAAGTGCTGTGATGGCTCATGTTCTATCGAACCTTGCAAATGAACTCCAGGTTCCTCTATTGTCGTTCACGGCTCTAGATCCCAGCCTGACACCTCTACAGTATCCTTTCTTTGTTCAAACAGCACCTAATGATGAATTCCAGATGGCAGCCATTTCTGAGATGGTTAGCTATTTCAGTTGGAGTGAAGTGATTGCTGTTTTCAGTGATGATGATCAAGGAAGAAACGGTGTAATCACATTAGGTGATAAACTTGCAGATAGGCGTTGCAGAATTGCCTATAAAGCTGCACTGCCACCGGACTCGATGGCCAAAAGACACGATGTTTCCAGGGAACTAGAAAAGATTCAAATGATGGAGTCTCGAATTATAGTTCTTCACACTGACTCAAAGACAGGTCTCTTGGTCTTTGAAGTGGCCAAGAGCCTTGGAATGATGCGGAAAGGATATGTTTGGATAGCTTCTTCTTGGTTGTCCACTGTTCTAGATTCCATTTCCCCGCTTAAACCTGAGATAGCAAACTCAATCCAAGGAGCACTTACACTTCGCCCTCATACACCTGATTCCAAAAGGAAAAGAGACTTTTTGTCACGTTGGAACCGGCTGAGTAACGGTACTATTGGGTTTAACTCTTACGGTCTATATGCCTATGACACTGTTTGGATCATAGCTCATGCAGTTAGGTTGCTACTCGATCAGGGGGGCAAAATTTCATTTTCAAATGATACAAGATTAAATGGTTATACTGGGAGCGGTCTAAATCTTTCTGCATTGAATATATTTGATGGAGGGAAGCAGTTGCTTAAGAACATATTGGAGACAAATATGACTGGTCTGACAGGGCATGTCCAGTTTAATCAAGAAAGATCCCTGATAAATCCTTCATATAACATTATTAATGCGGTTGAAACTGAGCATCGACTGGTTGGATACTGGTCTAACTACACTGGTTTGTCCATTGTGCCACCAGAGACACTTTATTCGAAAAAGCCTAACCGTTCGAGTTCAAACCAACATCTAGACAGTGTGGTATGGCCTGGGGGAGAAACGGCAAGGCCTCGTGGCTGGGTTTTTCCTAATAATGGAAGAGAATTAAGAATTGGAATTCCAAGGCGAGT
The DNA here is from genome assembly GCF_006381635.1 of Hibiscus syriacus. Lineage (NCBI taxonomy): Eukaryota > Viridiplantae > Streptophyta > Magnoliopsida > Malvales > Malvaceae > Hibiscus > Hibiscus syriacus. Next base: position 1,218,090 of record NW_024062691.1, read on the forward strand.
TAGTTACCGAGACTTTGTCTTGTTAGTCAATGGTACCAATAAAGTGCAAGGATATTGCATAGACGTGTTCCTTGCTGCAATCAAATTGCTTCCGTATGCTCTTCCCTATAGGTTTATTCCATTTGGAGATGGCCATAAGAACCCGAGCTATTATGAGCTTGTCAGTAAAATCAAGTCCGGTGTGAGTAGACTATTAAAGAAAAATGCAACTTTTTTCTTAAATGATAAACCGATATATATTACTTTTTCTGTCAATTCTGATTGTGTTTCTGTAGGTATTTGATGGCGTGGTGGGTGATGTTGCCATTGTGACAAACCGAACAAGAATAGTCGATTTCACTCTGCCGTATATAGAATCAGGGCTGGTTGTCGTAGCTCCAGTTAAAAAGATAAGCTCGAGTGCTTGGTCCTTCGCACGACCATTTACTCCATTGATGTGGGCTGTCACAGCCGCATTTTTCCTCATTGTGGGATCAGTTGTGTGGATCCTTGAGCATAGAAGAAACGATGAATTCCGGGGACCTCCTAACCAGCAACTTGTCACAATTTTGTGGTGAGTACATAAACATACAACATTCATCTTTGTATGGGTATATTAGCATACGCCATTAAATTCTTATGAATCATTATATTATCATCATTGTCATCTCTAAAAGTTGCATACCATTGTGACCATCTCTGCCCCCCATATGATTTAGACCACCAGTACCCCTTTATGTGCATGTTTATCCTCTCTGTCGCCGAAGCTCTCCAAGGAGGGATTTCCTTTTTTTTTTAGTGTTTTTTTACTTGAAGTGACTAAAAAATGTAATTGCCATGAAATTACCAGAGAAAATGTCCGACTCCCTTTCTCTCGTAGTCTCATGCCTTTACCCTCCTAGCCTGTTAAATGTTTTATATTTGTTGTCGATGTTTCAATCGTCTGTATCATGGATGTTCGTTTTACTACACTGAACATGCAGCACATGATTCATACATCTATGCATTCATGCCGATTGTGCGAAATAGTATGTTCGAATTCAAAAGATAGACGGTTAAAAGACGATTTCTGTCTCTTTCCATTTGATCAATAACATATTCATCGTCTTTCTGACCACTTACCTGCACTGCTTCGTTTTTCCCATTGCAGGTTCAGCTTCTCTACAATGTTTTTTGCTCATAGTAAGTTCTTTCATTTCTATCAATGTCACTTGTTTTAAATGAAGACTTTAGAACTTGGAATCATCTATTATACCAACTCTGGAGCTTTCGAAAATTTTCAGGAGAAAATGTAGTGAGCACGCTTGGTCGCCTTGTATTGATCATATGGCTTTTCGTCGTTCTGATAATCAACTCGAGCTATACCGCAAGCTTGACATCATTCCTCACGGTGCAACAGTTATCATCACCCATTAAAGGAATTGAAACCTTAATAAGTAGCAATGAACGAATAGGCTTCCAAGTCGGATCTTTTGCTGAAGGATATCTAAGAGAGGAACTGAATATTCCAAAATCGAGACTCGTTCCACTTGGCTCACCGGAAGAGTATGCCCTTGCCCTTGAGAAGAGAAGAGTAGCCGCACTAATCGATGAGCGACCATATGTGGACCTCTTCCTGTCGAATCACTGTAAATTCTCGGTTAGAGGCCAGGAGTTCACGAAAGGCGGATGGGGATTTGTGAGTTCTCTCATGTCTATTTTCTTAAACATAGTGTTAAAAGCAGAGACAAATCCAGGGGTTGCAGGAGCCATGGCCACCTAAATTGGTAACATTGTTTAGAGGGATACCTAAATTGATAAAATTGTTGAGAGATCCCTCTAAATATTATTAATTTATAAGTTAGTACATGGCATAATTGCATGTTGGCCCTCCAAAATGATGAAATAGTTATTTAATCCTTCTAAATATTGTAAAGTTCGGTTTAGAGTTTAGAGTTTAGAGCCAAGTCGTGCATTGCATGATATTCAACTAGAGTTCTACTTGAGCTATAAAAAAGCGCAATCCAACTAATTATGGTGCTGTGATCTTTAACACCCCATTTTGATCATGTTACATGCAGAAAATGATCGCCTATGGTTTTTCTTTTTTCTATTTGTTTCAGGCTTTTCCTAGAGACTCTCCATTAGCCATTGACATGTCAACTGCCATTCTTGCTCTATCTGAGAATGGTGAACTTCAGAGGATTCGTGACAGATGGCTGTCGAAACGTGCTTGTAGTTCCGACAATACTGAGGATGATATCGAACAGCTCGACTTAAAAAGCTTCTGGGGGCTATTCCTTATATGTGGTATTGCATGTATGCTTGCTCTCCTTGTCTACTTTTGGTTGATGTTTCGCCAGTTCAGCCGGCAGCGTTCCGAGGAACTTGATACCACCAGCCCTGCTAGCTCCCGTTCCGCTCGTCTTCATACATTTCTGTCATTCGTCGATGAGAAGGTAGAGAGATCCAAAAGCAGCTCGAAAAGAAAACGCGAGAGTATGTCTCGAAATGGATATCATATAGATGATGAATCGACACGGAGATCAGTGAGGATGGAGAGGAGCATTTCCCATGAAAGGCAGAATGGTGAGACTTGAGTTACTAAAGATGTATTCAGTTCCAGCTGTGCAGTACTCTCACATTCGTCTCCATCCTTGGGTCGGAAATGAATCGGCTTTTTCCGGTTTCGGTCAAAAATTTTCCTCCTTTTCTCTGGTCTATCAGTTCTCCTGTGGTTTATGCTGAATTCAATCAGGTATACAAAGGCATTAACTTACAAATGTAGCATATTGATCAATAATTCTTAAGAAACAGTGCAAAGTTTATGGTTTTCAGCTCCGTTTAAACATTTCAGACTTCAGAGTGTATAAAATTAATTACTGCAGTTATTTCTTCAGGTGGTGTTTGGTTCAAGGATTATGGGATTCCCATGGGATGGGAATCCCACATTCCCATGTTTGGTTGGCCGGGAATCTCATTCTCGGTAATGTTTTATTACCAATAGTAGATTTTTTGGGGTATATTACCTGGAATGTCATTACATCCATTTCCTTAGGTATTGTAACATTATCGGCGTTTTGGACTAAAATGCCCTTAAATTTTTATTTTTTTTTCAAAAATATCCTTATTCTGTCATTGAATAATAAAAATTCTACGAAGGTTAAATTATAAATTTATCTTTAAATTATTTTAGATTTATAAAAAAAATCTATAATTAAAATTTTATATGAAGTTTAGGGGTTAAAAAAAATTTACCCTTTCATTAAACCTTTTTTATATTTTTAATTTTGTAAAAAAAAATTATATAAATATTATGAATTTAATTTTTTAAAGAAAATATATAAATATTTTACAATTTATAATATTATACAAATATATAATAAGGACAATTTGGTCAAATATACATTTCAATAATCTTTTATTCCTTTAACCAAACACGATAATCTTATATTCCTGTTAAACCAACAAAACACAAAATACAACATTCACAGTAATCCTATTCCCTGGTAATCTTTTATTCCCACTGGTAATCTTACATTCTGTGAATCAAACGTACCCTTAGAGTTTTATCGAATGAGGTTGGCCATCCCTATTTTTTCACGAACGTGGGCTTCTCTCTACCGAGCTCGGTGTTTCTTCTTGGAGTATGTCTCAAGTTGTGTCCGAACATATAATTTCATTATTTTAATAAATATAAATATTTTTAAAATAAATTTAAAATAAAAATGTTGTTTTTATTGTTGAAACAATAACCGAAGATGAATCAATTCAAAATAAATAAATAAACTATTGCTTAGATTATCAGATGATTGAGTCTATCTAAGTAAAAGTTTATGGGTTAAGAATTTTTTATAATCAAATTTAGTTTCTCTCCTTAATTTTTAGAATTATAAAAGTTAATTATTTTAAAAATGTATAATTTATTTTGTGATCTCTGTAACTATTAGAGTCTATGTTGCAGTTATGAGTTTTATAGAGATATTGAGATATTTTTTTGAAACGTATAATATAAGTTGTGTTACGATGCATTTTTAATTGTAGAAATTCTCAATAAATCCAAAGGTACTTCAGTGAATGTTATTTAAGAATTAGAATTGTTAAATACATATAGGCGTTTCTCTAATAGATATTTGATTTATATAAGAATTGTGGTATTGAAGATTTGAAGCCTAATGCCTCATGGAAATTTGTCTAAAGGGAAAATTTGTTATATATCGACTAAAATTCTATTTGATAATTAAATTAGATTTTATTACAATTATGTATGAATTTGTTACAATTTACTGACTAAAATTCTATTTGATAATTAAACTAGATTTTGTTACAATTGTGTATGAATTTGTTACGATTACAAATATTATAACAATAAACAAACTCGTACAATAAAAAAAAATGGAACACATAACGTGGCCGAATTGATTGGCCCAATAAGGCATTCAAACTTTTAATTTGAGATATACGACAATTGTAATAGTGCCCATGGAACTTGTAACGTCGGCGTGACGAGTTTCATGGGATATAATTTTTTAATAGGCCGTGTCAGGCGGGCCCCTCATTCAGAATAATTTTAATATATATTGAGGGACTCGTCACCCCAGCGTGACGAGTCTCAATAAATAAATATTTTTTGAATTTTTTAAAAGAAAAGTAAAAAAATAATATTTTTAAGCTCATGGAACTCGTCACGCCGGTGTGACGAGTTCCAACGGGTATAAATTTGACTTTTTTACCGTTGTTAAACGGTCAATTTTTTTAAAAAAATTCAATAGAACTCGTCATGTCGGTGTGACGAGTTCCAAAGGAAAAAATACGTCTTCCCTTTAAGTTGTGCGCATCATCTTCAATCTCTTACATAACACACTCATTTCATCTTCAATATCTTACACAACAAACTCATTTCATCTAACCAAAAGCATTTCAATCAATGAGCAACAAATTCTTCAAAGTTGTCCATTATAATGGCGAAATGCTACAAACTGATGTTGGTGTTGTGTTTAAGTCACACATGCCCATCAATATGAGGTTCCATATAGATGTATCTCATCGCCTAATGAAGCAAAAAATTGAGAGAAAACTTGGAGCTTATGTTTCATGTTTAAGTTATCGGAACCTGATCTCCTCAAATCCAATGACATATGGAAAAGTTCAGCTTGATGATGATGACGATGTTGGTGTTATGGTTGGACTTCATCAATCATCAAATAATAATATGGTGGAGATGTACGTCAAAACCTCGAATACAACTGATATTTCGATGTCATCATTATTAGCTCGAAGAACAGAATAAGCAGGACCCTCTGAACTACATGCAAGTTATGGTGATGATAACCTTGTTGGACGGTTCGGTGAAAGCCTTGCTGAATTTAGCGAGGATGATGAAGATATTATTCCGTTGGTAGACGATGACGACACACCATTAGTCGATGAGTCTGATTTTTTTTAGGCTGCTTCAGAGGGACAAGGTTTAGATGTTGAGGCTGATGTATTGGAGGCAGTTGTTTCACGATGTCAAGGATTATAGAATCCTCTAAATGTTTGGGTAAGGACAGACCCTCAACCTGAAATATCTCATCATGATTTGCCTCGGTATCATCATGCAGTTGCAATGCACGACATTAACTACGATGCTATATGAAATCCTGAAATATTTGATATGCCAGAGTTATGTGCTAGCCACTGGGTTCTTCTGACGAGCAATCATCTGAGTTGGCTATTGGGTCTCAGTTTGAAACAAAAAAGAGGCACAACTAGCAATCAAGGAGTACTGCATCAAAGCTCATCTTTAATTCTATGTCACGGAGTCGGATCAAAAGACTTATTTCGTAATGTGTATACACCATGATGTTGGCTGTAAATGGAGGATACGAGTATCATACCTACAACGGAAGATGTTGTGGGAAGTCACAAGGTTCAATGCAGAGCACGCATGTACAATGACCTCATTGACACAATACCACAAACATTTAGATTTGTATATGCTCTTATGTGAAGATGTTGGTAGAAAAAAATCCAAGAGTGCCTGTTTCTGTGTTAGTGGCATCCATTCGGAATACATTTGGTTATATTCCGACTTATTACAAGGCATGGATGGCTAAACGGAAAGCAGTGACCTTATTGTATGGTGATTGGGATTAGTCATATAATGAGCTACCACGTCTGCTGTAAGCAATGAAATTTTTCATCCCTGGAGCCATTGTTAGGTATTATACTCATCTTGCAGTCACGCATGAGGGAGACTTTATCCCCGGGAAGAGAATTTTTAGTGGTTTGTTCTGGGCGTTTAAGCCAGCTATCGAAGGGTTTAGATTTTGCAAACAAATGATTCAAGTCATGACACTTTTTTGTATGGGCTCTACAGACACGTCTTGATGATTGCCATTGCACAAGATGGAGACATAAATATTTTCCCCACTGCCTTCGCCATTGTTAAAAATGAATCAGAGGAAACTTGGAATTTCTTTCTCTCCAACTTATGTTCCCATGTTGTCACTCAATAAGGGGTTTGCATGATCTCAGATCGGTCGCCTGGGTTGTTAAGCACAATTGGTAGACCCAAAAATAGATGGACGCCACCGCACGCATATCATGCATATTGTATACGTCATATCGCATCGAATGCAATGAAGAGGTTTAAGCATAAAAAGATCAAAAAAGAAGATTATCAACATGGGTAAGTACCTTAGCATTTGTCATTAATTATTTATGCTTCATTATTATTTTTTTTCAATAACATTTAATTTATTTCTTTTTAGGGTATACTTTACTTCAACCAAACTTCCGTGCACGACTTGAAAATTTGAGAAGATACGGAGATGATGTGTATAAGTTCAGAGCTGAAATACCTAGGGAGAGATGGTCACAAACATATGATGTTGAGGGTCGACATTACGTCCATATGACTACCAACCTTGTTGAATGTATCAACTCAGTGTTGAAAGTGACTCGACATCTCCCGATAGAAAGTATTGTTATGGAGACTTACTTTAGGTTGGGTAAAGTATGGGCAGACAAAAGTGCACAAATTGATGACATGATCAACGATGGGAGAAATTGAGCTCCAGATTTGGAGAAGACAATGCAAAAGAATCAAACACATGCAACATCAATGTTTGTCCACAATTTTGCCAGACTTGATTCTGATTTCGTTGTTCAAGCACTAGTTCGACCACATGAGGGAGCCAATTCTACAACATACACTGGTTAATTCTACAACATACACTGGTAATCTGAATAGAAGATGGTGTGATTGTGGTCGATTTCAAGCTTTTAGGTTCCCATACACTCACGATGTTGCTGCATGTATGCACATCAATGTTAACCTATACTTATATGTTGATGACTGTTATAGTTTGCACACTATGCACAACATTTACAGTTGTGACTTCAAATACCTCCCAAATGAAGCATATTGGCCTACATGCACAATTTATGAGGAATGATTGTCAAATCCTCAATTGCATAGGAAGTTACGAGGTCGACCTGAATCTAGCTGAATTCATACCGATATAAATGATCCTCAAAGAGAGCCAGGTCAACCTAAACTTTGTGGCCACTGCAGAGGTGAAGGTCATAACAGAAAACATTGTCCACATATTTCAAAATATCGAGCTGGACGCTAAAATAGGTGTTACAAAATATTATGTATTGTAAAACCTCTAGTTCCAAACTATTAGTAAAATTTGTTCTTTCTTTTTCAAGGATCAAGAGTAACCTTTGGAAAACCCCTAGTTATTCAATGATTATCGGTACGATCTTTGTAATTTTTAAATAAATCTAGTTGTTTAAGACCGTTGGGTTGGACAGTATCGGTACTCCTCTTTATGGTATCGAGACTATTGTGTAAAGTAGTATTGATACCCTCATGAGTATCAGTACCTATTTTGCATTTTGGAATTTGACCCATTTGGAAAATACTGGTAGTATCGATACTATCAAGTGAGTATCGATACTTCTTTTACCTTTGGTATCAGTACCAAATGAACAGTTTCGGTATTGTTTTTTAATTGAAAATGGAGATGTCAAATTTGTAATTGATAATTTAAATTTAAAACTTCATTAAAGTTTTTTAATTGAGAATTTACATAAAATTAATTATTTTGATAACTATAACTTCCCATTTTAATGATAAATAAAATTTTTAATTTTAATAAGACAATAATTAATTAATAAAAACAACGACATACATCAACTAAAACCATACAAATCAATATTTGAACACATGTTATTTTTTATTTTTTTTACATCTCTCTATAATTCGATCTTCCTTCGTCTTCTTCTTCTCAATTTCTATACTTCTTTTAATTTTTTTCTTCCCTCTCAACTAGTCGTTTGCTACGCCGTTTCGGTAAATCTTCATACTTCATCTTCTTCTCCTCTTTCATTTTCATTTTATTCTTCTTATGCTCATCAACTATGTACTTTATTTCCTCATTTTCCCACTCTTCATCTGAAGAATAGTTTGAATCCAAATCGTCGATCTCCGAGTTAGTGTTGTGAAACCATAAACACCATTAGCCAAATCAATCCTAAATTTTTCCCACGACCACATATTTGATATTCTCAATTTTTTGTCACTTCTCATACATTATAATCTTCACCCTAAACCCTTATTTATACTAAAATTAAAAAAAAATAGTAGTTAGAACTCGTCACACCGACGTGACGAGTTCCAATTAATTTCAAAACAATTATCGTTCCACAACAGTCACCCTAACTGTAACACCCCCACCCCGTACCCGACCCGATACGATTCTGAGGTGTCACATTGACTTTTCAAACTTTGACTCTGGACAAAATTCAAATAAAATTTAAAACTTCCATTAAAAAAAACGATTTATCTACATAAATTGACCAAAATAACCAAAATCGATCAGACATATTCAACTCAATCAATTAGTACATGCCAACTATATTCAAATTAACCAAGCACATTTAAATCATCTATTTTTTGATCTGAAATTTTGTAAGGGAGATGCTGACCTGTTTTGCTCTTCTTCACTTCTCTTCTCGCTTCTGTAACCTACGTGTGAAACAATCACACACTGAGTCTATGACTTAGTGAGGCAAATAAACATATAATGTAAACTATAACTTGTAATCATGCATGAACTATTACTACTATCACTCATACCCTTATTCATGTAACAAATCCCAATAACACATATGTAATATATCATTACATGTAAGAACATATATACACACATATACTCATCATTTCCATCATTAGCTTCATTCCATTATCAATATCATTATTATTTATCTCACTTCGTACATATCCTCTTGTACCTAGTATTTTAACCAACATTTGACTCATTTAATCATACAATCCATATATCATCATATAAATCATATAATACAATTCATAGCACAAAAGCATACAAGTCACATGTAATATGTTTGTTGTTACTTCTTTATTAGCCCATGTACACAAGTGAGAACTATAGATATGTGAGTATATAGAGGTTATGCACAAATGCTGTCACCACAGCTCGTATAAATGCACCGAAGTGCCACGTAGAATTGCACCGAAGTACCGTGAAGAATTACACCGAAGTGCCATATAAAATGTCCCTAAGGACCACGTAGAAAATTCCTTAAGAATCATATACATATACAAAGGATCAAGTATGTGTCTCAAAAGGCATCACACATGTTCCAAGGAATACATATATGTCCCGAAGGACCGCGTAGACCCTCGACTCTTGGCATGCCAACTATACCCCTAGCTCTCATGACACATAACATGGGCATTATTATTTATGGCATTTCATATTCACACATTCATAACATTTATCTCTTATCGCATGTCTGATCTCTTATAATCATGTAATCACATAGCTCATGTCATTTCTTGTGAAATCATACATATCATGTAAGATATATCAGACATGTTCACACAAATCACTTCTATATAATTCACATGATTTATTATCTCGTAGATCATATCACATTTTCATACAATTTCACAAATCATTATCATATATGGATATCACATAGATAATGTTATATAGCACTAAAATCCCACAGTTCCTATTTCGTAGCTTATATATATTGTTCTTATATCTTTTTTATAGACATATAAACACCTAGATCATAATTCTCTAATTTATTGTACATAATCATATCATCATTTATATTCATAACCCCTAACTCATATTTTGTTCTCTTATGCTTACATAGATCTTATAACATATATTGTAGCATACTAACATATATCACTTATATAAATTCATTTATATACAAATTTCTTATATTCTCTTAATTCAAGTTTACATTACTATTATAACCTTTTCCTATGACTTCATAGATCTTTACCATGTAATTTCTATATCATAGCTCATCTAAGCACATTTATCTTTCTCATACAGCTTATAAGGTTCACATATAGTTACATATTTCGTTTCCATATAACCCATATCATATAAATTTACACCTCATAACATATAATATGAACAAAGCATATATATACATAATACAAACTTAATCATGCTTCTATTCATGCAAACATATAAAATATTGGAAACAGACTTATCACAAGTCTAATTTCCATATATAATATACACAATCTAATAATATGCACTCACCTTGGCCTCACTAAGTTCCAATCCACTTTTATGATTTCCTCTCTTTCGATTGAATCTTAACTTGATAATCGTTCTGGAACTTGTTCATGTTCGATATCTACATAATCATACATTGATACATATCAATATTTAATTGATATACCCTAATCTATCATTTCTTAGACCAAAATAAATGTCTATTTCAATTTCCCCTTGAAGTGCATCGATGCATTCTACAGTGTATCCATGCATCCCTTAACATGTGCATCGATGCACTCCTTATGCATTAATTGCATTCGATGTTTCCATTTTAAGGGGGTGCATCGATACACACTGAACAATTTATGGAAATTTACCCTTGATGCATCAGTACATGATGAATGTGTACCGATGCACACTAGCCCAGAAATCCAATTTATGCCCGAAAATCCACTCTTTTCAGCTTAATTACTTCATACATCCTCCCCTTTCTTATTCTTAACTTACATACTCATATTCAAACTCATTTTTATTCATTAATCACCTCTTTAACATCAAAATCCTATTCTCCATAAGTAATTCAAGAATCATACTCAATTTCTAACATGTTCCAAATCAAATTTTATTACTTCATATCTCTTAATTATATTGATGACAAGTCAAATTTAACTTTCAATTCTAGTTAAGAACTCTATTCCAAGATTTCATCCAAGAACCTCAAATCTTTAATCCCTCCTAACTCCATCATACTTTGATTTTAAGATAACGTAAGTTTTCCTTAAGCTTGTTATCATCTAATAATCAAAACTCAATCTTAAATTTAACCAAAAACTTAATAATCAGAAAACTCACATTTGGCTCTTGGTTTTTACGCATGAAGGAAGAAGAAAGATGAAGAGAATTATGGAACGTGTTAAATATATAATCATATTTAAATATTTTCCTTGCAAATGACCCTTTTGCCCTTCAATTCACCTTATAATTACTAACATCTTTTAGGCAATATTTCAAAATAAATCATTGAACTATTTTATTCTTTTACTTTAGTCACCAAATTCTAAAACTTTACAATTTATTCACTAACCCGATATTGCAGATGTTACAAATCTCCCCTCATTTTTAAGAAAATTCATCCTCGAATTTTCACTGAACATCTTGATAAAGCATATCTTCTAATGTTCTCATATTGCTTCATTTACTTAATCTTTCTTGTCATCATCAGAAAACCTACTTTTCAATCCTTTAGCTTTTCAATTACCTTTTTCCTTTATACATTCATATCATGTCACTTATCATTTAAACAACAACCAGTAACTTCAATCTATTTTCATCACTCAACATCATAAATCCATCTCTAACTACCTTATAATAATGACCAGATTCGTTTTCCATCATCATTTAACCAAGAACACGACATTAAATCTTCTTTAAATATGATTCAACATACACTTTAAAGAATATTTTAACATCACCCTGCACACTTTTTTTACTTTTATATCAAAATTATCATATATACTTCCATATAACCTTTATCGTGTCTGATCCTTTAACTCAATCCCTTTCATTTTTTATTACATTCTTCCTTTATTTATTCCTTATACACAAATCATATATTTCCTTTCATGTTCACATACTCTTGTCTTATCACCTATACTCATCGCTGTGTACCAATCTTCATTGCATCCTCATAACTTTGATAACTCATTTCATGTACAGAACTTCATTCTTTATCATTTCTTATACTTGTATTTTTCTTCCTTAAGGTTCCATGCAAATACTTATCTCCTTTTTTTTACATCATAGCTATCTGATCAGAATACACAACTATATTCAGATTCACATCATAATTGATTAACTCAACTTTATCTTTTCCTCCAATCTTATAACTCTATCACCTTTACTCTGATAGTTAATCAATAACATCTGTTCAATCTAGGGCACAAGCCTAGTCAACCAATCATATACATCCTTTCCAATCGAAATTATCTCAAAATTAGTTTACTTAACTTATCAATTTCACCTCTATTCTCATACATCCTGAAATTTCCGTTATTCAAACTCAACATCACGACTTCCTTTGTCTTATAAACTGATCATCGATATACACTTTCTCAAACTCTTCTTATCAATCCTCAGCTTTACTCAAATACACAAATCCTTATTTCCTTTACTATATCACCTTACTATAATCCAAATATACAACTGTATCCAGATCCATTTTATATTTGGTTATTATATCCTGAAAATATCTTATAATCTTATACTTCCAGTACATTCCCATCACATATTCTTGTTAGCCAACGCTAACTTTTTCCTTCTAGAATGCAAAACAGTATCTATATCACTTGATTCATTTAAAATACTTCTTATTATTCACTTTGTATAATTCCTAGCAAAACTCTGAAGTCATCCCTCCAATTTGATCTTTTAACTTGGAATACCACCAATTCCAACCAAGTTAGTAGTTGAAAATCATAATCTCTATCTCTCTTCGATAGTGTTGATTTATGAAATACTAGTTCCCTTAATCATTCTGAGTTCTCTCCAGAACCTTAACATAATAACCACTTTTTGAAAAGGGAACCATTTCAACACCTATAACACTCCTTTTAATCTAGGCACCAGCCCTCTACACATCACTTGCATGCATCATTTTCATTTAAATTAGCTTCACAACCTTTCACTCTACTCATCAAACTATACTCTTATCCATACACATTACGATTTCCCTCTATATCAAACTCATAAACTCTAGCTTCATATACCTTATACACTTGTCACTGATGCACTTATGCTTGAACTTTTTTGAAATTCTAACCCAATCATTTGATCTCTTAACGTCCTTATGGTGACACTTGTTCACCATATTCTATCTTATTCACTTATAAAAAAACTTCTCCATATCACTTTTTCGATTCGAAATAGTGAAAACCTTTTATCACTATTCAGATATGATTTCAATTTTCTGAAATCAACCTTTAATCTTATAAGACACTTTCTGAGGTTTCTGCTCTTCATCCTGCCTGGCCAGGGCAGGTGAATAGCTATCACCATCAGATTTGTCAGCTATCGATTCACTTTGTCATTTCTTATAATCACATTTCTATTGTATTCTATTAAACTTATTCTATCAGCAAGACAACATATTCCTTATAATTTTATATCAGAAATTTTCTCTATTTTGTTGGCATGTATACATTATACGGCACTCTAGACTCCATTTTATGCCGAGAATCGACTAAACCGTAGCTCTGATACCATTAAATGTAACACCCCCACCCCGTACCCAACCCATATACGAGTCTGAGGTGTCACATTGACTTTTCAAACTTTGACTCTGGACAAAATTCAAATAAAATTTAAAACTTCCATTAAAATAAAAGTGATTTATCTACATAAATTGACCAAAATAACCAAAATCGATCAGAGCATATTCAACTCAATCACTTAGTACATGCCAACTATATTCAAATTAACCAAACACATTTAAATCTTCTATTTTCTGATCTGAAATTTTGTAAGGGAGATGCTAACCTGTTTTGCTCTTCTTCGCTTCTCTTCTCGCTTCTGTAACCTACGTGTGAAACAATCACACGCTAAGCCTATGACTTAGTGAAAAAAATAAATATATAATGTAAACTATAACTTGTAATCATGCATGAACTATTACTGCTATCACTCATACCCTTATTCATGTAATAAATCCCTATAACACATATGCAATATATCATTACATGTAAGAACATATATACACACATATACTCATCATTTCAATCATTAGCCTCATTTCATTATCAATATTATTATTATTTATCTCACTTCGTACATATCCTCTTATACCTAGTATTTTAACCAATATTTGACTCATTTAATCATACAATCCACATATCATCATATAAATCATATAATACAATTCATAGCACAAAAGCATACAAGTCACATGTAATATGTTTGTTGTTATTTTTTTATTAGCCCATGTACACATGTGATAACTATAGATATGTGAGTCTATAGAGGTTGTGCACAATTGTTGTCACCACAGCTCGTATAAATGCATCAAAGTGCCATGTAGAATTGCACCGAAGTGCCGCGTAGAATTGCACCGAAGTGCCATATAAAATGTCCCTAAGGACCACGTAGAAAATTCCTTAAGAATCATATACATATACAAAGGATCAAGTATGTGTCTCAAAAGACATCACACATGTTCCAAGGAATACATATATGTCCCGAAGGACCGCGTAGACCCTCGACTCTTGCCATGCCAACTATACCCCTAGCTCTCATGACACATAACATGGGCATTATTATTTATGTCATTTCATATTCACACATTCATAACACTTATCTCTTATCGCATGTCTGATCGCTTATAATCATGTAATCACATAGCTCATGTCATTTCTTGTGAAATCATACATATCATGTAAGACATATCAGACATGTTCACACAAATCACTTCTATATAATTCACATGATTTATTATCTCGTAGATCATATCACATTTTCATACAATTTCATAAATCATTGTCATATATGGATATCACATAGATAATGTTATATAGCACTAAAATCCCACAGTTCTTATTTCGTAGCTTATATATATTGTTCTTATATCTTTTTATAGACATATAAACACCTAGATCATAATTCTCTATTTTATTGTACATAATCATATCATCATTTATATTCATAACCCCTAACTCATATTTTGTTCTCTTATGCTTACATAGATCTTATAACATATATTGTAGCATACTAACATATATCACTTATATAAATTCATTTATATACAAATTTCTTATATTCTCTTAATTCAAGTTTACATTACTATTATAACCTTTTCCTATGACTTCATAGATCTTTACCATGTAATTTCTATATCATAGCTCATCTAAGCACATTAATCTTTCTAATACAACTTATAAGGTTCACATATAGTTACATGTTTCGTTTCCATATAACCCATATCATATAAATTCACACCTCATAACATATAATATGAACAAAGCATATACACATAATACAAACTTAATCATGCTTTTATTCATGCAAACATATAAAATATTGGAAACAAACTTATCACAAGTCTAATTTCCATATATAATATACACAATCTAATAATATGCACTCACCTTGGCCTCACTAAGTTCAATCCACTTTTATGATTTCCTCTCTTTCGATTGAATCTTAACTTGATAATCGTTCTGGAACTTGTTTATGTTCGATATCTACATAATCATACATTGATACATATCAGTATTTAATTGATATACCCTAATCTATCATTTCTTAGACCAAAATAAATGTCTATTTCAATTCCCCTTGAAGTGCATCGATGCATTCTACAGTGTATCGATGCATCCCTTAACATGTGCATCGATGCACTCCTTATGCATTAATTGCATTCGATGTTTCCATTTTAAGGGGTGCATCAATACACACTGAACAATTTATGGAAATTTACCCTTGATGCATCGGTACATAATGAATGTGTACCGATGCACACTAGCCCAGAAATCCAATTTATGCCCAAAAATTCACTCTTTTCAACTTAATTACTTCATACATCCTCCTCTTTCTTATTCTTAACTTACATACTCATATTCAAACTCATTTTTATTCATTAATCACCTCTTTAACATCAAAATCCTATTCTCCATATGTAATTCAAGAATCATACTCAATTTCTAACATGTTCCAAATCAAATTTTATTACTTCATATCTCTTAATTAGATTGATGACAAGTCAAATTTAACTTCCAATTCTAGTTAAAAACTCTATTCCAAGATTTCATCCAAGAACCTCAAATCTTTAATCCATCCTAACTCCATCATACTTTGATTTTAAGATAACGTAAGCTTTCCTTAAGCTTAGTTATCATCTAATAATCAAAACCCAATCTTAAATTTAACCAAAAACTCAATAATTGGTAAACTCACCTTTGGCTCTTGGTTTTTACGCGTGAAGGAAGAAGAAAGATGACGAGAATTATGGAAACCACTTTGTTTCCTCTTCCCTTCCACGTGTTAAATATATAATCATATTTAAATATTTTCCTTACAAATGACCCTTTTGCCCTTCAATTCACCTTATAATTACTAACATCTTTTAGGCAATATTTCAAAATAAATCATTGAACTTTTCATTATTCTACTTTAGTCACCAAATTCTAAAACTTTACAATTTAGTCACTAACCCGGTATTGCGGATGTTACACTACCGATCCAATTTTTGAATTTATATCCGTTGGAACTCGTCACACCGGCGTGACGAGTTCCATGTCGTTTTTTTTCTTCAGATTTTTTAAAAAATTCTAAAAGTTTGATATTATTTTTAACTTCAAAATTTTAAAAAATTAATATATTTTTTTCAAATTTGTTAAAAATTTCTAAAAGTTTGATATTATTTTTAACTTCAAAATTTTAAAAAATTTAATATTTTTTTGATTTTATTAACTACACTAAATATCAATGAACTTTAAACAATTATAAAATTTTATAATTTTAAAAAAGTACACTTTATTTAATTCTAATTTAAAAAATAAACAAATTTATTACTTAACAATGAATTTTTTATACAATTAAATATTGAGTACAAAAACTTAAATAAATAAATTTATTACTTGTATTTGCACAATTCTTGCCTATGTCGAGACATGGTAAAATGTTAATGATGTGGTGCTCGTCGATTTCATCGTGGTCGTCCACCTTCTTTATTTTCCTCTTCTTCTGATTTCAGTGTGTCGAACACTACTCCACCACTTTGATATACATCTTCAGGTGAAAACGATGTAGTACTCAAGGTATTTGACGCCATCATTGACGTCATCGCCTTAAATTGAGATTGTCCGTGAAGATGAAGATGATCTCATGGACCTCTTTCTTCCGGTTCTGAGGAAAATTGTTGTGAGGGTGGCACTTGATCCCACTCACTTCATTCCCACGCCGCTCGACTCTTCATCGATGTTGATATGCACCATATCCACCATAACTTTCTTGCGATGAATAACAATTGGCGGAAGCATAAGATGAAGATATTGCTGAAGATGATGATTTTTTCCATATTTTGCCTTCATTATTTCCCACTCGGACCGCTCCTCCGACATTGTCAAGTATGATTTCCCAATTTCTTCATAATTTTAGAGGTAGGAAGAACCATTGAAATCAAAATCTTCGGGTTGTACCTCAGAACGATTAAGTAATCGTAAATGTCTATTTTGCCATTGATATATGAATATATCATGCTTCCTCGACCAATCTTCGGTATGCTTCTTACGTGCATCTATTTTATGCAAATCGTCAATGTCATATATTGACATTTCTATCAGTTTGTGAAACCCAAATTGTCGTAAAACTCTATCGGCGACATGGATCTCAACAATTGCGAAATGGAGAAATAGTGTTATGACACACTATGTCTCCGCTCATTCAAAGAACATTGGCGGTAGACACCGTTGGATATCCAACTCATATTAAGGCATCTAATTAAACTGTCAAAAGTATTATGTTAGTATAATTAAATAATTAATATTATAATTTCAAAGTTAATGCAAAAAATACTAAAATTTACCGCATGTCTACCGGCGATATCAATCTTCATCCGAATATCTACTTTGGTTGCACCCGACAACTTTGTATCGATTATTTGGTGTCACCATCTAAAAAAAATTACGTTATTTATTGTCATTTTCAAAATATTTAAATAAATATTATAAATTATCAAAACTTTAAATATATAAATTTACCTTGCGACGAGAGGAAACTCCATAGGAGCGGATGTAATAGGCGTCATAAACGGGATACGATACCAAGCCCATGATTGGAGCAAAACTAAACAACCCGTTATATCCACTTTTTTTCCTCTAACGACTACGGTCGCCTTACATAGTTCACGATATAAAAACGCCAAAATTGCATAACCTCAACTATATTGGCGACATACAACGAAAGCCTCCATTACCGAAAGATATTGGGTGTGCACCAAATTTCCCGATTTATCCAGTAGCAATATCCCTTCAATCAACGTCATAAGATATGTTCAAGCTGCATATATCACATGTTGCTTCGTTGATTGTTCATTTACTCTAAATTCTCTTTCCAATCACGACATCCGTACCGGCAACCCATCAATGACATCGGTTGGAGCCTCATTTCCCAATAAATTTGAAATAACAACATTTACCTTATAAGTGTAGCGAAACACCAATGGCATACCATTAATCAGAACGCTAAGTTGATACGCGACATCTTCCAAAGTTATCGTCATTTCACCATAAGGTAAATGAAACGTATGCGTTTCGGGCCTCCAACGCTCAATCAACGGCAATATCAGTGTCGACATCACCTTAAATCCGCGAAGAATGTCGCTCGATATAATCCGTATTGTGAAAGATATATCACCATCCGCTCATGTTGCTCTTTATTCGTCATTCCTCGATGACGAATGGCTCGTTATTCTCACTACAATTTGAAAATAAATTATTTAATACAATTACATAAATAATTATTATTAATACTATAATTTTGTCAAAACTAAAATGAAATAAAACAAATTAAATTTACCGTTGTCAACTCGATTGACGAAATATGAACATATCCAGACGTAACATTTCTTCTCTTGAGGCCATTTTAACACAAATTCTTCAACACAAAAGTTTTTGCTCTCAGTAGAATGTTTGATTACAAGTGAAAAATCAATCCAACTCAAACATCTATTTATACTACTCTACGCAACGGCTAGTTTTTCAAATTGAAAATAGTCGTTGGAACTTGTCACATCGGCGTGATGAGTTCCATTAAAATTAAAAAAATCGACTGTTGAACAACGGTCAATTCAACGGTAAAAAAAGTCAAATTTATACTCGTTAGAACTCGTTACACCGACGTGACGAGTTTCATGGGCATTAAAATATTTTTTTTTTACTTTTCTTTTAAAAATTTTAAAAATATATATTTTTTATTGGGACTCGTTATGCCGAGGTGACGGTTCCTCAATATATATTAAATTTATTCTAGTTGTGGCCCCACTTGACACAGCTCATTAAAAATTTATATCACATGAAACTCGTCACGCCGGCGTGACTAGTTCCATAGACACTATTACATTTGACGTATATCCCAAATTAAAAATTTAGGTGTCGTATTAAACTAAATAATCCACCCGCCCAATTTGACCCACATAACGTAACATTCCAAAATTTCTTATGATCAAGAAATAACTAAAATAATCTAATTTACAAAGTATAATAAATATTATTGTTTTATCACTAACTTATTTATGATGTATAATAAATATTTTTTGTCTTATCACACCTTAAAAGTCTTCTTTTTTTAGAATAAAAATTATGTTTTCATTAACTGAAAAACGTAGAATATAACAAAGGTAACAGAATCTAAATATGGAAAATAAATAAAGCGAACAAAAATAAAATTAAAATATTTCTTTAAATATTATAATAATAACAATTCCAATTAAATTATGATGATAATGATATATAGCCTACCTCTCTATAAAATTAGAAGGAAAAAAGTATTTGTAAAATGTTTTTTTTTTGCTTTCTATTTCAATGATTTTTTTTATTAATCTATTTCGATCTACATAGCACATTTGATTATGGTGAGTGAACTTATCAACAATGATTTTTTACATATATAAGAATTTGAACTCGATATCTTACTTAAACTATATAAAACTACTTACCACTTAAACTAATAAACACATATTTCATCTAAGTAATTATATAAACTTAAATTTTTTTATTGAAAACAATTCTCCCTTCTTAATGTTCATCCATATAAACATTTAGCGAAATACAGACATTTTTACTTCAAAATCATATGAACAGTAGTACTTATAGTTAGGGGTAACGTGGTAAAATGGGTAGAAGAGATTCTATTAGGGCTTCCCGGGCTTTCCTCATTAATGGCAAGATTCACTTTTTGGTAAACCAGAAAGCGTCCCACAATTGGTTTTTGGACCTTGTATTTTGGAACTGTAAACGTGGAAGCATTACCAGCAAGAAAACACAAACCAAATTACACCAAGTTTTTATTCTTTCAAACCTCTGTAACGTGCAATCAACGCACTCCTTCCTTGCTTCCTTCAATGTCTGGGCATTTTGCTTATACAAAGCTGATCACACAAATGTGGGTTTTTTCCTGACTATTGCACTTTGGGTTTGGAAGTTAAGAGTGAAGGAGAGAAATAGAATAAAAGATGAAAGGGGTTGAAAGGAGGTTTTGTGAGGAGTTTTCACCTGGGTATTATGGGATTTGTACTTTTGGAGGAATGCTTAGTGCTGGGACTACTCATCTTGCTGTTACACCTCTTGATGTCTTGAAAGTAAATATGCAGGTGGGTTTACTTTGATTCTTCTTCTCCCTTTCAAACTGTTGAATATGATCATCTTTTGATATTTTGAATAATGACGGCTTCCTTTTTTGTTTATGATTATATTTGAATGTGTATCACTCACTTGTTTTGATATTCTGAATGATGATGGCTTCCCTTTTTTGTTTATGCTTATATTTGAATGTGTATCACTCACTTCTTTTGATATTTTGAATTATGATGGTTTCTTTGACTACTCATTTCTTGCATATTGTGTAAGTTTAGCAACTATTGAGAAGAAAATCAGACTCCCAAGTTGTCTTTCTTTAATTATTACTTAGAAAATAGTGTTAGGGATAACTAGAAAGATGGAAATTCTTCAAGAGTTTTAAACAGAAAGATGGAGCTTGTGAAGATTTTTAAACAGAAGGCTAACACTCGTCAAGAGTTCTAGCTCATAAAGTTGATCCGTAAGCTGCTTCGACGCAAGTGGCAAGTTGGAATTCAGCATGTGTTGCGTCAAGGAAACGTGGTAGCTGATTTATTAGCTAAGATGGATCGAGATAAAACTATGGAACGAGAGATCTTCGACACGCCCCTTCCCCAGCTGGCTGTGTTGGTGCAGGAAGAAGCTATGTTAGTTTCACCAAATTAAGTGTCCTTGTTAAATAAAAAAGGAAAAAGAAAAAAGAAAGATGGAAATTCTTCCCTAGTTTGAGAGAGAAGGATGTGGAGAAAATTTCAGCCCATAAGGGGAACCATCAACGGACGAGTTGTGTGGCAAGTGTGCTTGCCATGGTAGAACCAGTTCATAGAGCAGTAGAGAAATAAATTTCCTATATGTTGTGTTTTACCTTTATGGCATTTTGACTGTCATCAAATATGGAAACAATAGGTGGGTTTTAACTGTTCTATGTAGTTTCACTGTACTTCATGATCTCCTCAGCTTCCATCCATCTTTTGTTCTTTTAAGTTTGCTTATGTAATTATTTGATTTTATTTAGGTGAATCCAATCAAGTATAGCAGCATTTCATCAGGATTCTCCGCCCTTTGGAGAGAGCAGGGGCCATCTTCTCTTTGGAGAGGTTGGTCTGGCAAGTTGTTTGGATATGGTGTTCAAGGAGGCTGCAGATTTGGTCTTTATGAATACTTTAAGGAGCTTTACTCCAATGTTTTGGTTGATCAAAACAAGACCTTCATATTCTTTCTCAGCAGTGCATCTGCTCAAGTATTTGCCGATGTGGCTCTCTGTCCTTTCGAAGCCATTAAAGTTCGTGTTCAGACACAGCAGACTTTTGCTAAGGGTTTGACTGATGGATTTCCTAAACTTTATAAAACCGAAGGGCTTGCAGGGTACGTGATGCCGATGCCCGAATCTTTTCTGCTTTTCCTTTGTCAGTAATGTTTTATCTATCTCAATTTGATTGCAGCTTTTACAAGGGACTTGGTCCACTTTGGGGCCGCAATCTTCCATGTAATGTTAATACTTCACTGCACTTTCAGAATTTTCAGTTGATTGATCCTAGTAACAAATTTAAGAGGTTGTTTACTGGTGGTTATTGGTACTTGAGAACCTTCCTGTCTAACTTGACATGCCCTCTATTAGTTTGCAATCTTATATTGGACAAATTCTGAGTTGCAAATTATTCTAATGATTTCTTGGTTCAGTATTCTCTATGATCAGTAATTATCTAAAGAATGTCTCGCAAGTACTCTGTCTATTTGTAGTGGGATCATTAGATAATTTTGCTAAACAATGAAGATAATAATATTGACATTGCATGTTTGCTGGTCATCTGTTTGAGGAATTCTTAGAATCACCTTTGTCTCTTTTTCTGGATCATGCAGTTAGTTCTTCTGTGACATTTATGTGTTGCATCGTTGCATGTTTGCTGGTCATCTGTCTGAGAAATTCTTAGAATCACCTTTGTCCCTTTTTCTGGATCATGCAGTTAGTTCTTCTGTGACATTTATGTGTTGCATTGGGTGCATAATTACGGTAATGTCTTCTGGGAAACCAATCTTTAGGGTAAAAGATATGCTTTTTATCTCAAATAGATAGATGATCAATGTACTCGCATCAGGGAAGTGTACAGAAAGCTTATGATGACTAATTTACCAAAATTGTGCTTGTTTTCTGCCTGGCTGGATCATGAAGTCTGGGTTTGAGCTCACGGAACTTGTAATAATCTTGCTCTGATATAAGATTTTGACGCTTTATGTTTCCAAATGAAGTTTAAAACCAAGTTAGAATACTTAGACTTGTAGGCAAAAGGATATTTTCTCAGTTAACATTAGTTTCTGCATGGTCAGCGGAGATTTTAGTGTATGTCAATTCATACTGCAATTTGTTTCTAACCTTGTTTGATATTCTGATGGCAGTCTCGATGATAATGTTCTCAACGTTTGAGCATTCAGTGGACTTCATCTATGGAAGTATTGTTAAACAGAGAAAAGAAGACTGTTCTAGAGCTCAACAACTCGGTGTTACATGCTTAGCAGGGTATGCAGCTGGAGCAGTTGGTACTGTCGTCTCTAACCCGGCCGATGTCGTTGTTTCTTCTCTTTACAACAAAAAGGCTGAAAATGTCTTGCAGGTAGCACCTATTAGTAATGCTTTTTTTTGGCCAAATTTAAGTACAAGCTAAAATGATATAATCGTGTTTTCAATATCATAACTTTTAGGCTGTTAGAAAGATCGGGCTTGTTAATCTTTTCACTAGAAGTCTTCCTGTACGCATCACACTCGTTGGACCTGTCATTACCCTGCAATGGTTTTTCTATGACACCATCAAACTTCTATGTGGACTGTAAGTGTTTTCTTGAGCTCCAAGTTATGAATTCATTAGAAGAAAGACTAGCGTTAGGCTGCATTCACTTTGCTGCATTCACTTTCAGACATGATAAATTCCAATTTTCTGCTTCATGGAATTTATAACTTTTTATCCCACGCATATTGGGATATGGTCATAGTCATAGAGATATGATCCTCTTCATCCATAGAAAAACTTGGAAAAATTGAACAAATTCATCTCAAACATATATTCGTACTTAGCACTGATCACATTCCTTTACGCTTATCCTCATTGTTTGAAAAATGTGAATTTCTCAGGCCTGCTAGTGGAGGATTGAATAGACAACTTCAAGAAGCCAATTTATTAACTTAAGCTGTTGGACACCGGAGGAGAATCTACGAAAGTTCCATCAGAACAAGGTATGGAAACATGAAAAGTTAAAAATCCCTGCAATGTTGGCGTATAATACCTTATCGTCCTGATCATCGATATGCCGGAATGTTAGTCGCTCATGAATCTTCATAAAGGTTCAACAATGTCTTAAAATTCTTCTATCTGTCTCTTGAACAATCCCCTAACTTTTGTTTGTAGCTTGAGGGGTATCATAGCTTGTTTAGTCATGAGAGAATGTCACGAGTTCTACATTTGCAGACATGACAGATTAAAAATGAAAGTAGTCGATATTGCACGATCGTGGCTGACTGCGTTCTTTGGCACATAGGTCATGTATCTTGTGTTTTTTTTAATTATATATTTGGTTCAAGATGAAGTGACTTTGCCAATAGGTGTGCATGCAGAAAGACGTACGATTTTATTTCAAGGGATGAATTTCTAAAGTATTAGAAAAAAATGAACGTATAAAGTTCTAATGATGCAAAAGTGGATTATCAATGAAAAAAATAAAAAATATCTAAAAAATTTATAAAAATTTAAGAATTTCAAGGAATGACCGGAAGGCCTTTATTCATCTCTTTGTGCATGACATAGAAAGTGAAGTGTCAATAGGTTTTTTACGAGAAAATTTTCGTCCCATCATTTTTAAAAAATCTATAAAATGGATAATGAAGGATGGGTGTGAAATAAAGGTAGTTACAAATAATAATATTTATTTGTTGAAAAATGTTTTTTTAATCCTTTTGCTATTAGCACTAAAAAAAATCTGAGACCGAAGCACCCGATTTCTGGGTTTAGAACATAAACTAGATCATTATAATGAAGCATAGTCGGTAAACGTTCCGTCTTTATTTGATAAAATAACCTACATGTAACTTTCAGTCTTTTTCAAACGATCCATTGCATATCTTGCCAATGGCATAAGCTTCATTTCTTCGTTGTTGTTGGGTTCTTTTTCTTTCGAGCAAATGAAATTTGGGCAAAAAAGAAACTAAAGGATAATCAACGTTCATTTACTGGGTCATACATTAGCTCATTTGGGCAAAAAAGATGCAAGCTTCTAAGGAGCCAGGTTAAAGCTGTCAAAATTAGCTCATTCGGCAGATATGAAGATGATGAAAGTTAGCCCTAATATATCATTACCTTTATTAGATTCTAAATGCAAACATCTATTACGACTGAAACTTTCAACTTCCGTAAGTCATCTCAGCATGCAGGGCGAACAAAATCCCCCACGAATCTCAGTTCTTGTTACACGTTGAGATGTAATTGTTCTTTACAAAACTTCAAACCCTGAGAATATAGCGATAGAGTGTCAGACAAATGAATGGGGTCTTCGACTTATGAGAATTCCACATCTTAGTTCAGAGTTCAGAGAGAGATCACATATGCTTATCATTCTATGGCAATGGAAAATTTTCCAGCAAGAGATTCAATTTTCTAGAAACAACAAAACAATGGACCCAAAACATGAATCTAGTTGATCATGGAACGGATTCTGATGGATTCCATATCAACAAAAACTGAAAACATAATAAGCCAAGTAATGACAAAGTGACCATCATGGCAAGCGTATCGTAATTAAGATCAGGACGAAATCTGGAGGCAAAAAATCCGAGTTGAATCTCACAAAGTGCCCAAGAGAAAGAAAGAGAGAAAAAAGGTGCATATTACCATTGTCTCTTTGACATGACATATCAAAAAAATTGCTAAGAAATAGTGACCGTCTCAAATATAGGATTGCAGCTTAATTTTAATATATAAGCTACCTCCCATTCATTTTGATTGTAATTTAATTTTTCTATCTAGAAACCTCATTTATACCTTTAAATAAGATTTAACCGCAAGATGCATTACTACCTCTATGACTTACCAAAATAAGCAAGGCATTAGGATCAAACACAACTCTGTTTTCTATTGCCTAAACATCTACTCCCTTCTACACAAGTTCTTTACAGGTTATCCTCAGGCACTGAGGTATGATGACTGGTAATGAAGTCCAGTCTGATTAGCTTATAGGTTGAACCAAAAACCGGATCCCTCTAAAGAAAACCATCACAACTCCTAACTATAAGCAACATTAATCTCGACAATCAGGAAAAGAGACTACTAACAAAACAAAGGAAATCAGTTAAAATATGCTAATAATATATGCATTTTAAGTTAAACCCAAGGAACAAAACAAATGCTATGAATCTTTCTTATTTTGGTAAGTCTCTAGAAACACTATTATTCCAAGAATCAAGATAAAATGATGAAGCAATAATTAACAAATAAAAGCAGGAGAGACAAATGGTCTGCAACATTAAATGGTCTATAATAATGAAAGCAATTTGCTATGCCAAAACAAAGATACGCAAGTACACACCAAGAAACCTATTCGCTGATATTCTGCATGGAATTTTCATTGTCTTCGTCCTCATCGTCTGTCTCCTCCTCCTCATCATCCTCTTCCTTCAACTTTGCAATTTCTGCTTGTGCCCTATCCAAAATCTGCTTCTTTTGTACCTCCAACTCCTCCTGAAAATCCATTCTCATCTTCTCTAACTCCTTCATATGCTCCCTCTTACTACTCTCAATCTTCCCATATATCTTACCAAACCGCTGCACCGAGTCGGCCAACATCCTCATCGAATGCTCATCGTGTACTTCGGCTTTCATGCTTGACTCTCCATCCTCCTCCTCCTCCTCCTCCTCCTCCTCCTCCTCCTCCTCCATCTCTGACTCAGTGGGACTATCCCTCATCTCATCAAAACCATTGGACCTATCCAAATAAACCTGCGGATTCATAAACACAAACTCCCCGGAATCCACTCCACAAGCCAACCATGATTCTTGTTGCTTATACGAAGAACCCAACCCCATTAACATCTCCATTTTCCTAAAAAACACCCATTTACTCGAATTCAACCCCTTTCTCTCGGCTTTCGACTTCTCTTTCTTAAACTTCCTCTTCAACCCATCGATCATACGCCTACACTGGGCTTCATTTTTCACACTCTTCAAAGCATCACTAACTTTCTCAGCTACATCAACCCAATCTTCACCCCTCAAACTCCTCCTCCCCAATTGCAAAAACCTATTCCCCCAAACTTCTAACAGAACATAAATCTCTTGCTGCGACCAATCATATGCAGTTTTGAAGCTATCTCTATGGTCGGGTGTGTACTGGAAGCTGGGGACTGAAGTTCTCAGCTTTTTCCGCTTTGGGTACCTTTCAAAACGCTCGCTTTCTTTAACACGACGGTAATAAACATCTGGGTCATCATCGTTATCGTCATCTACGTTGTTGTATTCTTGTTCCAATTCTTCTTCATCATCGAGCTCTTCGTCTGGTCCGTAACTGTATACGTGGCGAGTTCTGGTCGAACGAGGATATTGAGGATGGCGATTAAAAGAATAGGGTTCAAGGCCATCCATCACCCCTTTAATGGTTTCTCCTTTTTTTTTTCCTCTTAGGTTTTGATTTTGGGAAGATAGCGATTGGTTTGGTTCAGTAAAGAAAGAAAAGTAATGCTTCTCGGAAATAACAAAACCCTCAATTGAAAATTCTAGGGTTCGGAAACGTTCAAGAATCGAGATTGAGGACGAGGGTGAGTGCAGTAATCTGCAAAGCAACTCGAATTCGGGTATTTCGGATCTTTGATTTTGGGCCTTACTTGGGTTTAAAGAGTTAAGCCCTGAAAAGATTCATCGGTCTATTTTTAGGATAAAATACATATTTAGTATCTCAACCATCACTTTTATTTTATTTTAGTCATCCAATTATTTTTTGTTTTAGGGTGATCAAAACAGAACAAAAGTAATAGTTGAAATATTAAACGTGTATTTTATCTTTTTTTCTTAGTATGAGGTGATTCATTCTCTTAATCAATTGATAATGAACACACTTTAAAATATGTTTTGCATTATATACACTACACAGCCAAATATATTCACAGACAAAACATATTTTGAGAACTTACTACAGGATTACCAGAAAATAAATATAAAAATTCTGCCTTAACATGAAAATTAAGCACATGGTGGTGGGATTTGGGTGCCAATGTATTTAGCCCTAACATTTTTACAAGTGGAAGTGGCTTGTTTCGTCTTGATGCCATCTCCAAAGTGAACATCTTCAAGGTAAATATCCTGATATGGAATCCCTTTGTTATATTCTAGTGCTACTGCCACTGCAGAGGATGATGTTTCATTTATTTTCTTGAAATATATGTCACTCAGTTTCACTTGAGATGGTCCCTGCACTCAACTCGTTTAGTCACTCAGTTTCTTTCCTGGTATATGACAAAGGGTAGGTATTTTCATGGCTTTTATCATTTGGAGAACTTACCATTGTGGAGCAAGATGTGAAGGGATAATACGCTTGATTGATTTTAATCGGATTAGTCACGTTTTCCATGTTGATGTTTTCGAATGTCATGTTGGTTGCAATACTTTAGCCTGGCGAATTAGCCCATGTTTTGATTTTAATGTCGTTTGAGGTCCCTGCCATGGTGCAATCTTTAACCACTAATCTAGTTACATCACCTTCATCCTTGTATCTTCATAGACTTCCTACGTTGTTAAACGGTGTTGATAATGCTCATTATTCCACTAGTATTAAATAGTGGTTATCCCACTAGTATTGGATAGTGGTTATCCCACTAAGTATTGGATGATGGTTATCCCACTAGTATTGGATGATGGTTATCCCACTAGAATTGGATAGTGGTTATCCCACTAGTATTGGATAGTGGTTATCCCACTAGTATTGGATAGTGTTTATCCCACTATGTCTAATAGAATTAAAATATGTTTTGGAAATGGCGATTTTGCCCTCACCATTTAGCCTATAAATAGTGTGCAATTTTATTCATTTTGAGATATCCCAAGCAAAACATTTGGTTTGAAACACTCATCTCTTTTGAGTGTTGTTTGAGTTGAGAGAAGAGCAATACCACCAAGTTCACTCCAATTTTCGGGTGTACGAATTCTTGGAGAGTCGTGTTAACCTTGGGGGAATGATCTGCCTACTGCAGCGATTACACACATCAGGGCGAATTCGTTTCTAAGCCAGTGGTTTTACCACGACACGGTTTATGAATATGTTTCTTTTAAATTACTATTTATCTTTCTTGTCAGTGCTAACGGTGTGATTTTGCAGTCCATATTTCCAACAATTTAGAAACGAATTCCTTTATACTGCAATTATGACATCACATTTGAGTAAATTAATTCCTAATCTTTCCAAGCTCGATGCACTTGAAGGAAAGAATTATCGATGGTGGTCCCAACGAATCCTTATATTCTTCGAGTAGCTTCATCTTGATTATGTGCTACTCAAGTCACCACTTACCATGCCGCCAACCCCATCTGCCAAAAATAATACGAATGCAGTTCTGAATGATGATGCCTTAGCAGCTGCCACTGTAACTCTCGCCACCTACGAGAAATATGAGAAAGGTAACAAAACGGTGCAAGGACATCTGCTCAGTCACATGTCAAATAAATTATTATATGTTTCTTAGAGAAAGGAATGCCAAGGTGATTTTGGAAACTCTAGAGAAAAAGTACGGTGCAGATGATGCAGGCATCAAAAAGTACGTTGTCGGTGAGTGACTTAAATTCCAGATGACAGACGATAAGCCGATAATGGATCAAGTTTATAACTATGAGAACTTGGTTGCTGACATAATCGCCGAAGGGATGCAAATGTGTGAGGTACTGCAAGCCAATGTTCTTATTGAGAAGCTGTCCAAGTCCTGGTCCGACTACCGCAATTCTCTTAAGCATAAGAATAGAGAAATTTCACTTAAAGAGCTGGTGAGCCATATGAAGATTGAAGAAGCCAATCATTTAAAAGATAAGGTTACTAATTCTCTGAGTAATTTATCTTTTAGCGCTAACTTGGTTGAGTCTAGATTCAAGAAGCGTGAGAATCAAGACAAGAAGACAAAATCTCAGAAGGCTACCAACTTCAAGAAGTCAGGAAAGGCCAAACCTGAAGGAAAGAAGATCAAGTGATGTGTTTATGGTTTAGCCGACCACAAAGCTTACGAATTCCAACACCGCTCAGACCGCCAGAATGACAACATTTCACAGATGCATGTTGTAGAAGAAGATGATGAAATCATTGCTACGGTGGTCTCATAAGTTAATCTGGTGGAAAACAATTCGGAATGGGTAGTTGACATTGGCGCTTCGAAGCATTTCTACACTAGAAAGGAGTTATTCACCGAATTCAAAAAATGGGAATATAGGTGAACGTGTGTACATGGGGAACTCTAGCAGCTCTGAAGTGCTAGGAAAAGGTAAGGTTTTACTCAAGATGACTTATGGTAAAACTCTGGACTTAAATAATGTTATGTATGTACCTGCTTTGCGTAGAAATTTGATAAGTGGTGGGCTTCTGAATAAGGCATGCATTAAGTTAATTTTTGAGATAGATAAACTTGTATTTTCTCGAAATGGTTATTATGTTGGAAAAGGTTTTTTAAACAATGGTTTATTTGTCATAGAAACTCAATTTAATGAAAATAAAGCTACCACTTCTGCTTAAATTGTTGAATCCATTGATATGTGGCATGCTAGATTAGGACACTTGAATATTCATGCTTTAAAGAAATTAATGAATATGAAAGTTCTGCCTAAACTAGATATAACTAGCTTTAACAAATGTGAAATTTTTGTAGAAACTAAGCATACTAAATCTCACTTTAAGACTGTTTCTAATAGAAAGACTGAGCTGTTAGAACTCATTCATACTGATCTAGCAAATTTTAGAAACACTGAAAGTAAGGGGGAAACTACTACATAACTTTTGTAGATGATTATTCAAGATATACAAAAGTTTATCACCTAAGAACTAAAGATGAAGTTGAAAATTTCTTTGTTATTTATAAGGCAGAAGTTGAAAATCATTTAGATAGAAGAATGAAATGGGTTAGATCTAATAGAGGTGGTGAATATGGATCTAATTTCTTAAAAGATATTTGTGAAAAGAATGACATAATTCATGAAACTTCAGCCCCCTATTTTCCTCAACAAAATGGTATAGCCGAAAGAAAAAAATAGAACTTTAAAAGAGATGATGAATTCTTTACTGATAAGTTCAGGGTTATCTGATAACATGTGGGGAGAAACCATTCTATCGAAAAATCATATATTGAACCGAGTTCATCGTAAGAAATTAGATTCTACCCCATATGAATTGTGGAAAGAATACGCTCCTAATTTACATTAACTAAAAGTGTGGGGGTGTCTGGAAAAAGTGGGTTTGCTGGACTTTAAGAAATCCACCATCGGACCTAAAATCGTTGATGCAGTGTTTATAGGGTATGCTACGAATAATGCTATATACAGATTCATGCTTTTACAAGATTATTCTATGTGTGAGTCAATGGATGCTGTTTTCTTTGAAAATACTTTTCCTTTAAAGGAACCGAGAATAAATATCGAAACACAAATATAATATATTACATCTACTTCTTCTAGTAGTCCTACTAGGTCTTCTGAACAAATTGTTTTTGAGCCTAGAAGAAGTAAAAGGCAAAGAGTTGAAACCTCTTTTAGACCATACTTTATTACTTCCTTTATTTTTGAGATTAATAATTTAGACTCCATTTCAGATCCTATAGCTCAAATTTTTCTGCTAGATGAGGATCCTAAAACTTTTGAAGAAGCTATAAGATCTATCGATGCTAGTTTCTGGAAAAGCGCTATTAATGATGAACTAGAATTGATAATGTTTAATCATACTTGGGAATTAGTTGACTTACCTAAGGGATTCAAACCAATCTGCAACAAATGGGTCTTCCGGAAGAAATTAAGGCCAAATGCTTCGATTCAATGGTACAAGGCAAGGTTAGTCGTCAAAGAATTCACTCAAAAGTTTGGTTTAGACTACTTTGATACATACTCTCCCATTACGAAAAATCTCAACGATTCGTGCATTATTTGCACTAGCCTCTATTCATAAGTTGCAGGTACATCAAATGGATGTTAAGACTGCATTTTTGAATGGGGATCTAGATGAGGAGATTTATATAGAGCATCCACTAGGTTTTGAAGCACTTGGTATGGAAGACAAAGTCTGTAGACTTAAAAAGTCACTTTATGGGCTTAAGCAGGCTCCTAAACAGTGGTATTAGAAATTCCATAAAACTATTAATAGTTTTGGTTTTGTTGTGAATGGTTCGGATGCTTGTGTGTATTCGAAGATGTTTGGCACTGAATGCGTCATCATAAGCCTATATGTTGATGACATGCTAATTTTCAGTTCTAACATTGAGTCCATTAACAACGTTAAAAGTTTCTTGTCCACAAAGTTTAAGATGACAGATTTGAGAGAAGTCGATGTAATCTTAAGAGTCAAAGTTACCAAAATTAAAAGGGATTTTCTTTAAATCAAGCACATTATATAGAGAAAGTACTAAAGAAATTTGACAGTTTTGATGTCGTCCCTATTCAAACTCCTTATGACCCTAGCATACATCTCTTTAAGAATAAAGGAATTAGCGTTTCCCAAACATAATATGCTAAATTAATCGAAAGCTTAATGTTCTTAATGAACTATACTCGACCTGATATTGCTTATGCTATGAGTATATTGAGTAGATATACTCATAATCCAAGTAGTGAACACTGGATTGCTCTTAAACGCTTACTGAAGTATCTTAAGGGTACTTTGGATTGGAAACTTGAGTTTGTTGGATTTCTTGCGGTACTGGAAGGATATTGTGATGCCAACTGAGTTTCTGATAATGATGAGGTAAGCTCTACGAGTGGGTATATTTTTACTTTAGGCGGAGCAACAATCTTGTGGAAATCATCAAAGCAGACTTGTATTGCTCATTCTATCATGGAGTCAGAGTTTATAGCTCTTGACCTAGCTAGGCAAGAAGCCGAGTGGCTCAGAAGCTTGTTAGCAAATATTCTGTTGTGGGGAAGACCGACTCCTCCAGTTTCCTTGTTGCGTGATTCACAAGCTGCGATATGTGTGGCTAAAAACCAAGCTTACAATGGTAAGAAAAGACACATTCGCATAAGACATGAATCAGTTAGACACTTAATAAAGAATGAAGTACTCTCTTTAGAGTATGTGAAGTCGGAAAGGAACCTAACATATCCACTTATCAAAGGATTAAGTAGGAAGCTGGTCCTAGATTCGCCGAGGGGGATGGGTCTAAAGCCCATTGGTTGAGAAATTCATGGTGGATACCTAACTTAGTTATCTAAGTTCCATATGGTTAAACGAAACCATGGAAAGACTCATAGTGCACATTCCTACTGCCTATCCCTATGATGAACTTAATTGCTCTTAATAAATTAATAGCCTAGACTTTGGGTGGTCTTAGTGAGAAAAACTTGATGAATTTACCAATTTTTTGGCTGAATATCTATTCTTAATAAGTTCATAACCCAGAGTTGAGTGGGTAGTTCTAATCGCAAAGGACTAGATGAACTTACCGCTTAAGAGGATGAGTTTTATTAAACTCTTAATGAATTCAAACCCAAGAGTTTGGGAGTTCCTAGTGAGAAGGACATATTGAATTCATCGAATTTTGAGGTTGAATATTTATTCTTAATGACTTATTATCCCAGAGTTTGGGTGATTCATTAATAATGAATTTGAAGAAAGTCAACATACCCTTTGTGAGGTTGAGCTATTATAAAAGCTCTTAATTATTTCATATCCCTGTTAAGGGTGGTTTATGTCGAGATAAACTTGATGAAATAACTTACGTAAGTGAGAATGATTATCCACCTTCTATGAAAAACGTTGGGTCGTTTTTCTAGTACACTTATTAGAATTCTAAGGAAAGAGGGCTAAACATATATACGTTTTTGTATATACTCTTTGTAGACACATCTAGGAATTTGGTGGATGTAGGGGTTAGTTGTGTGTTATGAGTTTACCCCCATCTTAGAAATTTCAAGACTAGTTTCACTTATCTAATAGAAGGATTGCTCATCATCACTATGTACTAGTTCCAGATACGTTCACTAGTGCTTAAGCAACTAATCTCGCTATTGCTCTTCTCGTGTTTCAACTTTATTGCTCTCATATTTTAGAAGAATTCTTTCGCATTAGTGGGGGAATGTTGATAATGCTCATTATCCCACTAGTATTGGATAGTGGTTATCCCACTAGTATTGGATAGTGGTTATCCCACTAGTATTGGATGATGGTTATCCCACTAGTATTGAATGATGGTTATCTCACTAGTATTGGATAGTGGTTATCCCACTAGTATTGAATGATGGTTATCCTACTATGTTTAATAGAAATAAAATATGTTTTGGAAATGGTAATTTTGCCCTCACCATTTAGCCTATAAATAGTGGGTAATTTCATTCATTTTGAGATATCCCAAGCAAAACATTTGCTTTGAAATACTCCTCTTTTTTTAGTGTTGTTTGAGTTGAGAGAAGAGCAATACCACCAAGTTCACTCCAGTTGTAACACCCCAACCCGTACCCGACCCGAATACGAGTCTGAGATGTCACATTGACTTTTCAAACCTTGACACTTAAAGAAAAACCCCGGGGAATTTAAACCTTGTTTAAAACAAAATACTTTAATTTACATAAAAGAGACCACAAAATACAAACTTGATCAGAGTACTCATAATTAACGACTTATTACATGCCAACACTCTATACACAACAAAATATATACTTTGTCGATTACTTCTGATATGATCTTCTAGTAATAATATTGTCCTTGCTACTTCTATTCTTGCTCTTCACGTTTCTTGGTACCTACGTGTAAATCACTTACACGCTAAGTCATAGACTTAGTGAGGCAATAAATAAACATGTAACAATAGATTCATGAATATGCATTCTTACTATTTGATCATGATATTTCAATATGCATGGATATATTTCCTATGACATATATAATCAAGTCATGCACACATGAATCTTAACTTTTTGCCTCACTTTCACTTTAATTTATATTTTAATTGCTGTTGTTGTTGCCCATGTATATTATTGAGAATAGAGGTATGTGAGTACATTGAGGTTGTGCACTAATGTTGTCACCACAGCTCGTATAAATTCCCTCATGGGGCACCAAACATTTGTTCAGTATTCGTCCCGAATGACTGCTATATATGTCCCGTAGGACCACTACATCCCGAAGGACTACAATACCCTCGACTCTTGGCATGTCAACTATACCTATAGCTCTCGTATCATATACTATGGGCATTTATTATGAATATATTTCTCATCACTTATTCTTTCTCTTCTGTCACATACCACATGTATGTGTAACCATATATTTCATATCATATCACATATTGCATATTCATATGTCATTTCATATATTCACATAGCTTATTTCATTTCACATTGGTCATATCTCATAGCATATATCACATATGCTTATAATCATGTATATCATATCATATATCTTATGTTTCATGCTCTTATGTTTATGCATATCATGTATTCATGTACATATAAGAGTCACATATCAAATAACATTTTAGGAGTCACTTCTTACCGTAATAACTCCATCATTGGCTCATCGCAAGCCAATGTTCGTTCAATAATATAAGTACAATTAAAATTGCACTCACCTTAGCCTTGTTTGATTTGAATCAATTCTAATCCTTTGATTATTCCAGAACTTGTTTAGGCTCAATATCTACATAAATATAACATTTCAAAATAACTATCAGAAGCCTAAACTTTAAACTTGATGTTAATAACTTAAGTCGGTTTAATGAATCAAATTCCATTTTTTCATTTAGGGGGAATCGATACCCCCCTAGGGGGAATCTGTTCCCCCTGCATATACTGGAATTTTCGTCCAAGAGGGGAATCGATTCCCTTTATAGGGTATCAGTTCCCTCTACCCAGAAATTGTATTTTAACCCCGAAAATCATCAATTCTTCACTTAATTCTTCTATTTTAAACCCCTATCATGTCATTAAACTCAACTACCATTACTTAAACCAACTTATATCCATGAAAATCATCTATAACTTCAAAATCCTATTCTTCATATGTAATTCAAGAATCATACTCAAATTTCAATATGTTCTAAATACCATTCTAACACTTCATATTCCTTAATTAGCATGATGACAAGTCAAATTTAACTTCAAATTCAACTTATCAACTCTTTTTCATGATTTCATATAAAAACTCGTTTTCTTAAATCTCTTATAACTTCTTCATCTTTTGATTATAAGACAACTTAAGCTTTCCTTAAGCTTAGTTATCATTTAATGATCAAAACCTAACCTTTAATTTAACAAATAACTAACAAATCAGAAAACCCTTACCTTTACCTAGCTTCCACGGTTGGGAGAAGAAGAAAGGAAGAAGAAAGAGTTTTCAGATAACTCTTTCCCCCACCCCCACGTGATTCATTCATATTATTGGGGGAAAATATCTTTCATGCTAAATGACCATTTTGCCATTTAATTCCTTTGATAATTACTAATAACTTTCAGGAAACATTTCCGAACAAATCATTGGACTATACAAATATCATACTTAAATCACTAAACTCTGAAGTTTTATGATTTAGTCACTAACCCGTATTTTGGGACGTTACACTAGTTTTCGAGTGTACGAATTCTTGGAGAGCCGTGTTAACCTCAGGGGAACGATTCGTCTACTGCAGCGATTACACACATCGGGGTGAATTCGTTTCTAAGGCAGTAGTTTTACCACGACACGTTTATGAATCTGTTTCTTTTAAATTACTATTTATCTTTATTGCCAGTGCTAACGGTGTGATTTTGCAGTCCATATTTCCAACAAACGACACTCAAAGGAATTAAGATTTCTTTCATTTTGTAAATCAGAGTAAAGGTTAATGGGTTACCTGATGCCATGGCCCGGTCTACAGCTGATACGTGTTACGGTGACTTGAGAATTCCGTTGTCCAATTGAGATGCAGTCATCACCTGTACCTATAAGCGATTTCGAAATGTCGATACCGGAGCTCTGCTGAATGTGGATACCATCAGTGTTGGGACTATTTGCTTATGCAGAAATCTTAATCTCAGTGCCCTTAAACCGTTTGCATTCAACAAGAGCCATATGGAAGAACTTGCTGATTACTGATGTTATGCCTCTTACAATAGTCCGATCCATCACCAGAAACTTCACATTCTGTTCGAAACAAATATTTTCGTCATCGATTTGGATCCTTATTCTTAGCCGCACAATAGAAAACCATGGACAATTTTCAAATACGTACGAGCTAATGAAACGTACAGTTAGAAGAAGCTTGCAGTTAATGTCGTTGGAGCAGCTATTGTAAGGCTAAGCTTTGGCACCTTGACCATCAAAGGTCCCTCATCTGGTCAAGGTTAGCCTTTCGACCGATCGAAATCCGACCTAACTGGCACCATCTCCAAATCTAGACAAGTTTGTCGTCACCTTGAGATAACCCTGAAAGCTTCTTTCTCGTTCATGGTCAAAGTACTTATGTGTGAAAAATGCAGAACAAGATGAAGAAAATACCTTCAGATGGACTGTTATTTTAAGATACATTTATGCAGGGGCCTGCAAATTCAACTGGACCAACTAAATACGTCCCTTTCGGAATCACAATGTGTACCTCAACAGTAGCCTGACATGCATTTTCCCATGTTGATATGAAGGCCTGCCAACAAGTTAAACAAAATTATATGCAGCTGTTTAATTAATGGAGGGAGAAAAAGAAAAGAGAAGGAAACAAAACTTTGCTGTCGTCGGTGAGCCCATCGGCTCGAGCACCGAATGTGTTGACATTAAAGAAATGAGAGCTCCTTCCTCCTGCAGAAACGCCATTGAAGCAAACGGAGGAAACCATCAAGAAGAGCAAGTTCATGGGAATGTCAAGGCTCATGTTCCACATCCTTTGCTGAGTGAATGGTGTTAACTGAGTTGGTTCGAGATCACCATAACTGATGTTTACTCCCCCCCAACACTTTTGAAGTTATTAACCATGTTTTTGATCATTTCCAATACATAAACTGGAATTTGCTTTTAACTCCCAATTAACTCTTTTTTGGCCGAATTTCGTCGGATACTTCTAGTACACAATCGTTTGACTTCGAATCTGCTATAATTAGAAGTTAAGATGGTTGATTTTTCTGGCATAATGATAAAAAAAATTCTAACGTTTAGGTAAATAATATTTTCGTCTTTATTTTTTAAAGTATTTTGACTTCATTTTGATGTAAAGATGTTTATTCGTGAATGAAAATCGTTAGTTAATAAATAATTAATACTCTAAAATATAAGTTTTTTTGTCCTAAAATAAAATATTGGACAAAAATACTCTAGGAAAAAAATTAAGATTTACTAACTATTTAGTCAAATATTTCGGACTTTTTAGCCCGAAAATGAAATGGTATAGGTCAAAATACTAAATCATATAGACTAAAATGTTTATTTAACTAAACGTTAAAGGCATTTTTTGAACGTATACTTTTTTTAATTAATCATTGGTATCTGATCTATCTATCGTTTAATACAAATTAGATTTTATAAATACTTATTATGAGATTACTCTTTTAACCTAATTGGCTTCACATTTTCGATTCACATATAATATATTAGAATAAAAGACAAAAGTAATTGGAAAATTAGAAAATTGCCTTCAACAAAAGTGGAGAAATATATTTTGGGGCGATCAAACTGAAATTAGTATAACAATAAAATTTAATATTCAATATATTTTTTAATTGAATTTTATTTATTTATTTATTTAAATTTGGTTTTTAATATTATTATTTTTAGTCAAATTATTTTGATTTGAATGAAAATATGATTGAATCATTTAATACTTCATAAATTAATTTGGCAATTTGCATGACAGTTCACGCATAATTTATTGTTGATATAATAATATTTTATTGTGTATGTGATAACTTTGTCTTAAAATTTATATATTTTTTATAGTTTAAAAATTATTTATTAATATGGATACAATAATATTTAGTAATGACACGCATCCGCCGGCTGGGCTGCTAGCCTTAGACAAATCAAAATAGCCTCCCAAGAATTAGTCATTTGTCCAAATTTAGAAACAAAGGCTTTTTCTCTGATTGCTTCTCTTTCACGCATTTCAAGTTCTGATGCCTTCCTGTTTCAACCAACATCCCGGTCAGATTCCACAGATCTGGAAGTGAAAACCGATCGCCACTGATGTCAGCTCCCCAGACGCTCGGCGGTCCTTCCCGGTGCGGCCGCGTTCTGGGCCCATCTCTCGACAAGATCATCAAAAACGCCTCTTGGCGGAAACACTCTCACATCGTTTCCTCATGCAAATCCGCCCTCGAAAA
Source organism: Hibiscus syriacus (assembly GCF_006381635.1). Classification (NCBI taxonomy): domain Eukaryota; kingdom Viridiplantae; phylum Streptophyta; class Magnoliopsida; order Malvales; family Malvaceae; genus Hibiscus; species Hibiscus syriacus. The sequence goes on from NW_024062691.1 coordinate 1,257,399, forward strand.
GCTCGAGACCCTCTCTGATAGGGCCTTACCCGATCCCACTTCTCCTCTACTCGGCCTTTCCGTTTCCGATGCCGAATTTTCCCTCAATCCTATCATTCTCACTCTCAACTCCAATCACGCCAAACTCGCCGACCCCGCCCTCGAATGCGTCTTCAAGTTATTCTGTCTTGGCTACGTTCGCGGCGAGATTGACAGCAATCTCCCCAATTCGATCCTCTTCAAAATTGTCGAAAGTGTTTGCAAAGTCGATGGCATTGGCGACGAATCGATAGAGCTTGCTATGCTCCGAGTTTTGCTGTCCGCCGTTGGATGCCCTTGCGTTTTGGTCCGTGGCGATTGCTTGCTTCTCGTCTTTAAAACTTGCTATAATGTGTATTTAAGTGGTTTAAACGGAACCAATCAGATCTGTGCTAAGTCCGTTCTAGCTCAGATTGTGCTCATTGTGTTCACCCGGGCAGAAGAGGATTCCATGGATGTTTCTATCAAAATAGTTCCGGTTAGTGAGCTTATAGAGTTTACTGATAAGAATTTAAACGAAGGGGGTTCAATTTTTTATTGTCAGAATCTTATTAGCGAGGTTGTGACTACTAGTGAAGGGGTTCCGGATTTGAAGTTTTCACAGCCCAGTATGAGTCCGGAATTGCAGAATGGTGAGTCGAATGGGGAGAAGGAAGAAGTTGGCGAGGAAGAGGTGAAGGAAGGGATGGAATCGAGTTCCATTGGCAATATTAGTAAAATTAGGGAGGATGGATTTCATGTTTTTAAAAATTTGTGTAAGTTATCCATGAAGTTTTCTTCACAGGGAAATCCTGACGATGAGATCCTTTTAAGAGGGAAAACAGTGTCTTTGGAACTCCTCAAGGTCATTATGGATAATGGGGGTTCAGTTTGGCTCACAAATGAGAGGCAAGTCATCATACTATGCTCACGTATGATTCTGATCTTTTATTTCCTTGAAATATCGACTTATTATCTTATATAATTAGTTGTTATGGTTGTTGCATTTAGTTTGGGCTTTATCTTTGGTAGTTATTATCAGATCTTTTTCTAATGGATATTGGCATACTTAGTACTATGATATGATTGTTGTGTTAAGAACTCTAAAATGGTAGTGAACATTTAGGTTTATGTTTACTAATCTTATGAAGATACTGATATCATATAATGGAGCAAATATGAAGATATTTAGGTTTCTTATTCCTAAACACTGGCAGGATACGTCCAACGCCTCAACATGGACATCGTTTGGGGTATTGCTCCTCCAAATATAAACGTAAGAAAAACCTATTGAATTTGTGGCACACAACTTTTTCCAAGACTCAGTCACCCTCTGCCTATTCTGTGCCATACGAAGCCAAGTAAACCCTTTTATCAAGGGCTTATACTGGGTAGTGCAATTTTCATGAATTATCATATATATATATAGGTAGGATCCAATTACACAATGTAAAACTAAAATTTACACTGATTTAGGACCATTGGATGTGTGTACATTGATGGCTGAGATTAATAGTTGAAAATAGGAGATTTTTACGAAAAAGGAAGTGGATAATCTCAGCCATCAATTTGCACTCATCCAATGGTTATTAATCAGTGTAAAAAAAATTTACACCATGTAAGTGGATCCTACCCCTATATATATGTGTGTGTGTTGTGTGTGCACAAAAAATGAAAACCGCTCTAAAACCATTATCTGTTCTTCGTATATATGTTTGTACTATTTATTGTTTATCATGCAAGTTTTGTATGTTATGTACTACTGATATATAATTTGCGTGCTTTTTTATGGTTTTATGTTACATTTATCCTAGTGTTCTTACATGCTGTGATGCGTCATGCAGGTTTCTTAATGCAATTAAGCAGTATCTCTGCTTATCATTGTTAAAAAACAGTGCTTTGTCAGTGATGTCAATTTTCCAGCTCTCGTGTTCTATTTTTATGAGCCTTCTAACAAAATATAGATCAGGGTTGAAAGCTGAAATTGGAATATTCTTTCCCATGTTAATCCTCCGAGTTCTTGAGAATGTTCTCCAGCCAAGTTTTGTGCAGAAAACGACTGTCCTTAATATGTTGGAAAAGATTGTTGAGGATTCACAGATTATCACTGATATATTTGTGAACTATGACTGCGATGTGGATTCACCAAACATATTTGAAAGGTATTTTTTTTCTCCCTAATAATTGTTTGTACAAGTGGTTGACATGAATGCTGGTTCTATGTCCTCAAGTTCGTTGTCAATTTTCACCGAACATATCTGACAGGTATTTTTTACTAATAATTGTTTGGACAGATTAGATATCAGTGCTGATTCCATGCGCTAATAATTGTTTGTACAAATTTTAGATGTTATTCCATGCCCTAAAGTTCGATTACCATGTCAAGTTTTATTTAGAAGTGTCCAACTAATCATATGTGAAATCCTGTATGAATTTGATACATGTTCTCAAGTTCCACAAAACTAAATTTGGTCAACATAAAAAGTAACTCAAGAATCTGTTATTGGTTAATATTCTCAGAGCATCCTTCTGCTTCACATCTCATTATTTTCATTTGGATTTCTCATTTTTTTTAATTTATTATATTGCACTTTAGTTAAATATATTAAAAGGTTAATAATCAAGCCAACTGTTATGTCGTATATGATTTGAAACCTTCTGCAAAATTGCAAAAAGCAGATCAATATAAGAATTAATTATTAGCCAAAAATACAGGAGTTAACTTGAGCACCATTCGTTTGTGATGATCTCAGAGCCTGCTTTAAATTCTTTACTAGTGTTTTTTTTTCAGTTACTCGTTATCTTTCATTTCTTAATGCGTTGCAATTTAGTAAAATGTATTAAAACTCTTATAATTCCATCAGATATTTGCAGGATTGTCAATGGCCTTCTTAAAACTGCTCTAGGGCCTCCACCTGGTTCAACCACAACTTTGTCTGCAATCCAGGATATTACTTTTCGGCATGAATCAGTAAAGTGCTTAGTTGGCATCATTATATCAATGGGAGCTTGGATGGATGGACATCTAAAGATAGGTGACTCCAACATACATAAGAGCTCTGAGAATGACACTTCAGCAGAGAGCTATTCAACCCCGACTGCCGAAGATGGAATTTTTCCTGACTGTGAGTTGCATCTAGAAATGAATTCTGAAGTATCAGATGCTGCTACACTTGAGCAACGCCGAGCTTATAAAATTGAACTCCAGGTTAGTTATTGTTCTGAGTGGGGACAGAGCTCTACTGGTTCTTCGAGTAGCACACTCATTTGGTTCCATATTGTCGCCGAGGCTTGCCTTAATAAGTCATGATAATATGTCATAATATTATTAACTTATATTATTTCATTTACTTTTATGTAATTTTATTGTATGCTAGTTTTCTCCTTTTCTTCACAAGCTTAGTTTTTAGTGATACTTCTACTGTGTTACATGCAGAAAGGTGTTTCATTGTTCAACAGGAAGCCATCCAAAGGCATTGAGTTTCTTATGAACTCTAAAAAAATTGACAACACTCCAGAAGAAGTGGCATCTTTTCTGAGGAAAAACACTACTGGACTGAATGAAGCCATGATTGGTGATTATTTGGGTGAAAGAGAAGAATTTGCTTTGAGAGTCATGCATGCTTATGTGGATTCCTTTAATTTCAAATCTATGGATTTTGGTGAAGCCATTAGGTTCTTCCTACGTGGCTTTAGGTTGCCAGGTGAAGCACAAAAAATTGATCGCATCATGGAAAAGTTTGCTGAGCGCTATTGTAAATGCAATCCAAACTCATTTACTAGTGCAGATACAGCCTATGTACTGGCATACTCTGTCATAATGCTCAACACTGATGCTCATAACGACATGGTCAAAGATAAGGTTTGTTTTTCCAACCTGTTTTTGTCTCTTCAGCACATCACTGGATTGTGAACTTTTACTTTATATGCTTGCTTAGACATGTTCATGTCTCTTCTGGTCTATTTTGGGGTTTGTAAGCCTTTTGGGTGCTTCAAATTTTTCCCGTCAACAATGTGGAATTTTCTTTGAACTATTGTGAAATGTTTTCATAGATAAACTCACAATAGATTTGATTCTGCTCACTTCTGTTATATGTTGCTTCTGCATTCAGATGACTAAGTCTGATTTCATCCGAAACAACCGAGGAATAAATGATGGCAAGGATTTACCTGAGGAGTATCTTGGTGCTCTTTATGACCAGATTGTGAAAAATGAAATTAAGATGAATGCTGATTCTGCTGTTCCTCAATGCAAGCAGGAAAATAGCTTAAACAAGTTATTGGGTTTGGATGGTATACTGAATCTGGTTAGTTGGAAGCAAACAGAAGATAAGCCATTGGGTGCAAATGGGCTTCTTATAAGACACATTCAAGAACAGTTTAAGGCAAAGGCGGGAAAATCGGAGTAAGTTTTTTAATCTAATTCTTATGTTTTGCTCCGTGGAAAATGATTGGTGTGGCAAGGAATAGAAGTGTGGCACTTGTTTAGGTTATATGTTTTTTTTTTTGATAGGAATAATAGGCCTCATTAAAAACCTCCTTCTTGGTTACCTCTTGACAGAAGTATCTATCGGAAGGAGGAAAAGAGTGCCTTAGTTTTATAAATAAAGAGAGTATTACATAACATTACAACAGAGACCTAACAATTAACCTATCCCTTCCTTAGCTAACTTATCTGCTTCCCAATTACAGCCCCTAGGAATCCATCGAATAATAACCGCCCTCCCCCGAACTAAGGCAACAATATCTAAGATCAGGGAACTGAAAAAATTAGGAACAGAAATAGGTGACAATATCCATTCTACTGCAGATTTGCAGTCACTTTCCATGATCAGTCTTCCTTTCTTAGCCCAAACTGATGAAACGAAAAGGTCTAGGCCTTTTTTAATAGCCTTCAGTTCAGCCAACGGTGGAGGTCCTGGACCAATACTAACAGAGAAAGACGATAAAATTATACCATTTATGAGCTGCTTTAGGTGAATTTTTTTAGGCGTATGAGTTAAGATTTTATGGTACATTTTGTTACATGCCCTATGTTGTGACATGTTGGGAAAGGAAGTCATTTAATCTTAGTTGATTCTAGCATAAAAGATTGTAAATGAACTTGCGTCATTAGAAAAAGAGAATTCAGTTCTTGCATGTTCTTCTATATATGTTCCCTCCTTATTGCTTCTATTTTAATAAGATCTTTGTTCTTTTATCATCCCAACATCTCCGGAGGTATATTTGTAAAAAATAACCATTTTAAATTTGTTTTTGCAGGTCTGTTTATCATTCTGTTTCAGATGTTTCAATCTTGAGATTTATGGTGGAGGTCTGCTGGGGACCTATGCTGGCTGCATTTAGTGTTACTCTTGATCAAAGTGATAATAGACTTGCTACTACACAATGCTTACACGGCTTTCGACACGCTGTGCATGTAACTGCAGTACTGGGCATGCAGACACAGAGAGATGCTTTTGTCACATCTGTGGCAAAGTTCACTTATCTCCATTGTGCTGCAGACATGAAACAAAAGAATGTTGATGCTGTAAAGGTTCGTGGTATTTGTATGCTCATGATAACCAGGAATTGTAATGTTCTCCCTTGGCATTCTCTCATAAGCTATATCACAGGAAGTGTTATAACTGCAGCATTGGTCAATTTGAATGTTTTTCTCTTACAGTCTCCCACCAGAGATACCATAAAGTTCACTTGTGTTGTGTCATGTGTGCATTATTCTTTTATGCCTTTTTCTTGACATTAGCTTGTTTCTGGAACATTGATAATCTACTACTTAGAAATCAAGTTCAAGGAGATTAGACTATGTTTAGTATTTGGTTGCTTTTGTGATCTTTGTTTTGACTTTATGGTTTATAATTTTAGTTGTTGTTAGCAAGCATAGGGAATCATAGGCATGATGCTTTTTACAATGAATACAATTATGAGTAAATTTATTGGCCATATGCCTGATAATTGTTTCATCATTTATAAACAATAAATTGAAGTGGGCAACCGTTGCGGTTAAGGGGTTAGTCATGGTATTGCTTGAAGAAGGCAACCTTATGAGGGTTGTGTTTTACGCACCTATGATACTGTGCATAGATAATATCCAGTTACCTTAAACTGTGATGGTTGGATGATAGAAATTCCTATTGTCTGTTGGTAAAATAGATTTAAAATTCAATGCATTAAATTTAGTAATGCCTGTTTCATTTGTATGATATAAGTTTCTTCTTTAAAATATTCTTTTTATATCTCACTACTTGAAACATTTTACTTTATACAGGCAATAATATCTATTGCCATTGAAGATGGTAACCATCTTCAGGAAGCTTGGGAGCATATATTGACCTGCCTGTCCAGAATTGAGCATTTGCAACTGTTGGGAGAAGGTGCTCCAACTGATGCATCCTTTTTAACCGAGTCAAACACTGAAACAGATGACAAGACGCCAAAATCTGCCGATCTTCAATATTTGAAGAACAAAGGAACCCTCCAGAATCCAACTGTAATGGCAGTTGTCCGAGGAGGTTCATATGATAGCACTACTGTTGGAATCAATAGTTCTGGACTGGTATCTCTGGAGCAAATTAATCACTTCATTGCTAACTTGAATTTATTGGACCAGATTGGAAATTTTGAGTTGAACCATGTTTTTGCACATAGCCAGAGGTTAAACAGCGAAGCAATAGTGGCATTTGTGAAAGCCCTTTGCAAAGTTTCTATATCAGAGTTGCAGTCTCCTACAGATCCTCGGGTTTTTAGCCTCACTAAGCTAGTTGAAATTGCGTAAGGTTCTTGCCTATTTTTAGAAAATTTCCTATAATGCTAGTTCTATCAGAATCTCAATTATTTACCTTCAGATAAATTTGCCCTAGCTCTCTCTGGCACATATGTCTCCCTCTGTTGTCTACCTATGAAGAAAACTTATTCTACAATGTCCTATTGCAGGCACTACAATATGAATCGCATCAGATTAGTTTGGAGTCGCATGTGGAATGTTCTTTCTGATTTCTTCGTTTCGGTCGGATTGTCTGAAAATTTATCTGTATCAAGTTTTGTGATGGATTCATTGCGGCAACTTGCTATGAAATTCTTAGAACGTGAGGAGCTTGCAAATTACAATTTCCAGAATGAATTTTTGAGACCTTTTGTGATTGTTATGCGGAAAAGCAACTCTGCAGAAATAAGGGAATTAATAGTTCGATGCATTTCTCAGATAGTCCTCAGTCGTGTCAGGAACGTGAAATCTGGATGGAAAAGTGTTTTTATGGTATGCTAGTGGCTCATGTAAGATTTCTATTATTATGCAGCGCCAATATTTTCTTTTTCACACAATTATGTTCTTTTCTTAGGTGTTCACAGCAGCTGCTGCGGATGAGTATAAGAATATTGTCTTGGTTGCTTTCGAGACAATGGAAAAAATAGTGCGAGAATACTTTCCTCATATAACTGAGACTGAGGCTGCTACATTTACTGATTGTGTAAGATGCCTCATCAAGTTCACAAATAGCAGATTTAACAGTGATGTTAGCCTTAATGCTATTGCATTTCTACGGTTCTGTGCTTTCAAACTTGCTGAGGGAGGACTTGTTTGCACTGATAAGAGGTTGGATGATGGTTCATTTGTTTCAATTGTTAAAGAGGATGATTTAGATGTGCAAAGTTTCACCGACATTGATGATCCTGGATCATATTGGGGTCCTCTGCTAACAGGTAAGCAGTTAATTTAGTTCCTTGCAAATCCTCTAACCTTGTTACATTGTTTTTTTTATAGGAAGTGGAGGCCTCGTTAAAACCCCCCTTCATGATTAACGGAACACCAATCGGTGTTCCTTAATCAGCGGAAGGAGGAAATGAGTGCCTCAAAATTCATTAATAAGATTACATAATGTTTAAAACAAACAACCCCCTTACAAAAACAACCCGAAACACACCAAACAACACATCTATCACTCAATTAAACAACATCCTAAACCAACCAACAATAACTACCCAATACCAGCCTTAGCTAGGCTATCAGCTTCTATATTAGCTGTTCTGTCAACCCATTTGATAGCACCCTCCAATACTCTTATCATGACAATATCTTTCACTAGATGAAGAAAAACACCAGGGAAGCTATCTAAATTCTTAACCCAATCCACAGCAAGTTTGCTATCGGATTCAACAATCCACCGATTCTTAAACGTCTGAAGAATAGGCTCAAAGATAAGTACACCCCTCTTGTTACATTGTTATGCAATATGGAATGCATTATAGGTTTTTTTTTTTAATTTTTTTTATGGTTGAATCCTTAGCAATCAAAACTAAGCCTTGATTATATGGTTCACATTGTTTTTTGATTGATGGATAACATACCCTTATAACTAGTAATTTTTTTTGATAGGAATAGGAGGTCTCATTAAAAACCTCCCTCTTAGAGGATCTTACCCATAAGGTAAGACCCAACTAGCGGAAGGAGGAAAAGAGTACCTCAATTTATTAATGAAAGCCAAGTTACATAAGACTTAAAAACACTTTTACAAACAACATAAGACTTCACACACTCCTCTAGCTTCTAAGCTCAGAAACAGACACCAACTGAAACAGACAAAAAAAAAAAAAAAAAAAAAAAAAAAAATCACCCGATCCCCTCTTTTGCTAGCTTGTCAGCCTCGCAATTACAAGACCTTGGAATCCACCTGACAATAAAATTTCTAAAAGAAACAATAGATACAATTTCCTTAACAAAATTCGAAAGGGAAATAGGAACCAAAGCTTGATCTTTGATCCAATCCACGACCAGCTTGCAATCACATTCAATAATGAGTCTGCCCTTCAACAACCATTCTGAAGAAACAAAGATATCAATGCCTCTTCTTACAGCTTTCAATTCTGCTAAATAGGGATAAGAAGGACCAACATTTTCTGAAAAAGAGATGAGTGTAACCCGATTCCAATCCCTGAGAAGACCCCCTATTCCAGCCACTCTCCCAACTCTACTACAAGCCCCATCCACATTGAATTTAAAAAAATCAACTGGAGGAGGAATCCACCCGCACCCTGATCTGTGAAGTTCCTTAGGGGCAGAGATACTATCTGCCAAGGAAGGATCACCAATTAAAGAATCCACCTTAATATAGGAAAGAGGATATTTTGCTAGAAACCATCTTGCTAGCCTTAAGCGAACAGTGAAAAACAGTGAAAGCTTGTCCAGTTTACCATTATCAAAGATAATTTCATTTCTGATTCTCCAAATTGACCATAGCACTACACCCGGAATAAACTTCCAAATAACCGAAGAAGGCCTCAAATCAGACCAAGAACTAAGTAAGGAAGGAGGGTCAAGTGGAAAAGCTAAACTAATACCCCAATAACAAATTAATTTATTCCACAGCTCCCACGAAACCTGACAGAACAAAAAAAGATGCTGGACAGATTCTTCACATAGATTGCAAAAAGGGCAGAGAGTATCCTCCCCTAAAGTAACCCCCCTTTTCATCAATTCCATTCTAACAGCAACTTTTTGATGAGATAGCTGCCAAAGGAAAGTCTCCACTCTAGGAGGGACTAATCCCAGCCAAACACAGTTTCTCCACTGAAATGTATCCTCATAAACAGAGTCTAGAGATTTCCTGCACTCTTTGACAGAAAACAGCCCGTCCCCCAAGCCATCCCACAGCAGGCAATCCTCCAAAGATTCAATCAGTTTAATGTCTTTAAGGCTGTTCAATAATTCAACCAACTGCAACACTTCCCAATCACAAAGATTCCTCCTTGTTTTAATATTCCACTCCCATCCATTCAAATCAAAACTACCAAAAGCAGCCACATTGCCACCTTTGTTAGTAGAAAGTGCAAAAATCCTAGGAAAAAGTATTTTTAATGGACAATCCCCAAGCCAAGTATCCTTCCAAAAAGAGACAGATTCTCCATTCCCTATTTGAATTTTTGCATGAGATCTAAGGCACCCTCCAATGAAGTCATTCTTTGAGAAGTTATTGACAATTCCCCTCCAAATCCACGAGTCTTTATGAGATAGGGCCTTAGTGATATCCAAGGAATGACAACTCACATTATGTTTACAACAAAAGAATTTCTTCCATATCGAGTCTTTCTCATTTGCAAACTTCCATACCCACTTCCCCAACAACGCTCGATTGGTAAGATTCAAATCAACAACTCCTAAACCTCCACCACTCAACGGCTTACAAATCTTTTTCCAACTAACCCAATGCATTCTCTTTTTCTCACCCCCTCCACCCCAAAGAAAATTCGACATCAAAGAATTTAACTGTTGAGAAATAGTAGATGGCATCTTGAAAATAGATAGGTAAAAAATGGGTAAAGATGAAAGTACCGACTTTATAAGCACCAATCTGCCAGCCATGGATAAAGATGAAGCTTTCCACCCCACCAATTTTCTACTAAAGTTCTCTATGACCGGCTCCCACAACTTCTCTGAATTCTTTTTTGCCCCCAAAGGGAGGCCTAAATAAACTGTCGGGAAAGAGAGAGAGAGAGACGAGAGATATCTATTTTTGTTGTTTAAATCATTGCACATTATCTATTTTCCATTGTTAATCCATTAAATTACTCCGAGTTCAGGTTAGGCTCTTATCCACATGTTAAATGCCAAAAACAATTTACTACCTGCTTTGACTAAACTGTTCTCTCTGAAAGGAAACATGATTGCCTATCAATCTTACTTTTTTACATTGCAGAAAGTAAGTGCCTTTGGTTTTGAAGTTTGAGAATTTTGTTATGTTTCAGGTTTATCAAAACTAACATCTGATTCGAGATTAGCTATCCGAAAGAGTTCGTTGGAAGTGCTTTTCAACATCCTGAATGATCATGGTCACCTTTTCTCACGAACATTCTGGCTTGGTGTTTTTAGTTCTGTTGTTCTCCCCATATTTGATGGTGTGTGTGAAAAGAGTGACAAGGCTATAAAAACTGAGCAGGATTCACCAACTGCTGAATCTCCTCATCGTGATGGAAGTAACTGGGACACTGAAACTTCTACCGTGGCATCTCAGTGTCTAGTAAATTTATTCATTAGTTTTTATGATGTATTAAGGCCTCGGCTACCAGATGTGGTATACATACTGACAGGATACTTGGGAAGTTCAATACAAGGTCGCGCAAGCATTGGAGTTGCAGCGATGTGTCGTTTGACGAGAGAGTTAGGAAGCAGACTTTCAGAAGAAGAGTGGAGAGAAATATTTCTTGCTTTTAAAGAAACAGCCACTTCAACTTTGCCTGGGTTTAAGAAGCTTTTGAGAACCATGGATGACATCAAGGTGCCTCACAATTCTCAATCCTATTCTAATACCGAAACAAGTTCTGATCATGGATTCACCAATGATGATGTTGAGGGTGATAATCTGCAAACCATGGCTTACGTGGTTTCGAGAATGAAGAGTCATATTTCCATCCAGCAACACATTTTACAGGTTCTCACACCGCACACTATTTCTTGAATGCTAATGGTGGTTCGTTATAATTCTATAGAAACTCATGACATAATCATAATTGTTTCTCATTGCATTATTTCAGGTTCTAACTGATATATACAAAACACACATGCAATTCTTGTCGGCTGCAAATACCATTATCGTTGTCGAGATATTTTCTTCCATTTCATCACATGCTCTGGAGCTGAACTCTGAGACAAGAATGCAGCAGAAAATACAGATAGCGTGCTCAATCTTGGAGCTCTCTGAACCTCTCATGCTTGGCTTTGAGAATGAGGCTTATCACAATTACCTCAACTTCCTCCAAGAGTTTGTTGAAAACAATCCGTCCATCTCCAAAGAGATGAATCTAGAATCACTACTTGTAGAAGTGTGTGAAAAAATATTGCAAATATACCTTAACTGTACCACTGATCACCAGAATATGCCGGTGACCCATTGGATTCTTCCATTAGGTTTTGCCAAGAAGGAAGAATTGGCAGCTAGAAGTCCATTACTTGTGTCAGCATTGAAGGCATTGAGTGGTTTGGGAAGGGATTCCTTTAGAAAATACATATCAAATATCTTTCATCTGTTGGTCGATCTTGTCCGGAGTGAGCACAGCTCGGGTGAAGTTCAACATGTTCTCCGCAACATATTCCAGTCATGTGTAGGTACAATAATCATGCAATAATTTTAATTTTTTGTTTTAGAATATATTACATTTAGATGCATTATGTCACAGTTTCGATCACATAGTTGGCTTGATGATTAGCCAAGATATAGCCTTTTATGAGTTCTTTTTCTTTTGTTTCATATAAAAATAGTGTACATGTTAATCGACATCTTGATGATATGAATTGAAATTTTCTTCACTTACTGATCTTGGATGCATATGATCCATATGCTGGTAGATCGAATCACTTAAATTGACTTGAGTTGGTACGATTATCCATCTTGTTTGGCCATAGTTTCAATTTTATTTTTAAAAAATCTATTTATCTCACATTTAACTGTAATTTTTGTTAAAAAACGAGCCGGATATCAGATCCTGGTTTTGGTTTGTTGGTGCAATTTGCATCATCTATTGTGGTTTTGGTTTGTTGGCAGCGATGGACCGAGGGGGACGGTTAGGGTAGATGTCATGAAAATTTTAAATTATTATATATTTTAATTTTTTTTATATATTTTGTATTGATAATATATTTTTGTTCTATGTAGATGCAATTGTTGAAACTTTAGATTTGTCAATTTTTAAGGGAGAATAATATTCCTGAGGTCACTCGTTCATAAAACATGATGTATATGAAATGAATATAGCCTTCACAAGATTGGTGGTAAGCCATATACATAATTATACTAAGATTTGTAACTCCTTAAGATATAGTCACCTTAATTTACCAACATTAATTGTGATTCAGAATTGACTGAGTACTTGTTAGAAGTGTACAAGGAAATTTCAAAATTCATGCACATTCATAATTTAGTAAGCTATTTTTTTTTATTCAAATGGTATTTTTTTAATCCCAAAATATTTTAGGAAATTAAACGTTCAAATTTGGAGACTATAAAATCAATGGGATAAATAGAAATGTCCAAATTACGGGTCGAACATGGAGTGGTGCATTAGAATAATGCAGTGCTGTTTTCTCTTTGTTCTTGATAATAATGGTTATACCGTGGTGAATTGAAATATGAACCCTTTCGGTTTGACTCCAAATCTAAAAAATAATAGGGTAAATTTTGTATTTGTTCATCCAACTATTTCTTCGATTTTATTTTAGTCACTCAACTATTTTTTTTAAATTATACCTAAAATCATATTTTGAGTTCGTTTTGGTCATCTGTTGTTAAGCAAACAGAACTACTGACATGTCAATTTTTTATTTTTCAATGCTGAAGTGTCATTATCTCATGGTGACACATCAGCATTACTATTAATTTTTTAACATGAGACTAAATATAACTTTATGTATGATTTTGACAAAAAATAGTTTAGTGGCCGAAATGGAAGTACGAGAATAATTGGGTGACTAAATACATAGTTTATCCAAACAACATTACAAATCTTGGAACATGCATTGCCTACGTCAATATATTGTTTCTTTTCCCCTTACAGCTCTTCCTATAAATACTGTTGCTCCTCTACTCAACTCTGACTCAAACTAAGAAATCTGGTTTTTCCACAACACCAACAGGACTCTCCTCTCTCACTCTCTTTTATACTCGCCGCCGGTTCCCGCCACGAACACCCACCCGTTATGGAGGTCCGCCGGCGATCATCGGCTAAACCGGTTCAATCTCTTAAGGCAACGAAAACCATTTCAGTAGAGGAAGATCCCACCAAAGCTTCCCACGCATTACCGCTTCCGTCGTATCTAACAAATGCTGTCTTCTTCACACTATTCTTCTACGTGGTTTATTTTCTTCTTTCCCGTTGGCTTTAAAAGATCCGCACTTCCAGGCCTCTCAGCGTCGTCACCTTTTCCGAGATCGTGGCCATCCTAGCTTTCGTAGCTTCCTTTATTTACCTTCTGTGTTTCTTCGGGATTGACTTTGTTCAGTCTCTGCTTCTTCAACCGTCGACCGACGTTTGGAACTCCGAGGACGATGATGAGGAAACTGAAGATTTGCTTCTTAAAGAAGATGCTCGTAAACTCCGTTGCGGTCAAACTCTTGATTGCTCACTTCCTTCTTTGCGTTCTCCGGCACCGATTGTAAATGTCCAGAAGGTGTTCGATGAAAAGCCTGTCACGGTTACAACCGAGGAGGACGAAGAAATAATTAACTCCATAATGGCCGGAACAACCCCTTCGTATTCTTTGGAATCGAAATTAGGTGACTGCAAGAGAGCGGCTGCGATCAGGCTTGAGGCATTGCAGAGATTGACGGGGAAGTCATTATCAGGATTGCCTTTGGATGGGTTTGATTACGACTCGATTCTAGGACAGTGTTGCGAGATGCCGATTGGGTACGTTCAGATTCCCGTGGGAATCGCCGGGCCTTTGCTGCTTAATGGAAGAGAGTACTCAGTTCCTATGGCAACCACGGAGGGGTGCTTGGTGGCTAGCACTAATAGGGGCTCTAAGGCTATTCATTCGTCTGGTGGAGCTACAAGTGTTCTACTCAAAGATGGGATGACTAGAGCTCCTGCCGTAAGGTTCGGTACAGAGAAAAGGGCAGCTGATCTGAAGTTGTATTTGGAGGATCCTGGGAATTTCGACACTTTGGCTCTTCTTTTAACAGGTTTGTGATTATAATAGACATATTTTTCCATTTCAGTTTGACACCAATCACTCTATAATTGGGGTATTTATACGGCGAGAAAAGATTGAAAGAGGATCCTCTTCACTTTCTTCTCTTTTTTCACCTTCATCTTCCTCTTATACTTCCATCTCTCACCACAAGAAATCACTGGTCAGCGATCGTTAACTCACCGATCGTGTCTCTATGTCCAAATCAAACTGTGCCCATCAACAAATGTAATATTTGGACTGGTTTACTGAAAATTGTTGGTTTTCTGTGTGGTTGCTGATCAAGTAGATTTGGCAGACTTCAAGGTATCAAATGTCCAATTGCTGGGAAGAATCTATATCTGAGATTCACTTGCAGTACTGGTGATGCTATGGGGATGAACATGGTTTCCAAGGGAGTCCAGAACGTTTTGGATTTCCTTCAAACTGATTTCCCTGACATGGATGTCATTGGCATCTCTGGTGAGCTTCGTTTGCTTAGATTTACAATTGTATTGTTCTTTTTTTCCTGGAACTAGATCACTGAATTTTATGGATTTATGATGGGTATAGGAAACTTCTGCTCGGACTAAAAGCCAGCTGCAGTAAATTGGATTGAAGGACGAGGCAAATCTGTTGTCTGCGAGGCCATCATTAAGGGTGATGTGGTGAAGAAGGTCTTGAAGACTAGTGTTGAATCTCTTGTGGAGCATAACATGCTTAAGAACCTTACTGGTTCGGCCATGGCTGGAGCTTTGGGTGGATTTAATACCCATGCCAGTAACATTGTGACTGCACTCTACATAGCTACTGGCCAAGATCCTGCCCAAAACGTTGAGAGCTCTCATTGCATCACAATGATGGAAGCTGTTAATGACGGCAAGGACCTTCACGCGTCCGTCACAATGCCTTCTATTGAGGTAATTGATCGTGTTGCCTGTCTTATTATCGAACACAAGGATTTTCATCGGAAATGTCACCTGATTATTATCTCCGTTGGCGTCTTATCTTTTAGGTTGGAACTGTTGGTGGTGGAACTCAGCTTGCATCTCAGTCAGCCTGTTTGAACCTGCTAGGGGTGAAGGGTGCGAGCAAAGAGTCACCTGGAGCAAACTCTAGAACGCTGGCAACCATTGTTGCTGGTGCCGTCCTTGCCGGGGAGCTGTCGCTCATGTCGGCACTTGCGGCCGGGCAACTAGTCAAGAGCCATATGAAGTACAATAGGTCCAGCAAGGGTGTTTCCAAGGCTGCTTCTTGAGGATCACGTGATATCATTGCAGATGGTCTGCTTTGTGAAGTTTGATTTTGGACACTTGTACGCGTGAAGTTTGATTTCATTCAATTTTTACAAATTATTATATTGTAATGGACGTATCATCATTTTATCACAAATAATTATATCCATCTAATATGAAAATAAATAAATAAATAGATTTATTTTTTTAAAATGCGTGTAATTCAATCAACAATTATACTAATATCAAAATTTTATATGTATAATTGTACAACATCAAACATTCTATCAAAGTTCATATGTAGTTTTGATACTTAACTCTTTTTATTTATCAATAAAAGTATGTAATTCTTTTAAGGGGAAAAAACATTTAAATGCTCAAAAGCTCTTGTTATTGTACTCGAAAATCAAATAAACCTATGATTTTTTCCTAACAAAAAATTAAGTTTTCATTAAATAAAAAAGTTAATGTACAACATAAATAATACAATTTCAACATTGAAACTCAAAAGGTGGGAAAGAAAAATAAAACCAAAACATTTCCTTAGATACGTGTTTCATCTTCCAAAATATTTAACTATCAATAATTTTCTTGTCTCTATTTGATCCTGGACTAAAATTGATATAAACATGGAGTTTGAAAGAATGAATATGACAAATTGCTTATGATGTTTTTAAAATCATACTTAATATTATGTTTTGGTTTCATTTTGGTCACCCACCGTTAAAAAAGTAATAGAACTGTTGACATGATGTTTTTAATTTTTTCAATGGTGACATGACATTACTTATGACGACACATCAACATCACCGTTAATTTTTCAACGGTGGTGACCAAAATAAAACTAAAACGTAACACTAAATATGATTTTGAAATGAAAAATAATTTAATGACTAAAATAGAATAAAAATAATAATTAGAGTACTAAAAATGTAGCTTACCTAAGAATCAGATACCTACCTTGTTTTGTACAATCAAAACGCTTTAACAAAGAATTTTCAATATCTACTGGTAGTAGTGTAGAAGCGTTTAGTGAGAGAATTTGCTCTCCCTTCTCTCTAGGATTCTTTTACAAGATGGGTCAATGGTCGGTCTCAAAGGTTTCTTCCATGGTTTCTCATGGATCACTGGTTGTCGAGTTCCTTGTTTGGAGCTCAAAACGGTTAGGTTTTCTCAAAATCCGGTTGTTTATTTTTCAAGTTCCTAGATCGTTAGGATTTTATTGTTATTATAAAATTATGAGTCATTCTCGGTGTTCTTCTTCAGCGAATGAAGTTGAAGGTAAAAGCTATCTTTGTTATCATTATGGTTTATTACTCGTGATTTATGTTTTGCAGGATCTTCTTAAGGGATGTTGGCAATGGAATGATAAAGAGAGAGGGAATGTTACTTTAGAGATCTTTCAATATTGGTTTGAAGGGAAGGAGTTTTTCGAGGTAGGAGAGAAAGTGAGGAAGAATGATTGGGTTCGGGCTAGGAGTATGAGAGCTATGGGAGAACTGGCAACAAATAAATATTTAGGGTGAAGTTCAGTGCCGGAAAGTGAAGTAAACTTTGATAAAGTTTTAGAAGAAGATGACCGGAGCCGGGCTTCCAAAAACATGAAGGGATTTGTTGAGGTGATTAGAGGATGTTACACGATTACTACAGTAAATGTTCGGAATCACAAACAAGATTGGGGGTGGTTTGGTTATGTTCAGCAAGAAGTTAAGGGAGAAAGTGTATTTTGGTTTGTGATTGAGATAAGTTACTATATAAGAAATTATCAATCAAGGAAAATCTGGAAATTAGTGATTGACGAGTCAAGTCAAGATCCCATCATTTTTCTGATATTAGATTGGGATTGGGGATTTTATTGGAAGTTCTCATTATGGAAATTTCTTAGAAGATTTTTGTATGATATGAGGTCTTGTCGTGGGGGAAGGAAGAGTTATTATTTAACTCTATGGAACCAGATCGTTCAGCAGGAAGTCTTTTTTCTACACGGGTTTGGACTGGGCTATGCTATGTTATGCTCGGTGCAGGCAATAGGTGGGATCGGTAGGGGGCTAATTTACTTATTATACTACTCGGTGCAGTCAGCAGGTAAGGCTGGCAGGGATCACGCAGGGGATGGGTGTCCAGAGTTAAGTCTGGCAGAGCAGGTGGAAAGTTGCGGCGGCTACAGTACGATCAGCCACTGTGAACACTGTTCGGACATTCCTAGTTGCTGGAAATACCGTGGGAGATTGGCTGTTTTTGGGGAAATGGTTCATTCATATTTATTTATTTTGAGTATTATAATGGAGAGTTTTTTTAAAAGTCTATTTGGTGTAGGCAAAGGGTGTAAGAGAAGAATGTTACATCAGAGAGGCTATTTTCAAGTTGGTGGGGTTGTCATATAGGTATGGGATAGGATAAGGGGAGAGAAGGTTGCTTTTACCATTCATACTCTCAAGAGAAAGTTTACTGCTTTTGTCTTAGTTTCCCATTGTAAATCCTTCGAAAGTTTGGATTCAAGAAAAGGGTGTAGGAGTGGCATTTGGTTTCTTTTCTCGGTTGTTCATTATACTAGTGAAATGTCAGAGGAGGTTGCGAACTTGATGAAGCATTTGAAATTCACTGAGGATGAGTCTGAGGACATCTCTCCGCCACGAGTCGTTACTGATGATGATATAATGGAAATGGATAAGTGGATCGTCGCGAGGATAATTGGATACAAGAGAATGGATAGCGAGGTGGTGTTGTGGGTCTTTCGTTCTATTTAGGGTCATGCTAGACTCTTGGACTCTAGTATCTTGAAGGATAACATGTTCCTTTTTAAGTTCAAGACGCTTTCGGATAAGCAAGCTATTATGAAACGCACCCCATGGAGTTTCGAAGGAACTTTTTTGGCTATTACTCACTTTGACCCTTCTCTGAGTCTTGAAGAATTTGATTTTCGGCCCCTTGGTGTGTGGGTTAGAATATATGAGCTCCCTCTGGGGTATATGAAGATTGAGACAGCGGAGAAGATTGGTAATAGAATCGGGAAGACTATTGCTATTGATACAAGATCGGGTGATGGAAGAATGGGCGATTACCTTCGTGTTCGTGTGGAGATTGATTGTACCAAACCGCTGCGAAGATGTGCTAAGATGGGTGTGCTTGCGAATGGAGAACCGAGGAAGTGTTTGCTAAAGTATGAATGACTGCCTTCGTTTTGCCATAGGTGCGGCATTATTGGCCATGTGCTCACGGAATATCCGGGTTTTTCGAAGCAACTGCAACAATCACTCCAATTCGGGGAATGGCTCAGAGTGTCACCTATCAAGAGACTTGAAGAAAGTAGCACCAGAAGAAGAGAAGGGATTATCTATGTTGAATGGGAGAACAAAGAAAGGTCGATGACAAGTTCAGCGAATAGCCCGCTCTCGAATCGTGTTGCAAGGAGTCCCCGTGGTAGACCATGGTTACCTGGAAGGGATCTGTTACATTCTTCCAACTCAAATCAGGAGGATAATTCTGATCCGACTGATTCTTTTGGAACGGATAACTCCCTTCCAAGAACGTTCCCGGGGTTTTTTATGGTCTATGAGCGAGAGCTGTTGGAGGAGACGCAACAGGATCAGGAACCAAGTGCGAGGGCCATGGTAGGATCTTCTAGCTCGGGGAAAAGAAAGATTGGGGAGCCGAATAAAGGGAAAAGGAAGTTTAAAAGGGCGAACTGGCAGACGGTGAATATTTCTGATTATACTTTAAACTTTAAAGTATGGACTAGTGTGGAGGAGGACCCAAGCGAATTACCAGAGGAGGATGCGGGAGTTACTTTTGTTGCGGCAAAGGCTGAGGTTCAGCCCCGCCAGGAGCCATGACGATACTATGCTGGAACTGTCGGGGGACTTGGGAACCCTGCGACAGTTTAAGAGCTTAGGAGACTGATCTCCGAAAAAGACCCGATATTGGTTTTTGTTTATGAAACTAAGTTGTGGAAAAATAAAACGGAGGCAATTAGATTGGCTACAAAGATGTTTGGTTGTTTTTCAGTGGAAAGATTGGGTCATTGTGTGGGATTGATGATGCTTTGGAATGAGGGTTTAGATGTCTCGCTTCAAAGCTTCTCAAATCTACATATTGATGTGGAGGTTTTTTGGAAGGAGCAGAAATTTCGATTTACAGGGTTTTATGGGCGCAGTGGGTGGTCAAATAAAAAGTACAACTGGAAGATGATTTCTCATTTGGCCTCTACCTCTTCTCTTTCTTGGTGCTTGGGAGGAGACTTTAATGAAATTATTCATCCGGACGAGAAGAGAGGAGGGTAGAAATCGATGAGGGTTCATATGGAGGAGTTCCAGCGTTGTCTTCGTGGAGCCGATGTGTGGGACATTAGGCCTAGGAGTGGTTGGTTTTCCTGGGCTAGTGGTACACGTGCTAAGACGTTTGTGTGCGAGAGAATCGATAGATTTGTTGCGAAGATTAAATGGAGACTCTTGTTCCCGGAGTATTTTGTGGATACGGTTCCGATGGCGTCATTCGATCATTCTGCGATCTCGTTGAGTTTAGAGGGTGCTATTACGAACAGTTCGCCTAGGAGGGATTATTTCAAATTTGATGCGTGTTGGGCTAATAAAGATCAATACCGAGATATTGTGCATCGGGTTTGGGAGAACAATGAAGACTCTTTTTCAGTCAAAGTGGGGAAGATAGGGTCTACGCTAGGAGACTAGCAGAGATCAAGAAGGAGTCAAGCCAAAAGGGAAGAGAAGCGTTTAAGGGGTTTTATTCTTAGGCTTTATTCTGGCCCGATCTCGAATGAGTTTTGTGAACTTCGGAGGAAAGCTCTGGCAGATCTTAAGGACGTTATGGATAAAGATGAGATGTTTTGGCTTCAAAGATTTCGAGTGGCGTGGCTTAAGGATGGAGATCGTAATTTCTCATTTTTCTTCATGCAAGAGTTAATGGGCGTCGCAAAAAGAATTGGATTGGGGGTTGGAGAGTGAGGGGGTTTGGAGTGACAGGTTGGAGGATATTTTTGGTGTTGCTACGAGCTACTTTTCCTCTCTCTTTCGTTCTTCCGAAGCGGCTCCCGACGAGGAGATCCATCAAGCCATTGATCGATGTGTCTCGCCATGTGATAACGAGATGCTTTGACGAGACTTTTCTGCCGAGGAGGTCACCATTCTTTTTCCCAAGTTAATCCCTCGAAAGCTCCTGGTTTTAATGGCCTTCCAGGTCAATTTTTCCGTTCTTTTTGGAATATTGTTGGATGTGATTTTGTTAATCTTTGTCTTAGCCTTTTGAATGGTACGATGGATTTTAATTATGCTAATCGTACTATTATTGTTCTTATCCCTAAGGTTACTAGTCCGAAATTAATGAAGCAATTTAGACCAATTAGCTTATGCTAGGTCATCTACAAAGTTGTGTCAAAAGCTATAGTAAACCGTCTTAAACCATTGATGCATGCTTGTGTTGCCGAGAACCAATGAGCTTTTTTCCCTGGTCGTCGTATATCTGAAAATTTTCTAGTGGCTCATGAACTTATCCATTATCTTAAAGGGTCTAAAAATGGTCCTAATAAGGGCGCTGCTATTAAGTTAGATATAGAAAAAACGTATAATAGAGTGGAATGGGGTTTTTTGTTGGATGTTATGCTTCGGATAGGTTTTAGTAGTTCCTTTGTCAATCTTATTTGAAAGTGTATTTCCAAAGTCTCTTTTCAAGTGCGTATTAATGGTGTGTTATCTGATTCTTTCATTCCTTAGAGGGGTCTCTGACAAGGAGATCCCTTATCTCCATATTTGTTTCTGTTTTGCGCTCAGGGTCTGTCTGCCTTACTCCTTAAGGCTCAAAGGAGGAACGAGATTAAGGGTATTATAGCTAGCATGAGAGGGCTGAGGATTACACATTTGTTGTATGCAGATGATAGCCTGTTGTTCGTGAAAAATTCAACTGCGGAAGTGCGAAAAGTCAAGAGCATCCTAGCTCAATATGAGAAGGCTTCAGGACAGAAGGTGAATTATGAGAAGTCCAGCATCTTTTTCAGTCCTAATACCCCCATTGTTGATAGGAGGACCTTTTTGAACGATTTAGGAGTCGTTGAGGCTACGAATCCGGGGAATTACATTGGTCTTCCTCTGGCAGTAGGGAAAGGCAAAAGGGCGGCTTTCAACTTTATCTGAGATAAGACAGAGAAGAGGATTCAAGGATGGACTAAGAGACTCCTGTCTTTTGGAGGACGAGAAGTCTTCATCAATTCGATGGTCCAGGCGCTTCCCGCTTATGCTATGAGATGATATCTCCTGCCGGAGGGGGCTATTGATGACATTAAGTCGCAAGCTAGATCTTATTGGTGGTTTGGGAAACAAAATTCCAGAGGTTGGGCGATGGTTACATGGGATAAGATTTGTCAGTCCAAAAAATTTGGAGGGATGGGGTTTAGGGACCTTAGATTGTTTAATATTGCGCTTCTTGGGAATCAGATTTGGAGACTTATTCAGGACGAACATTCTTCAGCTTTCAAGGTATTTAAAGCAAAATACTTCCCGTGCTCTTCGTTTTTGAGGCAAAACTTGGGGCTAAATATTCTTATGCTTGGGCGAGT
Organism: Hibiscus syriacus; assembly: GCF_006381635.1. NCBI lineage: Eukaryota > Viridiplantae > Streptophyta > Magnoliopsida > Malvales > Malvaceae > Hibiscus > Hibiscus syriacus. The sequence continues at coordinate 1,279,846 of NW_024062691.1, forward strand.
CTCATGAAGGCCAAAGAAGCTCTCAAGGATGGCTTTTTCTGGAGAGTGGGTATGAATAGCAAGGCTCGTATATTTGAGGACAATTGGGGGGACGCTAGTCCTATTCGATGGAACGAGAGATATATGGATCATGCAGAACAACCGGTTAGAGTTGCGGATTTTATGATTCCAGGGTGTGCAAGGTGGGATGAGCCTAAGGTGGTCGGAGTGCTTCGGACGGAGGATGTCTCGTAAGTTCTTAAAACGTTGATAGCTCCGATATAGGGGGACATATTGTTACGGGGTCATCATAGTTCGGGGTATTACTCGGCTAAGTCGGGCTATAACTGGTTGAAAATTCAAAATAGACCGTCTATGGTTGCGGATGGTATTTGGAACGCTGTGGCTAAAGCGAAGGTTCTCCCAAAAATCAGAATTTTTGGTTGGCGTATTTGTCATGAAGCCATTCCCGTGGGATCTAAAATTAAGCAAGCAAATCTTGGAGATGGTGTCTATCCTCTTTGTCTTTGTGAGCTGGAATTGATTATGCACGCGATTAAATATTACCCTAAAGTTAAGACGGTTCTTTTGATGTCGGGTCTTTCCCCGTGATTGTTAATTGGAGTGGAAACTCTTCTCTCATGTGGTTGTCATATGTTCAGTCAAAGCTGAATGTTGAAGGTTTTGATTTATTTCTTGCCTTGCTTTGGAATCTTTGGAACCGACGCAATAATTTTGTTCATAATGGGGATTTTTAATCGGATAGGGACATCATTATCAACTCTTCGAATTTGATTGGGGAGTACAAAATTGCTTTGAATTCTTTAGGGAGTACAAGTGATGATGTAGTTCTTCGACGACTGCATTGTTGGATTAAGCCGACTCAGGATGAGGTTAAAATTAATGTTGATGGGGCTTATTGTAAGGATTCTCGAGTTGCGGTTGTTGGTATAGTGGCTCGGGATTCGCATGGAATGGTTATTGGGGGATTGGCTAAGAAGATCGATCCTCCGTTCACGGCCGAGTCCACGGAAGCAGTTGCTTTTATTGAGGGCATCCGAATGGCTTCCGAGAATGGTTGGAACAATGCTATTATCGAAGGCGATGCCATTTCGATTGTTTAAAGATTGTCTAATCAGGTTACTAAAAAGACAGGATATTTCTATAATTGGATTGCTGCTCAATGAGACTAGACGGATTTTAGCTAACCTTTCTTTTGTTAAAGTGCACTATGTGTGTAGGGAAGCTAACCGAGTCGCTCATACACTTGCTCAATGGGCCTTATCGAACAACAATCTAGTTTGGTTTTTTTTAGATGAACTTGATTGTATTAAGCAAGTTGTAATTGATGATGCTATTGGAATATAAGCTTTAATTCCTTTAAAAAAAACGCTTTAACAAAGAAAACGTCTTCAAATCTTCTTCCCATTGGTCTCATCAAGACACGTAGATGAGTTTGACTCAAGCTTTCTCTTTTGATATGATCAATAATAGTATTATTCTTTCTGCCATGTTAGCTTCTTACCAGACAAGTCTTTGCCTTCGTTTACAAAAAAAAACTAGGAAGATAAAAAAAAAAGCATAATGAGAAGTCTATTGGAAGGTTTTATTATTATTATTATTATTAAATTAAATTAACCATATTTCCCATCAGGCAAGACAAGGCCAAAATATGAAATTATTGCACGAGATTTGGCTTTGGCCGACACAAATACATGCTGTTCGGGTAATCAAGTTGCTCATTCGAGTTTCAAAACAGCTGAGATATATTTTCATTTGTTGAATTCTGAATAGCTTTTAAATACGCATAACGACAAAATTAATTCTTAATATTTAATAAAATAATCATTTTTTATTCTTATTGTTTTTAAAGTAATTTTTTTCAACGTTTTATTTTTGGATAAAATTAAAAGGTTTCTATCCAACCAATGTCCTAAATTAAAACGTTTGAGCTTATTAAAGTGTTTCAAAAAAAATTAGGAATCAAAGTGACTATCCATTTATCAAACATTAATGATTAATTTTTAACATGTTATCAAAAATAGTCTAACGTTTATCAAAATAATCATTTTTGGCCCATTATTTTTTAGGAGTATTTTAGCCATCAACGTTTCACCTTGGGAGCAAAAAAACTCTTTATAGACGAAATTATTAGTTAATACACGATTAACGCTCTAAAATAAGAATATTTTTAATCTAAAATAAAACGTTGAGGGTAAAAATGCCCCAGTAAAAAGGAAAACAATGATTATTCTGTCAAATGTTATGAGATTTTTTCCCATAAAATAAAACGTTAGGGGTCAAAATACTCCAAAAAAATAGAATAGGGATAAAATAACCATTTTGATAAACGTTAAAGGAGCTAATTTTGATATTATGCCTAAATTTTATAATTATCCCTTAATTTGACATAATGGGAGAAAGCTCAATCCACCGAACACTGCTTCCTTTATTCCTCTCGGAAGAATCCATTCAAAACGAATCCTTACCATAATTATAAACTTCTCCATTGACCCTTCTCTCATGTATTCAATAAAGTAAAAGAAGAAATCATCATCAACTTATGTTTCATCTTTTCAATTCCGATAAACTCTGTATCTAAAAAAAAAAAACTATAGATATTTAGATTCCAACTTTAAATTTATGGGTAAATTACACATTTAGTACCCAAGCTATCATTTTTACTCCATTTTAATACCTAAACTTTCAATTTTTTAAAATCATACCTAAAGTTTATTTTTTGTTTCATTTTAATATTTTTCGTTAAAAACTTAACACGTTTAGTACCAAAACTATCAGGTTTGATCCGTTTAAGTGCTTAAATTTTTAAAAAAAAATTCGAAACTTAAGTATGATTTAAGTACTAAACGTGTTTTGGTACCTAGACTTTCATTTTTTTTTTCAGAACTTAACGGCGGATACTAAAATAAAACAAAAACTAAACTTTAGGTATGATTTTGAAAAAATTGAAAGTTTAGGTACTAAAATGACTCAAAACTGATAGTTTAGGTCTAAATGTAGTTTACCCTAAATTTATTATATAGTATCATTCATTGAAGTATATATAAGCAATGCCTGTCGTCCTTACAACTCATTGAAGTATTTATAAAAAAAATCCAATGAAGATCGACGAGGGAATCTCAAACCCCTTCCATCCACACCACAAACTTAAGCTCGAATACACCGAGATACCATTCAATTGCGATGGCTGTAAGGATGCCGGCATCGGCCTCAAATACGGTTGCCGACATTGCGATTTTGACTTACACAAGGCCTGCGCCAAGCCCTCTGCAACCATCACTCACCCGTTTTATAAAAACTGCGAGTTCCAATTCTTCTATAACCCCCCGGGGCAACCTTTGAGGATATGCGATGCGTGTCGAAACGACGTTACGGGCTTCGTCTACCACTGCAGACGATGTGATTTCGATCTCCATCCTTGTTGTGCGAATCTCCCCCAAGTGCTGGATGACGGAGAACATAATCTTTACTTGTGCCTCAAGGTATCGAGCTCGTGCCATCAGTGCGGCGACAAAGGGCGCGGCTGGTCTTATAGGTCACAATGCAAGAGCTATAATCTTCATGTGTCGTGTGTTAAGGAGTTGCTGGTTGAAAGTTGGGAAGCTATGTATTTCAATGGTGATAAGAACAGGGTTAGAGAGTTGCAGACCAGGATCCCGAGCCTCGGCCGGACATTACGAAACTATGACGGGGGAAGAGGGAGAAAGGCAAAGAAATATTGTAAGATGGCCGGTGGGGCTGTTTGTCTTATCGTCTCCGCCGTTCTTGGTGATCCTACTGCTATAATTGGTGCCGTGGTGGCTGGCCTTATGTCCAAATAATACTAATTCCAGAAGAGTAAATTAACATCATGCTTAACGATGGATCGAAGAAAAGTGGTAGGAGGGATCCGTCCCCAAAAATTTTAAATTTCATCTTTTATAATTTTATAAATTCACCTTTTTTAAATTTTTTAAAATTCAACCACTAATATAAAATAATATGTCCATCCCTAACTATACTTACTAAATTGCTTAGTTTTACATGTAATTATTATCTCAAATTTGAGTGTTTCAAGTTAAGGGTTCTCTTTGTACGAGAGAATGTTAAAGCGTAGGTTTTCATATAAAGGGAAACTTATATGCTCCGGCTATTAGTATGTGTTTTAGAGTTTAAGGTTTAGGTTTTCGGAAGTTCTATATTAGTTTCTTGACGGAGAATAGGTATTGAATACCTTGTGTCTCCGATTTATAAAACAAATAGTTTCTTAATCTCGACTTTATCTTAGTCTGATTTATAATTTTCATTGTTTGATTAATGTAGAATCAAAATTATTTTTCTTCTTTCTAAATTCTTCACTACTTAAATTTAGAAGAAAAATATTTTTATTTTTATTATCTGATATTAAAAAATCAAGATATATTATTTTTCTTTTTCTTCTATTTCTTTTCACAATTCATATTTAAAAGGAAAATATTTTGATACCAATAAATAAATAAATAAACTTGAAATCTGAATTTGAAAAGAAAATTTTAAGATTTTTTATATAAATTAAACATTAAACAATAAAAGATAAATACTTTTTAAAAGTTAAATAATTAAAATAAAAAATAGGCTACTAGCTCAAAAAATAAAAACATAACATGAATACATTAATAATCAAGTTTGACCTGTCTTATTGATTTACTCGAGACAAATTATAAACCTAAGAAACTGGTTAATACTTACTACGAATCTTTAGAAGATATCCATGTCAATAGAATTAACGAGCACTCCATCATCTTCCCAATTTACCTCTTTGCTCTCACTTTCTTTCCCGATTAATTCAAGAGGCACCTCTAATGGCGGTGGACTCTGCAAACCACAAGAAGTATTAACAATTACAGCAACAATGGAGCTTGAAAACATGCAATTGAACCAGACTGTATGTACTACCATGCAGCGTATAAGAGGCCAGTTGATGCCCCGGAAGAAAGGATGCTCTTTAATCTCATTGGCGCCGGTACGCGACCCCAGTCGCCCGCCCGGCTCTCGGTTCAACAATGCATTAATCAGCTGCCTTGCTGCTAGAGTAACCTGCATTCACCAAAGCACTTTTCACTGATGCAGCTACAAGAAGTAAACCAGTGCATGACATTTGGTAGAAATCGTACCGGAATGCTACTTGGGAAGGTGAGATCCTTGTGCAAGATGTTGGAGAATGTCTTCTGCCGGTTTTTGCCTCGAAACGGCGTACGGCCGTAGAGCATCTCGTACAGCAAAATGCCTGAACTCCAAACATAACTCCATTAATGTTATGTCCAACACAAAGTTATTAACATGTGAATGAGAACTACTTACCTAGTGCCCACCAATCAATTGCACTACTGTGTCCTGCACCTGTAATGATTTCCTGAAACCAAGTAAAATATAACCATATTTAGTAACAAATAAGGAGTGTAGAGTCGCTTCGAATCTTGTTTTTCTTGAAGTATTCGTATCCGATTCATATTCTGGTCCGGAACTTAATAGAATAGGAGTGGGTGTATACTGGAGCAATGTATTCTTCAGTTCCAACAAATGAATTGGACTGTGTAGATGGTTCTGCAACAAATGTTGGAGGAGGTTGATTCCTGGATCTCCTTCTCTTGTTAGGCAAGGCGTGCTTTAAAACCTGTAAATATCATCAGCTTTAATATCATGCAAAACTATGTCATATTGTATCAAATGGTACATATGATGCAAAATTGAGATAAAAAAACTGACATACTTGGGGTCTACAGGGAGTCACAAATGATAAATCAAAGTCTGTTAATACAACATGTCCATCTTTCTGGAGTAGAATATTTTCCGGCTTCAGATCTCGATATACTATTCCTATCACAAACCATTAACAATGAATGCTTGTTCAGCAATATTCGATTCGATTTCTCTGTAGATATCTGTCATCGGAATCTGAAGTTTATCAACATACCTAGACAATGAAGATATTCCAAACCAATGACAACCTCCGCTGCATAAAACCTGAGAAAAAACAACATAAACTTAAACACCCTAGTAAGAATTGAACAGGATGAAATCTGTTCTGCCAAAAAAAAAAAACCAAAGTAGGAACATAGGACAGTGATAATTAGGCAATAAATTGGTGTACCTTGCAGAATCTTCTTTGAAAAATTTCATAGGTTGCTTATCGAGCAAGTTAAATAGCTCACCACCATGGCAAAAGTCTGTTATCAAACAAACGTGTGTGGGAGTCTGAGGACATGAAGAAATCATTAGTGTATGTCAATTACAACTTAAGAATCCAGAAAACTTGTAAATTATAGGATGAACTAAGAATTCGACAGCAAAAACCTGAAAAGACGCGTATAATGAGGGAAGGAAAGGGTGATCCAGGAGTGAGCTGATTTCTCTTTCAACGCATGCTCGATGAACCTGTACAATTAACTCGGTGAGTCAGTTCAATGCTCAAATGCAGTTTGTTTTAGTCAAACAATTTCTAATGCTTACACTCATATATATAATCCACAATTAACCCAGATTCGGGATGAGAGTTGATATATAGAAGAAATTACTCAATAAGCAAACCTTGTTACGGTTCAACATCATAGACTTCTCCATTGCCTTCATAGCAAATAATTCTCCAGTACCTTTCAGTTCCACCAGATGAACACTGCAATCCAATAACTTAGATTAGACACGGAAATGAAGCAAGAATTCATGCCATATATAATGACTTGAGGTAAAAGCAAACAGTGGCGTGAAAGAGCTACCAGCCAGTGTCACCACATCCTAAAGGTTTTACGGGTTTAAAATGATGCAGCCCAATTTTTTCACCGCGAGATGTGATCTGTATTACATATAAACATCAAAGACTGCATCCAAGAAGAAACAATGAATAGAGAATATGGAAAAGGTTACCTTCTGAATTGCTAGCCAAGAAGGATAATCTCTTTTATGAGGCCTTGGGAAGACTGGTTGAGAGTGGAGCGCCCACAAATCTTCTGGTCTCTGAATATTTTACCAGTATGCATATAAAGTCTCATCAACTATGATCATATCAGACAGCTCATTGAATCCTTTGTTCAATGCAACTTGAAACAATATTACAATGTAAACATTGAAATATAGAGTTTCCAATGCAATTGGAAGAACATATTTGTTATCTTTACATCGATGACTGAGACAAAGCTTTTCATATTTCGAAGAGAAAGAAAGAATACCTTACCAAATTGGCATCAGGAAGTTCGCGAACTGCTTCATCAACATTTTCTGCAGTGGCTTTGACCTGATCAAAGAAAATGATATCCTAGTTGAGCATCAACTATGTTTGACAGACATTTCCGATCTCTATATAATTAAAAGAAGAAAATAGTTACAGACCAACTTAGCACTTTGTAGCTCTGTCTGCTCGGAGAGGCGGTTTCGTAGGGGTTCAACATGATCACTTCCATCAAGTTGGACGCCTATGAAATATTGAAGCTCACCCTGTAAATCACCAGGAACTTGTCACAAGAGTTTCTGAGGAGACTAACTAAAACAAGACACTAAAAAAATAGCACGAACATGTCAAAATTATCAGTGGCATGTAAAAAAACAAACAAACATGACATAAATAGATGGATTGTCAGTGGAACAGTAACCACCTTGTGGTCACGCATAGGTTGCAAATGAAATAAATTCCAGAATTTCTTGCCTGCAAGTCATACAAATTGAAACAAGTCATTCAAAGGATGTTTCCTTCAGTATTAATACAAACATATATATATTACGAACCACTCTTTGTGTAGTTGATCAACTGAACAGTGATTTCCCTTTGTTCTCTAATAGCATCTCTTATCTTTGAGACAGTTGCTTGATCAGTTTCAGGTCCTTGAAGAAACCTGTTAAAAAAATGCCATGTTGTTGGTTTGATATGATTGGAGAACAATTTATAATTGACAGTTGATTGAAGTAGTTCTATATCGAAATTAACGTTGTACAATTACTTACCTGCAGTTCCTTCCCAAGATTTCCTCTCGTGTATATTCAGTCAATTCAAGAAAGCTATCAGATGCAAATATCTGCAACATTGTAGTGATTTTTCAGGTACAATATATGTACTTTATCTTGTGAACTGAAATTCAGTCGGGTGAGGAAAATGATACTGAAAGGGTCTTCCTTACAATGGGATTATCAGGGATTCGAGGATCTGTGATAACAAAATTCTTTTCGATACGTTCCAACGTTGTTGCTAGATCGAATCCTTGGCGTATGTCCCTTTCTCTTTCAGCGCGTTCCCAACTGTCAGTTATTTCAATGTCTTTGGTCATTAACTCCTCTGGTTCAACAATCGGTTCTTTTTCTTGTATGGCTGAAGAGCTGGAAGACCTGCCTTTTACCCTGGGGGAAGATATCATGCATCATATATACCTATTTCAGATTCAAAATAGAAAAGTAACGGATACCTAAGAGAATTTAAGCCAGAATAACTCACCCCTTTAAAGAGATTCGTGCTGATTTTCGTTCTTTCTTGCTAGTATCCTGCATAGGAGTAGCAGCACTGAAATCGGACCGAGAAGTATATCTCCCAGGGGTACTACTGTTCTCAATTTCAGCAGATTTAGGCAGAACATAATCAAGGTTGAATTTTTTATACTCTTCAAGCTTGCTAGTTGCATCATTACATGTTGTTCGAATGTGAGATTGAGGGCGTTTCACAGTTTGGACAACCTCAGTGATGGAATCTAAAGCCTTATCCTTCTGACGAGCTGTTTCAAAATGTGGGATCATTACATATTAGAACTGAAATCACACCATAAAACATCCCCACAGCCAAAGCATAATTTACCATCGTAACGGATTAATGACTGTGGCAGTCCATTAGGCCTCAATGCCTTTTCAACGATACCTTCTGTGTATTTGCTGACCTCCACCTGCATTCTGCATCAAACAACATTCAATAACTATGCATGCTTTTGGGAACGAAAAAGGAATGATATAATTCGAAATTTGATATCCATATGAAGGAAAGTAAGGAAAACTAACCCAATGAATTTGATGGTTTTCCCATGATCATCTTTTATGGGAGTCACAGTAAGAAGATTCCAGAAAGGAGTTCCATCTTTCTTGTAATTCAAGAGCCTGCCGCAATAACTTTTTCCATTCTTAACTGCATCTCTGATCTTGGCAACCTCATTCTGGTCTGTGTCCTGTCCTTGTAGAAAACGGCTAAACGAAAAATATGGAGACGATAAAGATTACATTGCATATCAGTTACGGTTTTACAATATTTGAAATGATCAGTACTTCACAGCAAGTGAAAAAAATGATTATCTACAATCAATCATGTGTCATTGACTAGCATAGAAAATTGCAACGATTTTGTGCTGTAGAATGATTGCAGGTTGTGTCACGTGTTTAGAAGCAATAACTTACCAGTTTCTTCCTATGACCTCCTTTGCGAAGTAACCGGTCGTGGTGAAAAATCCGCTGCTTGCATACATTATAGGGCAATCGGGTTTTGTGGCGTCAGATACAACGAAAGTTTGTTGCAGGGTTGCCAAAGCATCCTTAAGATCCTGTGACACCCTAGGAATTTGATCCAATCCCTGACTTGATTCATCTGATGTCCTTGCTGATCCCACTGAAAATTTATCTAACGAGAACTTATTCGGGTTGCCTTCTCCGCTAAGCTTCTTCGTTTTGCCGATCACTTTGAAGCTACCGTCTCCAGAATCTGTCTGCAATGCAATACCCCATTCTGCAGTTCTTTCAGCTATGCTAGCTTCGGTTAAAATTCTATGAGAGGACTTTTCATTTGTATCTTTCTCTCCCCCATTCATGTTTTTTATGGAGTCATCAAAGCTAATGATATTGGACTTGTCGGCAGCCTCTCCTCCAAAAGCCATCCACTTGTTTCCAGGATCTTTCCTTGCTTTAGGAACGGCATCCATAGATGATCCTTCATGTTGCACTTGGGACACTGTACTGGAACCCTCAACTGTATCACTAGATTGTCCAACATTTCGAGAACCGGCTGATTCAAAAACCTCAGTTGATCTCTCATGCTCCCCACGGCTAGATTGAGCGTTTCCCGATGATGTCAAGAGATTAAAACTTGATGCAGATGACCCAGGCTGTCCCCCAGCCATTGGTCCCTGTATTTCCTACTTCTCTGGGGTGAATATTCGTAACGTGAAGCTGCATATAATACCAAGACAGAAAAGTGGTACTTATGAGGGGGGGAAAACTTCAAATCAATTAAAATGGCTCTCAGAATTCAGAGCTTGGACATGATTTCTTCTTTTTGGCTTATGAGTTCTTGCACAGTTACCATGATACTATACTAGGAAAAATGTAGAAAAAAGTTGCTAGTTTGATGCAGTTTTTCTCATTTATGCAACATAAAATCCTTTGTACTTTTAACACTTGGCAAAAAGTAAAAATCAAAGTGCAGAACTATAAATAAAATTATGACAAAAATAGATTTCTGAGCTAATAATTAACTGAAAGGATAGTAAAAAAAAAATTAAAGCAAGGACCTTTGCGGCAGAAACTTAGATGCAAGCAATCTCCAATGGTGGCTACTTTTTTTTTTATCAGAATTGAGTCCAAACTTGAACAACAATGGTGTCAATGGCACTGCTCCTCCATGGGGAGAATGAAGCTTCCAGGGTCCTTTAAACACTTTGAAGACTCTCTTTTTGATACACATGCAATCTAGCACGAAGAAACATATCTTTTTAAGTTTCTGGTTGTGGTTTCCGCAGGAAAAGATAAAAAGAAAACAGAGTTAAAATCAGGAGGATAATGCTCCATAAATAGAGACTTCCAAGTTCCAATGGCATAAACCTGCCCCCACAAATGGTCCAATACCTTTTAGTTGTATCGAAGCCATTCATTTGCTCATTAGCAGTCATTTTATCCCTTCTATTCACCTCTACTCGTCCGTCTCGATGAAAAAAAAAATCAAATTTTTCGATTTCGAACTCGGTTGTATAAAAGATTACCGTTCGTCGAGTTCAGAAGTGAGACACTTATCAAACATTGTGAGGCTACAAAGACACCAAATGCTAGCAATTTCTTGAAGATAAAACATCGCATTCACTTCAAGATATTTGTTCTGTTGTTTCGTCAAAAATAAAAGCATATGCTTGGCAGCCAAAATGAACACACATCAAGATCAAGGACCACAACTATAGCCATGGTGATGGGAAAATGGTACGGTTTTGTTAGCAGCCACGTTCAATGCCCCATCATCAACAAATGAATTACGACCATTTACTGAACCCATTGATAAGTGTTTCTTCGAGGATCAAAGTTTAAGCAGCTGTGTTACGTTATTAATAGACTAATATACATTCTGATTTGGTACTATCTTGTAATCACTCCAAATTATTAAAAATAAATTAAGATCATTTAAGGCATAAACCCCGAAACGATCTTTCAATTGTTCAACTATAATCATTTTGAGTGTCCACAAGTTTTCTTCTCCTGCAAATTAGCAAGAAAAAGAAATCATGTTCAGTCTATGTTATGGGACACGATTGAGAAAGACTGATCCCATTTACATTTTTTAATTAGACTGATCTTTCAGTCTATGTTTGTGGTTCGCAGTTTAATTTTATTTTTTAAAAATATTTTCTATAATAATAAAATTGTAAAAAATTGTTAATGTTTTTCATTTAGTACATAATTTATTTAAAATGTTTTATCCAAATGTTGATTCAGTGATCGTGAGGAAAAAAAAGTTTAATAATTTATTTAAAATGTTTTATCCCAATGTTGATTCAGTGATCGTGAGGAAAAAAAAAGTTTAAAATATAAAATTACTTGATTGGTTATTTTTTTAATTTTATACGATATGCTTATAAGGATTGCTCTTCAATTTTAACATTCATATATGATGCACGAATTAAGTCATCTCAGTAGTAAATAAATTATTAATATTCTTTGAGTTCCGAGTTCGAACACCATGATTATCAAGGGTGTGAGCGTTCAACGTCATATAGTTGGGAGTTATCTTTCAACAGAGATTACCTTGTGCTTATCTCATATTAATTAAAACGTTGATTTTGAAGGAAAAAAATAATTAGAAGATCAAAATGAAACTACACGAATAATTGTATGACTAAATACGTAATTTACTTTTTTTACTGGACTACACTTGTCAAATTGGCTGTATCAATCATATATTCATTGTGTTTTGATATTTAAATAATAATTATTTAACACAAAATATATAAATTTATTAATAATTTGTAAAATATCCTATTGAAGCCAGGCATGAGCCGTAGTTTAATATTTTGCATTTGTGGGCGTAGTTCAAGCCACCACAGCACTTGAGACGTCGAATTCACTTAAAAGGATTTTGGCGTATTAAAGGCCGACTAGTTGTTTTCTAATATTTATTTTATATTAATTATTTATAATTAATTAATTAAAGTGTTCCTTGCTCTAAAATAAAAAGATTTATCAGTTAATTAATTAATATTTTATTCAAAAAAAGTCCAAAATATTTACAGAACCGACTAAAAGAACTCATCATGGTCAGTAACTTGTTACTTGAACACATAAGTAGCAAGTTATTTGAGAATCCCTAAATGCTTCAGCATGCATCAAGGGTTCAAAGATGTTATCAGTCGGTAAACTTCAAATGTCTTAATCATTGTGCTTTACAGTGTGATTGATACTGATGATGTTGGACACAGTAAAATGGCAGCATTACTTGTCCCAAAATTGGATGTTAAGTAGCCTCTCAATTGGACACAGCATACAGACATGGAACATCTCTCTCCCCATGATGATTTGCTCAGGTCATTTGATAAATATTATAAGCAAGACCACGTATATACCTGTTTTAGTATGACTGCCTAAACAAGTGAATAGCTAACATATGAGAGTTTTCGAAAGAAACTGATACCTGATGTAAGACTCCTATTTGAACAATTCTCTTTTCCTGTTCGTTGGTGACACCAGCCTGCTAAATTTCGGACCTTCAGGGTTGTGAAATATTTAAAGTCATAAAGATCCCAAGGTAGGTAGGTAGCTATGTTGGCTACTCATCTCCCATCTTGAAGAAAAAGAAGCAAAAAACCCTTCCAGTTTGTTCATCCATACGTGAGAGTATACCTGGTGTGTGATTTACCTTCCCTGAAACATATGGGGCTAGTTAAGGATCCGGTGATCAAAACTCGACTCAAAACACCAAATTTTTCGACAAAACTCTACTCAAAAAATTTTCAAATTCGAGTAGAGTACCTCAACTTTGAGTGAGAAAACCTTTAAATTGGCATCAAATGGTATCATAACATTATAAATATTTATAATTAAATTTAAACAGAAACTTGAACAACTCAACTAGACTTGAATTTCATAAACTCGATCCGACTCGAAGAAGGTTCAAATAAAGTTTGAGGTATAGAATAGGAATCATCAGCTCGAATAACTCAAAATTTTTTTACTTGACTCAATCGAATATTCACCCCTAGTTAAGGATACTGACCATGCAGAGCCAATCCCCTTTTCCATGGCTGAATTGATGATCACCAAAGATTGAAATCAAAGTGCAACAAAATTTGTCATGTCAACCACTCTATATCATGTACGAGGGCCAGGCTTCATCCTCATTTCACGATTGACTTTACTGTGTCAAAATCAAGCGACTCTCTTGTAGCTACGGCTCTGCCAAAAAAAGAAAAGGCATATATACTCGGAAACAAAAAAAAAAAAACCAGGCCTACATGAAAGAAATTGAAAGTGGAAACATAGATTTGAAACCCCAACTTTAACTTTAAAAAGAGTTTGATTTTGTCACACATGATTACTTTTATAATTCAATATAAAATTTAAAACCCGCAATTCTCTATTTCTGATACTCTGTTATTTAAGATACAACTATCTATACCATTGCCAGAAGCCAAACTATGGGAAAGAAAGGTTAATTTACAATCATGTCTAACTTTAGCCTATTAAAGGGTCAGACCATTATAATTAATGAAATAATTAATAGAGACACATAAGCAGACCAAAGATTCAGTTATAAACCTGCAAGTTAGATTGATACATTCTCTGTCCAGAAGGCCAATTGGCTGTCCCCGACCGTCTTTTACATGACATAACTGGAACTTGATTCAGACCATGTTTATTCATTATCATTTCAGCAGATAGAATATCCATAGTAGGTGTAGCTGTCCATGGCACTTTACATTTTGCACTATCCAATGAACATATTTCAGATACCAAAAGCACCTGTAGCAAGGATTATTAATTAGTCAAAGATCAAAAGGTTGCAACTTCAGTGAATGGTAATAAGTGTGTGAGATCATATAAACGAATTGGAAACGTCTGGTTTCAGATTAGAAAACAGAGTGATTTTAACACATCTTTGGTATGGATGTACAACCAAGATGTTGATTTCAAGATATAGTAATATACTAATTGACTGGGATGACCTTTGGGATTAACTGAAGCAGTTGGGATGGGCTGGTGGTATGACTAGAGTTGGAGATTTAACTTCCAGTTCTACTATTGTACCCCAAAGAAAGAATACCCATAAAGATAAAATCCTATATCTAAGTTCATTTTAATCTATTTTGAGTTGCAATAGGAACTAGTTTAGTGTTTTCGTGAGAGGAGACATCTCTCGGTTTTCATCACTTCGTCCACCCTTATTTTCCAAGAGATCCCCAATCTTTCTTTGTTTTTCCTTTTCTTCCCTAGGGCCTTGCATATATATCGCAAACAAAGATGGGGGTGTGTTAGTAAGTGATACTGATGAATCCGCCGGCGATGATGGCCATAAAACCGACTCGACGGAGAAAAAGAAACCCGCGACGGCCGCATTGAAACCTGAAGATACATATAAAAAGTAAATTAGTTAAAGAGATCCAATTTCAAAATTTTACTGTTTAAAATTCGAAAACGAACCGGATGAGATTCCAGCAGCTGAGCCGGCAGCTAAGAGGGAGAGCTTGGTTTGAGGATTTTTATCCAAACTAGAATGGATTTCTTTAGCAATGGAGGAACCAATCTCGACGCTTGGACCTTCGGGTCCTAAGGAATTACCAGTCCCCAGAGTGAAACAGGCCGCTAAAACTTTCAAAACCGAACCCAACGCTCCTTTGGCGCTAAAACTAGCTTCCGATACGGCGTTCCTAGCGGCGTTCAAGACGCTGACGATTAAACCGATGCAAGCAGGCGCAGAAATGACACGCACCCAAACGGGGTCGAGAGGCTCCTCTCGCAACCAGGAAGCACCTCTAGAAGGAATTCTATCCCAAAAAAAGTTGCGAATCTCATGTACGCCGTTGTTGAACAAAACGACGGCGATTCCCGTAAAGATACCGACCAAGCAAGCCGATAGGATGACCCCCGAATCGTTGAAATTATCATCGACAGCAACAGAATCAGAAGAGGTTTGGTTGTCTGAGGAGTCGGGTACGGCATCGGGGATGAAAGTGGGGCGTTGATCTTGAATGGTGAAAGGAGAAACGGTTGTTGTTGAAAGGAAAAGACGGCGGCGGAGTTTTACAGAGGTGGAGATGGGAGGAGAAGAGAAGACGGGAAAGGTGTGGAGGTGAGGAGGGAAACAAGCGAAGCGCGCAGGGCTAAGCCATGATTGTTGCTTATCCAAATCCGCAACGAAGAGAAGGCTTTATTATTGGAATTTACCATTTATTTTATGGATAAATCACATAAATGATAATTAAAGTATGAGTAAATTTTGTTTAACATTAGAGTTCCATAAACTATCAAAACGGATATTAATATTATTGTTTTATAATAAATTATTAAATTGTTAATCGTTATTATCGTATTTTTAGTAGTTTGATGTGATATATTTAAACTATTGAGTTAATATGATTTAACCAATTATTTGATTTCTGTTTATAGATGTTTAGTTCACGAAATATAAGATTATAATTAGGAATAAGATTATTGGAATATAATATTATTTTAGGACATTGTATTTGTAACATCCTCAATACCGGGTTAGTGACCAAATTGTAAAATTTCAGAATTTGGTGATAAAAGTAGAATAGTTGAATAGTTCAATGATTTATTTGGAAATATTTCTTGAAAGTTATTAGTAATTATCAAAGGAATTATAGGGTAAAATAGTAATTTGACATGAAAGATATTTTTTCTCCCCTTTAATAGAAGATAAACACGTAGGGGGAGAGTGAGATAGAAAACTCTCTTCTTCTTCTTGTTTTCTTCTTCTCCACCGTGAACCAAGGGAGCAAAGGTGAGTTTTCTGATTTCTTGATTGTTTGTTGATTTTAAGTATGGGTCTTGATCCTTAGGTGATACTTAAGCTTAAGGAAAGCTTAAGTTGTCTTGAAAACGAAAGATGAAGAAGTTATGAAAGATTAAAGAGAATGAGTTTTTAAGAGAATTTCTGGAAAAGAGTTGATAAGTTGAATTTGAAACTAAATTTGACTTGTCATCAACTTAATTAAGAGATATGAAGTGATAGAATTGGATTTAGAGCATCTTGAAAATTTGGTATGATTATTGATTTTCATATGAAAGATGGAATTTTGAGGTTAAAGATGTATTGAATGAGTAGAAATTAATTTAAGTATATGTACTTGAGTTAAGAATATGAAAGGGAATGAAACATGAAGTATTGAAGCTAAAAATAGTGAATTTTCGTGCTTGAATAGTGATTTATGGGTAAAATTTACAGATTTCAAAAAGGGTATCGATACCCTAGGCAGGGTACCGATACCTCAGTTAGGGTAGTACCGATACCCTATAGAGGGTACCGATACCTATTTTAAACAAGAGATAAAATCAACATTTCTTTTAGTCTAAGGAATGAACAATTAGAGTATATCAATAAGAATATTGATATGGATCCATGTATGTTATGTAGATACTAAACGTAATCCTGTTCCGGAACAATCGAAGGACTATGATTGATTCAAAGGAAGCAATGCTAAGCTTAGTGCAATTTAATTGTACTTATGTTATCGAACAAACATTGGCTTGCGATGAGCCAGTGACGGAGTTACTATGGTAAGAATTGACTCCTAAAATATTATTTGATTTGTGATGTATGCATAACGTGATACATGATTTCATAAGTGATTATAGGAATATGTAATATAAGATAAGTGAATTCAATATAAATGAATACATGGAAATAATATATAATTAATGAGATATAAGTGATTATGTAAAACTGTGAGATAAGTATATAGCATTGATATATGGGCTATATGAAAGTATGTACATGAATAATGTTTAGTTAATCGATTGATGGAATCGGCCAAGATGGGGGTGAATTGGCAATAAAAATTTCGGTGGAAGCTTTTGTAGAAAATTGAAAATATTTGCACAGCGATTTAGAGTGGTTCGACTTTCTCAACCAAGGTCTACGTCCACTACTTTAGCTATCCACACTAAGGATTTTCCACAAATTCACTAATTTGTTTTTCTTTTGAGGAAAAAGAGTAACCTTACAAATCCCTCAAGAATTATACCCCAAATTCTTGAGAACACTCTCTCCCAAAGAGAACAATACAAATTTTGCAAACTTACAAAAAAATCCTCACAAGGCAAGATGTTTGCACAATTCTAGAACAAAGAAAGAACACTCAAGAATAATAAAATTGAGCACGATAAGTGTTCTTGAAAGCAAAAATGAATATTGAATGAAATAGGATTGAAAATGCTTAAACTTGAGGTTTTATGCTTTCTCTTTTATTCTCTCTTGAGTCTTGATGATTGTTACTTATCAATGGCTCCTAAGCTTGTTTAAATACACATTGGATCACTTCTGAACGTTGAGGATCATTAGTGGAGTCAATATAGCCGTTATTGTGTGAAAACAATTAATAAAACAGTTGGGAGCGAGTGTCCATCGATGCATAGGCTTTGTGCATCGGTACACAATGTGCAAAATTCAAATATTTCGACCGTTGAAAGACTTAGTGCATCGGTACACTGGGTAGTGCATCGGTACACTGGGGTGTGGACCTATGCACAAATCTGCTTCGATGTTTCAAAATAGCCAGGGTGCATCGATGCATGTCTTGTGCATCGGTGCACTGAATGCATTCGATGTTTCAAAATATTTAGGGGTGCATCGATGGATGGCTTGTGCATCGGTGCACTAAATGCATTCGAAATTCAATTTAATTAAGAGTGCATCGATGCATGAACTAGTGTATTGATTCATTCCTTTGAAAATTGAACTTTTGGCTCGTTTTTTATTCAAAATACTTTGTAAAAATTGTTTCAAAAATATTTTAAGATTAAAACACAATTTTACACTTTAGTAAGGATTAAATTTGGACTTTGAAAAACTTGGAGTAATATTTTGATATTCGGATAATTGTATCGAATATACTTAGAAAATCATTTGTAAAATCTTAAAATTCATTTATCTTAATTTGTTATATCGAAACATCAAAATTGTTGAAAACATTTTGATATTTCGATATAAAAAATTAAGTTAAATGAATTTTAAGATTTTCCAAAAAGATTTTCTAAGTATATTCGATATAATTATTCGAATATCAAAATAATACTCCAAATGTTTCAAATGTCATTTTTAATCCTTACTCAAGTGTAAAATTAAGTTTTAATCTTAAAATAATTTCAAAACGATTTTACAAAATATTTCGAACCATCTCAAAGCCAAAAATTCCAGATTACTCAGAGGGAACCGATTCCCCCCCAATGGGGTACCGATTCCCCCTAAAGGATTTGGCTCCGAGAATTCTAGTATGCTCGGAGGGAACCGATTCCCCCCCCCCAGGGGTACCAATTCCCCCTGTTCAACGGTCGAAATATTTGAATTTTATACTTAGGGAATCGTTTCCCCATTAGGGGTATCGATTCCCCCCACGCTCCAAGCTGTTGTATTAATGGTTTTCACACTTAAATGACTCCATTGACTCCACTAATCATCCCCAACGTTCAGAATCAATTGAGGGAGTATTTAAACAAGTTCTGAAGCCTTTGATCAAGGAGAAATCATAGAGAAACAAGAGAGAAAGCATCAAACACCAAGTTTGTGCAAATCAAGCCAATTTTCCTTTCAATATTCATTTTGCTTTCAAGAACACCATTTGTGCTCATTTGTAATTATTTTTTAGTGTTCTTTTCTTGTTCTAGAATTGTGCAAACATCTTACCTTATGAGGTTTTCCTTGTAAGTTTGCAAATTTGTGTATTTCTCTTTGAAAAAGAATGGGCTCAAGAATTTGGGGTATAATTCTTGAGGGAGTTGTAAGGTTACTCTTTGTCCTCAAAAGAAAGAAAATATTAGTGAATTTGTTGGAAAATCCTTAGTGTGGATAGCTAAGGTAGTGGACGTAGACTTTGGTTGAGAAATTCGAACCACTCTAAATCGCTGTGCAAATTTCTTTCAATTTTCTGCAAAAGCTTCCACCAAAATTTTAATTGCCAATTCACCCCCCTCTTATCCATATTCGTCAATCGATTAACTCAATAATTGGTATCATAGCCTCACTCATTTGAAGGTTTAATCGCCTCTTGAGTCGATCCGGGAAGAGTTAAATCAATAAAGATGGCGTCTACTTCCGGTTCATTCTCCATGGAAGAATCCAGACCTATTGACGTGCCTCCACAGTTCAATGGAACAAATTATCGTCATTGGAAGAGGTATATGATGATATTCATCAAAGCATTTGATATGGAAGCTTGGATGATAATCAAGAAAGGATATTCCTCTCCTACTAAGAAGGCAAAGAAGTGGAGTGTTCAAGAACGGAAGGAAGCTCAACAAAACTCAAAGGCTATGCACATGTTGTGTTGTGCAATTGATCCTAATGTATATAAAGGAGTTTCTTCTTGTTCAAGTACCAAAGAAATGTGGGATAAGCTTGAGGAGATCTATAGAGACAAGGAAGAAGAAGAACCAATAAAAGTGATGTCTCTATTAGCTCTCACAGAGCCAAAGGTATCTTCTAACTCAAATATATCAAATTCAAAATCTTTTAATGAGTTACAAGATGCTTATGATAAATTATTTTCGGAGTTTGAGACCATGAACTCCAAATACAATAAATTGATTTCTAAATTTATTGCTAAAAATGATATTCTTTTGAAAGCTAAAACAGACTTGGAAAATCAAAATGAAATGTTGAGAAATGAGTTAGAGCTTTCAAAAATAAAATCTGAAAACTTTGAAAAAGAAATTTTCAAATTAAACAAACTTCTTCTAGAAATGAAAATGGATTTTGAAAATCAAAATGAAATCTTGAAGAAGGATTTAGAACTCTCAAAAATGAAATTTGAAAGTATTGAAAAAGAAAATTTCAATTTGAAAGATAAGCTTGAATGTTTAACAAGAGAAAAAGAGATCAATCTAAATAATTCATCTAGTTCAATAATGACAATATGTTCACATTGTCATTATCATGGTTATAAGGAACATACTTGTCCTTTAAAGAAAGGAAAATGATTTAAAATTAGACAAGTATGGGTTCCAAAAGGAACAAGAGGCATTGAAACTAATGTTCAAGGATCCAAAGCAATTTGGATACCAAAATCTACTTAAATGTCTCTTGTAGGTGTGTGAGAGCAATGGTGATAAAGATGATGATATTCAAGATGCTCTAGCCATACATAAAAAGGGAATGAGTAACCTCTAAACTTAATGTTTTTATTGTTTGGTTGCTCATTTAGTTTATACATACATGAGGTTTTAAAATGTTGAATTATGTTTTATCTCATGTATGTTAAAAAAATAATAATATTGTATGATGAACATGGTAATTTTTTTGTAATGTTTTATAAACTCTAGTTCATCATATTATTTTTTGGTCAAAATTGTTTTTAAGATGTAATTGATATCTCTTTAACAATTGATATCGATTTTTCAAGAACTTTGGTTTTGCAAAATTTTGACCTGAAATTTTTCTTAATGTTTATGCATAGATTTTTGTTTAAATATTATAAAGTTTTAATGCATAACATTTTCAAAAACTTTATGCATGTGCTCTTAATCTCTATAATCAACATTGCATAATGTTTTATATATGAATGGGTTAAAAGCATAATCTTTTGAAAAATAAATATGATAAAAGATACAATGTTTTATTTTAAATGATTGCAAAATTGATTGACATTGCATCTATTTTCGATTATGCTTGTTGGTCATAAAATAGGGATATATACATGATGCATTTAGATTTTATTGATATGACTATTTTGTGCCTAGTTGCTAGGGATGAGCATGATAATTTGTTATGGCATAGGAGACTAGGACATGCTAGTATGAGTGTTTTGCAACAGTTAGTTCAAGGAGAATTGGTTCGAGGGCTGCCTAAACTAAAATTTGATAATGATAAAATCTGTGATGTTTGTGCTAAAGGAAAACAAAAGCGAGTTTCTTTTAAATCCATTAATGACGTGTCAACTAGTAGAGTATTACAATTGATCCACTTAGATCTTTTTGGGCCAACTAGGACTACTAGCTTGGGTGGAAAACAATATGCATTTGTCTTGGTAGATGACTATTCTAGATACACTTGGGTTCTATTCTTAAGTACTAAAGATGAAGCATTAGAAAATTTCATCACATTTTCAAAAGTAATCCAAAACGAAAAAGGTTACTCTATAACTAGTGTTAGGAGTGATCATGGAACTGAGTTTGAAAATCTTGGATTTACTGAGTTTTGTAATTCTAATAGTATTAGCCATAATTTTTTCAGCACCTAGAACCCCTCAACAAAATGGAGTTGTTGAGAGGAAAAATCGAACTTTAGAAGAAATGGCTAGAACCATGCTTTGTGAAAATAATTTGCCAAAATATTTTTGGGCGGAAGCCACAAATACCGCTTGTTATGTTGTAAATCGAGTAATGATTAGGCCAATTTTAAAGAAAACTCCATATGAAATTTTCAAAAATAAAAAGCCTAACATTAGTTATTTTCATCTTTTTGGATGTAAATGTTTTGTTTTGAACAACGGTAAAGAAAACCTTGGCAAATTTGATGCTAAAAGTGATGAAGGAATTTTTCTGGGTTATTCCTTAAATTCCAAAGCTTATCGAGTATTTAATAAAAGAACTTTGGTTGTATAAGATTCTATACATGTTGTTTTCGATGATAATCTCTTTCCGAGGAAGGATTCTTGTTTGAATAATGATGTAGATATTATAAATACAAATGACGTTAGACATGATGTTGGAGAATCATCATCAAAGGAATAAACGAAAGATGAGAAAACTCATGATCCTCTTGAGAATCTAATCATTGAAGAAAGTGAAGTATCTTATCCAATAGAGTACAACTATGTCAAGGATGGTGAGATTATAGGTGATCCATCCAAAGGGGTAACAACTCGATCTTCTTTTAGTAATATTTGTAATTATGTTGCATTTATTTCATGCATAGAGCCTAAGAACATTAAAGAAGCATTAAATGATGAACATTGGATTATGGCTATGCAAGAAGAGTTAAATCAATTTGAGAGAAGTAACGTATGGACATTAGTTGAAAGGCCTAGTAATAAATCTACTGTAGGTACTAGATGGGTATTCAGGAATAAGCTTGATGAGAGTGGTAATATAGTGAGAAACAAGGCTAGACTTGTTGCTGAAGGGTATACTCAAGAAAAGGGCATAGACTATGATGAAACATACGCTCCCGTAGCTAGGATTGAAGCAATTAGAATGTTATTAGCATTTGCATGTTTTCATGAATGTAAACTATATCAAATGGATGTTAAAAGTGCATTTTTAAATGGTTTTATAAAAGAAGAAGTGTATGTGGAACAACCTCCAGGTTTTGAAGATTCAAAATTTTCGGATCATTGACAAAAGCACTTTATGGTTTAAAACAAGCTCCTAGAGCTTGGTATTAAAGATTGTCAAACTTTTTAATTGAAAAAGGTTTTTCAAAAGGGAAGGTTGACACTACATTGTTTTTTAAAGCATAAAGGTAAAGATTTATTAGTAGTTCAAATTTATGTTGATGACATAATATTTGGTCCTACTAATGATGTTCTTTGCCAAGAATTTTCTAAGCTAATGCAAAGTGAGTTTGAGATGAGCATGATGGGGGAGCTCTCATTTTTCTTGGGACTCCAAATCAAGCAAAGAAAAGATGGCATCTTCATCAATCAAGCTAAGTACGTCAAAGATATGCTCAAGAAGTTTGGACTGGAAAATGGCAAACCTCATGACACTCCAATGAGCTCTTCAACAAAGCTTGACTTAGATGAAGGAGGTAAATGTGTAGATGTTAAATTATATAGGTCAATGATTGGCTCTTTGCTTTATCTAACTGCAAGTAGGCCGGACATTATGTTTAGTGTTTGCTTATGTGCTAGATTTCAATCATGCCCTAAGAAATCACATTTACTAGCTGTTAAGAGAATCTTTAGATACCTTAAGGACACTCCTAGTTTAGGACTTTGGTATCCTAGAGACTCTAGCTTTAGCTTGCATGCTTTTTCTGATGCGGATTATGGAGGATGCAAATTAGATAGGAAAAGCACCTCCGGTACTTGCCAATTCCTTGGAAATATATTGATTTCTTGGTTTTCAAAAAAACAAAATTGTGTTGCATTATCTACCACTGAAGCGGAATACATTTCAGCTGGTAGTTGTTGTGCACAAGTTTTATGGATGAAACAACAACTTTTTTATTATGGAATTGAAGTAGGTACCATTCCTATCAAGTGTGACAATACTAGTGCTATTTGTCTCACTAAAAATCTCATCCAACACTCTAGAACTAAGCACATTAAAATAAGACATCACTTCATTAGAGACCATGTCACTAAGGAAGATGTAGTTCTAGAATTTGTTGATACTTTGCATCAATTAGCGGTTATCTTTACAAAACCTTTAGATAAGGAAAGATTTTGGACACTTAGGAGAGAATTAGGTTTAACTGACCTATCTTCACTTAGTGTTTAAAAATAATTTTTAGCACTTTTAAGAATAAATGAAAAATGCTTAAAATAATATTTTTGATTGCATTCTTGTTATTAGTTAGGGGGAGTTTATGATTATTAGTGAAAATTAATTGTTTGTTCAAATGATGTTTAATGAAAAATTTGATTGTTTGAACATAGTTAATTTTCGAAATATGAGTTGCCAATACCACTAGGATTAATTATTTTAGCACTATTGGATGTTTAAAATAAAGATTTTTTAATATTTGGCAGAGGGAATCGATACCCCCATAAGGGAACCGATTCCCCCTATAGGGGAATCGATACCCCCATGGGGTTCTGGTTTTAACACGGGCAGAACCCAATATTTGCTCAAACCCTCTCTTCTTTCTTAAATGTCGTTCATCCTCTCTTTCTCTCTCAATCTCCATTTTTTCCAAAATCATCAAATACAAGTCGGAATTAGATCTTTCTTCAACTTCTAATCCTTGCAAACAACATCACATTCTCATAAAATCCAAATTTTCAAGATAATATTTCAAAATCCTCTATTTCATTGATTTTTGAACTTAGGATTAGTTTTGATTAGTTCTAAGATGAACATTACATCGGGTATTGGTTATATGATGATTTTACAACCAATTTCGTCAAAAACATTCAATTTTTCAAAATTATCTTTTAATTTAAAAAAAATCAAAAAAAGTTGTTTTAATTGATTTTTTGATTCAATTATGTTGTTTTCATAAAAACTATACGTATTATGATTTTCAAACATTATTTTCCAAATAGTTTTTCAAAATATTGCCCTTTAGTATTCGGTTTAGAGAAACTTGAAATATTGAGGACTCATTTGAGTTTTGGGTTTGATTATATTGTATACATGTGTTTAAATTTGCAGGTTGCATATTCTATTCCGATTCTTAAACCATGTCAAATCCTAAACGACCTAGGACAATGTCTAGTCGCTCAAGTCAAATCCGACCTCTTATTCCTCCACCCAATCCAAATAACCCAAATATGATAATTTTGAACTCTTGTTTCATGTACCTAGTCGTAGACAAGATCTACACCATATGTACCATACTTGTTTTGAGTCATACAAAATCCGGGAAGAACATATCCCTTCGATTCAAGCTATAGAAGATATGGACTTCCAATATTTTCCTACTCTTAAATCCTAGAAGTTTGATAAACTCTTTAAACTCAAACCTTTTGTTTATCATCAATTAGTCAGCATTTTTCTATTCCAATGTCGTATATGTCCAAAACGAGCGCCGATATGAAATTATAGGAATTCGATCCTATCTTTTAGGACAATTCATTTTTATTGACTCCGGCATAATCGCTACCCATTTTGGACTAGATAACTAAGGATAGTGAGAGAACCCTAAGAACTCATCATGATAAATTCCTTCATTATTTGATCTTTTGGTGGTTAGACCATCCGGAGGTAGGTACTCCTCCCTTAGGAACATAGATATATGGTGGTTATATTGTATCCAACATAAAAAGAAGATTAATCTGCCACATATCATCTTTAGTGAGTTTCCATAAACATTGTTCCTTTCAAGAATATAGAAACCTTGGTTTATGGTTGTCTCCTTAGTAATTTGTTTATCAAACTCGGTCTTTGGGTCAATGGGTTTATCGTCCCGAACTCAAAACTTTTAATTGTGAAACATTTTGATGTTCATGGATTGTTTTATTTTGGGTGTTTGAATTTGTTGGATAATTGGATATTTGAACTTACATGCTTATATATTTGGTTTGATTTTCACTTTCATTTTGAGCTTAATGTTTATTTTTGCATCATTTACAGTTGCATTATGACCAATTTTTGTCATTTCACATTGTTTATGAATATTGAATTATGGAACTAATGGCTAATCTTTCTCTTGATTATGATCTTAGCAGCTTACGCTATATTTAGTTATCAATTGGCTAATTGTTTTTCAAAAACTTGTTTAAAATCTTTTAAAGGTCTTTTTCATTTAACAAAAAGGGGGATAAGTGTTAAAGTAAGGGGGAGTAATTTTCAAAATCTTAAAATTACTAAAATATTTTGTTATATCAAAAAGGGGGAGATTGTTGAAAACATTTTGATATTTCGATATAACAAATTAAGTTAAATGAATTTTAAGATTTTCCAAAAAGATTTTCTAAGTATATTCGATATAATTATTCGAATATCAAAATAATACTCCAAATCTTTCAAATGTCATTTTTAATCCTTAATCAAGTGTAAAATTAAGTTTTAATCTTAAAATAATTTCGAAACGATTTTACAAAATATTTCGAACCATCTCAAAGCCAAAAATTCCATATTGCTCAGAGGGAACCGATTCCCCCCCAAGGGGGTATCGTTTCCCCCTAAAGGATTTGGCTCCGAGAATTCCAGTATGCTCGGAGGGAACCGATTCCCCCCAGGGGTACCAATTCCCCCTGTTCAACGGTTGAAATATTTGAATTTTATACTTAGGGAACCGATTCCCCATTAGGGGTACCGATTCCCCCCACGCTCCAAGTTGTTATATTAATGATTTTCACACTTAAACGGCTCCATTGACTCCACTAATCATCCCCAACGTTCAGAATCAATTGAGGGAGTATTTAAACAAGTTCTGAAACCTTTGATCAAGGAGAAACAATAGAGAAAGCATCAAACACCAAGTTTGTGCAAATCAAGCCAATTTTCCTTTCAATATTCATTTTGCTTTCAAGAACACCATTTATGCTCATTTATAATTATTTTTTAGTGTTCTTTTCTTGTTCTAGAATTGTGCAAATATCTTACCTTGTGAGGTTTTCCTTGTAAGTTTGCAAATTTGTGTATTTCTCTTTCAAAAAGAGTGTGCTCAAGAATTTGGGTATAATTCTTGAGGGAGTTGTAAGGTTACTCTTTGTCCTCAAAAGAAAGAACAAATTAGTGAATTTGTTAGAAAATCCTTAGTGTGGATAGCTAAGGTAGTGGACGTAGACTTTGGTTGAGAAAGTCGAACCACTCTAAATCGCTGTGCAAATTTCTTTCAATTTTCTGCAAAAGCTTCCACCAAAATTTTAATTGCCAATTCACCCCCCTCTTGGCCATATTCGTCAATCGATTAACTCAATAAAAATGTTTTCAACAAATACATGTATAGGTTTATATGTTATTCTATGTGCTATGTGATGTATATATGAACATATGTGAATAAGATATAACATACGTATTTACATAAACAAATGAGAAATGATATAAGCTATATGATAGATGATATGTGAACGTATTTAAATGACATATGTTATATGATATGAAATGGACGATCATATGCACATGTGATATGTGATAGAAGAAATGAGATGAGTACATGAATATATGAATCATAAGAAAAATGCCCATGTTATATAATATGAGAGCTATATGTATAGTTGGCATGCCAAGAGTCGAGGGTCTACGCGGTCCTTCGGGATATATACATAGGTCCTTCGGGACAAATTTCACATGCCCCTAGTGGGACCACATACGAGTTGTGGTGACAACATATATGCACAACCTCTATGTACTCAAATATCTTTAGTTCTCATAAGTATACCATGGGCTAATAAAGAGACAATAACAAATAAATATTTGTGTTGTATATGAGGATATAAAATGTGTTATAGGAATTATATGATGTTATGCGTGTTTCTTTATGAAATGATATATATGTTATATGATATACAGAAATGATAAGTACAAGATCATATGATAAATGAGTTACTGATAATGATAGAGATTAATGTTGATAATGATGATATATGAGTGTGTATGCATTATGTTATATGAAATGTTATATGGAGCTATTATATGTTTTTATATGCTTCACTAAGTCAATGACTTAGCGCGTTATTGTTTCACACGTAGGTTCCAAAAAGAGGAAGAATGATAAAAGTTAAGCATGACAGGTCAGTTCTCCTTTCCAAAGATCATATCAGAAAAGAAATGAATAGTTTGTATTTTGTAATACTAATTGTGGTTGGCATGTAAATAAAGGTTTGAATCTTATATGTTCTAATCGGTTTTGTAAAATCATATGATCGAGTTTTGTAATGTTTTAAAATGTATATATGTAAATGGTAATCTTTATGGTGATGAAAGTTTAATTTTTATGAGTTTTATTACTTTAGCAAGGGTATCAGTACACTGTAGCAGGGTATCAATACGCCTGTAGTATTCCAGAAAATTTTAGCATTCGATACTGTTCACAGTATTGTTCATTACTATTCATCGTATTGTACATTATTGTTCACGTTATTGTTCATACCGTATAGTACTATTCATAAAAACGTTTATTTCCTTAAATTTGTTATAACAAACATAATTCAACGGTATATTATCGTATTTTCTTAATATAAGTCCAAACATTTTGTTATTTTGTAAGAATATTGTTTTAAAAAGTCAATGTGACATCTCGAACTCGTATCCGGGTCGGGTACGGGTTGGGGTGTTACATTATTAACTTATTTGGTTTGTCTAACATGAATATAAGATCACAGTGTTTAGTTTGAGAAATATAAATTTATTTGGATGCATATTTTATCAAGTTATTCATGTAATATATATTTTTCCAACAAATTAAACTTTAATATTAAATTATAAATATTTGAATGAAAATTCATAAAAAAATATTTTAATTATTACATTGTCTAACTTTTTAGAAAAAGTACATTTAATGTATAATTAATATAAGGGTAAAGTATACAAATAGTCTCCCGACTAGGGTGATGCTTTATTGAGTCATTAGACTATTAAAAGTTGTAAAATTGTCAGTCGACTATAAGGTGTTGCTTTGTTGAGTCATCCGACTATTAAAAGTTATAAAATGGCCACCCGAGTATTTAGTATGTTCCAAATTTGTCCTTCTTCATTAAAAAAATTAACGACATTTTGAGCTAGATGTTAACCTGATGATTGAGATATGATAAAATTTGATCCCATAATCTAAAAAAGAAAAGACCATATCTCAATCAAGAGGTTAACATTCAACTCAAACTGTTGTCCATTTTTTAACGGAAAATGACGAGTTTGGAACATACTAAACAGTCGGGTGAGCATTTTGTAACTTTTAGTAGTCAGAGACTCAACAAAGTAACACCCTATAGTTGAAGGACCATTTTGTAACTTTTAATAGTCGAGGGACTCAACAAAACATCACTATATAATCGAGGGATTATTTGTATACTCTACTCTTAATATAATTAATATATCAAATTATATTTTTAAATAATTTTTTATAAGTATCATATTTATTTTTATATAATATAATTAGTATAAAATATTTATTCATAGAAATGGGCACATGCTCAAGAATAGAACCAAACCAGATTTATAGTCCGAATTCACTTTGATACCTACTTCACGTTCAGAAGCATAATAATTCAAGACATCAATATGAAACAATCTTAAAGGGTTGTTTGGTTAGGGGAATGTGCGATTTTTATGGGAATGGAATCCACATTCTCTGTTTGATTGGTCGGTAATCTCATTCTCAGTAATGTTTTATTACCAATAGTGGATTTTTGGGGTATATTACCGGGAATGTCATTACCCCCTTCCCTTAGGTATTGTTGGATTACAGTGTTTTGGACTAAAATGCCCTTAATTGTTTTTTCAAAAATATTATTCTTCTGTTATTGAATAGTAAAAAATCTACGAAGGTTAAATTACAAATTTATCCTTAAACTAATTTAGATTTACAAAAAATTCTATAATTAAAATTTTATATGAAGTTCAATGATTAAAATAAAATTTTACCCTTTCATTAAACCTTTTTATATTTTCAATTTTGTATAAAAAATTATATGAATTTAATTTTTTTAAAATATATAAATATTTTCCAACTTGTTAAAAAAACAAATATATAATAAGGATAATTTGGTTAAATATACATTCCAATAATCTTTTATTCCTTTAACCAAACACGGTAATTTTACATTCATGCTAAATCAGCCAAACACAAAATACAATATTCCTAGTAATCTTATTCTCTGATAATCTTTTATTCACACTGGTAATCTTACATTCTGTGAATCAAGCGCACTCCAAGGGTGAAAGGCGGCAACCGGCGAGCGAACTTTTGAACCATACATCTTTTGCATAATTATGCATGCAGTCCATGTACTCTGCATGCAGTCCATGTACTCTTTGGACTTTTAAAATTTAATCTTATATTTATTTACTTAAGAAATTGCCTCTCTACTCTTAAGACGTACAAAATTTAGTCCACCTACTCTAATTGCAGCAATTTAGTCTATTGATACAAGGACTTGGAGCATAAACAGTAAATAATACCTCATGTAAACGAAACATATTGGGGTGTTTGAGTAGCTTCAAGATGGAGATTTCTCTCTTTATCTGTAAAAAATATTAAGAAATCAAGAACTCGTCGAAGAATAGAATATATATATATATATATATGTGCATTTTTATATCGAGTATTTGAAATGACTTAGGGGAGACCTGTCGATGATGTTGAGTTGAATGAGTTGGACTTATCGAGGACCTTAATAGTAAAAAAGGATAGATGAATGACTATTGATATTTACCTTGAGTATCAATATAATTTTTAGCTTCGAAGATTCAATAGATTACTCGGGCATTGATATCCTATTATCGGTATCAATACCGCACAAATAATATTGATATCCTAATATCGGAATCACTTCAAATTATCTCTAAACTCTCTTGTTTAAGCCCTACTTAATTTATAAAGCTTATGCGGTTACTTAGGATCATTTAGCACTTTTCAAACACATGTTAAACAATAAATGACACAATTTGAATTCAATGCACGCATAAACACTTAAAATACTCAACATGGTCAACCAACAAAGCATCACATTTAGGAAACACAAGTAGGACTTCAAAATTCAATGTGTACTACATTAATGTTTAGAACCCAAAACGAAGCTCCTTGATCAACTTTCACCAAGTTTCTTCTTCCCCTTAGCATTAGATGGCTCTGCAACTTCTTGCACTTCACACGCAAGAGTGGAAAGTGTTGGTCAAAATGCAATGGCAGCCGGCGGCTTGGAATTAAAAAAAGGGGCTGCTAAAATATGGGATGCTAAATGACATGGGAAAAGTAATTTTAGTCACTAGACTTTAGGGTATTTTCAAAGATTAGTCCCTAAGCTTCAACTATAAATACCCTAGCTCATTTAGCTTCTAAACCATCCCAAATCATTTCTTTCTCCCAATACTAAAGAGTTTTCTTGTGAGTAGTGAGTGTTTTGTAAACACCTGTAAATTTTCTCTCCTAGTAAAATATATGCAGCAGTCCGGAGACGTAAGCAAATTGGCTGAACTCCATTATCAATTTCGGGTATTATTTTTCTGCTTTTATTTTGCATTCTCACTAATCTGGTTATAGGGAAATTTCTCGTTACTCGTTTAATTTTCCAACAACTGGTAATCAGAGCTTTTGGTTGTCAATTTTGTCAATTTTTTTGCGATGTTACTATTCATCACTATTCAAATGAATAGTGAATTTCGTGAATAGTAAAAATTTTGTTGACGATACGAATTTGTCGACGGAGGTGTTCTAATACACGGTGGTTCGCAAGAATTGTCAGAAACGATCCAAACGAAACTAGATTCGAGTGGGAGCGATGGTTGTAGACGAAGGGAAGGTGAAAATTGAAAAGTTCGATGGTGCGGACTTTGGCTTTTGGAAGATGCAGATTGAAGATTTTCTGTACCAGAAAAATCTATATCAACCTCTATCAGGAAAACAACCATATGGCATGAAGAATGAAGACTGAGCTCTTCTCGACAGACAAGCCCTCGGAGTTATCCGACTGACGTTGTCCCGCAATGTTGCTTTCAACATAGCAAAGGAAAAGACCACGGCGGGTCTTATGGCGGCTCTTTCCAATATGTATGACAAGCCATCGGCCTCAAACAAAGTTCATTTGATGAGGTGATTATTCAATTTGCGGATGAAAGAAGGAGCATCGATGGCTCAAAACCTAAATGAACTCAAGACAATCACAACCTAGTTGAGTTCAGTGGAAATTGAATTTGATGATGAAGTTCAAGCTTTAATTTTGTTATCATCTCTACCAGACAGTTTGAATGCTACTATTACAGCAGTCAGCAGCTCGTCGGAAAATGTTGAGTTAATCGATTGACGGAATCGGCCAAGAGGGGGGTGAATTGGCAATTAAAGTTTTTGTGGAAGCTTTTGCAGAAAATTGAAAGTAATTGCACAGCGATTTACAGTGGTTCGACTTTCTCAAATAAAGTCTACGTCCACTACCTTAGCTATCCACACTAAGGATTTTCCAACAAATTCACTAATTTGTTCTTTCTTTTGAGGCCAAAGAGATAACCTTACAATTCCCTCAAGAGTATACCCCAACTCTTGAGAACACTCTTTTTCCCAAAGAGAAGATTACAAATTTGCAAACTTACAAGAAAACCTCACAAGGTAAGATGTTTGCACAATTCTAGAATAAGAAAAGAACACTCAAAGAAAATTACAAATGAGCACAATAAGTGTTCTTTGAAAGCAAAATGAATATTGAATGAAAATTGGCTTGAATTGCACAAACTTTGTGTTTGATGCTTTCTCTCTTGTTTCTCTATGATTTCTTGCTGATCAAGGGCTTCAGAACTTGTTTAAATACACATTGAATCACTTCTGAATGTTGGGGATAATTAATGAAGATAATATAGCCGTTTTAGTGTGAAAACAATTAATAAAACAGCTTGGAGCGTGGGGGGAATCGGTTCCTCCTTATAGGGAATCGGTTCCCTAAGTGTAAAATTCAAATATTTCGACCGTTGAACAGGGGGGAATCGGTACCCCCTATGGGGGAATCGGTTCCCTCCGAGCATTCTGGAAATCTCGGAGTCAAACCATTCAGGGGGGAATCGGTACCCCCTATGGGAGGGAATCGGTTCCCTCTGAGCAATCTGGAAATTTTGGGTTTGAAATGGTTCGAAATATTTTGAAAGATTATTTTGAAATTGTTTTAAGATTAAAACTTAATTTTACACTTAAGTAAGGATTAAAAATGATTTTTGAAATATTTGGAGTAATGTTTTTATATTCGAATAAATTTATCGAACATACTTTAGAAAATCATTTTGGAAAATCTTAAAATTCATTTAACTTAATTTGTTATATCGAAATATCAAAATGTTTTCAACAATCTCCCCCTTTTTGATATAACAAAACATTTTAGTAATTTTAAGATTTTGAAATCAAGTTTTGAAATTACTCCCCCTTACTTTAACACTTCTCCCATTTATCATTTTAAAAACACACACTTAAACACACTTCTTCTCCCCCTTTTTGTTAAATAAAAAAGATTCAAATAAACGTGAAAAATATTAAGCCATTTGATTAGGTATATGTATGCATAAGCTGCTAAGATCACAATTAAGAGAAACGTTAGCCATTAGTTCCGTAATCAATATTCATAAATAATGTGATATGGCAAAATTGGTCATATTGCTAATAATGATGTAAATGATGCAATAACGAATAAAACACACCAAACATATAAGTTCACACTATCCATAAATCCAGAATCCAACAATCCACAAAATCAAACAATTCAAAATGTTGAAACAATATTCATTTTGTTCAAAGTTGTAAAGCTAAACACAAAATCAAGCATCCGGATCGGTATGAGGAAAACGGGCTCGCATAGCAGCCATTTCATAAGTTAGTTCATTAATACGAGCATTGGTTGCTTCATTGTTTGCACGCATCTCCTGAAGAATCTCTAATTGTTGAGCTCCCATTGTGGATAAATGAGACTCTATAGAGGAAAAGTGCGAATCCATTGTCGCATAACGGAAATCAAATGTCTCCATAAAGGATTGAAAATATGGAGGCATTTGAGTCGATTGTTGTGTGTGCTCCTCGGGTTGTTCAGGTTCTTCTTCAGCTTCATCGATATCCCTCATTAATTGTTCAAACTCGGGATCTTCGTCAGCTTCGGGTGGAGCTTGTGAAGAACTAGCTCCCGGAGTAGAAGATCGAACCCATGCACCGGTTTCCTTATTTTTGACCCATCCCGCTCTTGTTAAAGAAAGAAGATTGATTTGTTTCTTAAGAGGAAATGAGGCATCTAGACCAACTCGGAGTTCGGCTTTAGAAAAGAGATTACTAAGGATACAACCGTAAACTAGTGAAGAACAGAGTTTCTTATTTGGCACTAAGTTAACGGTTTCAACGATCTCAGCAAAGATAATCTCGGAAAGGTTTATTTTTATATTGTTTTCAAAACAATGCAACCACCAAAGGTCTAAAGCTCTAAGAGTAGAATAACGACCCCCGGATGGTCGAAACCACCAAGTGATCATAAGATGAAAAAAACGCTCATGGAGATCTAAAACACTTACACTATCATTCCGTTTATATCGTGAGCCTAAAACTTGTTTTTCGTTTGATAAACCTTCATTATCCAAGCCTAAGGCATTGGCTATGTAATCAGGATCAAGATGGAAATATTGACCTAGGAGGTAGGAACGCACTCCTATGGTTTTGGTTTTGTCACGATTTTTGATACAAACGGCATTACAGTAGAAGATACGAACAAGTTGATGATAGACAATGGGTTCAAGTTCGAAAAGTTTATCAAATTTCCATTCGTGCAAGATAGGGAGATATTTAAAGTTAATATCAACCATAGTTTGAAGAGATGGGATACGTTCTTCCCTAATCTTATATGAGTCAAAATATTGGTAAAACCAATAACGATAATCTTTAGGACCCGGTTGATTGAAACAAGAATTTTGGATAGTCAAGTTAGGATCAAGATTTGGAATAGGATTTTGAGGAATAGGAGGAGGATTTGTTTGAAGACTAGAACGACTAGATGAAGACCTAGCACGTTTAGGATTGGACATGGTTTAGGAAATCGGAATAGAATTGATAACCTGCAATTTTAAAAACAAATGTATGCAATTCAATTAATCCCAAAACTCAAATGAGTCCTCAATATTTCAAGGTTCTCTAAATCAATCCTAATGGGCAAAAGTTTTTGAAAAACTTTTGAAAAGTATGGTTTTGAGAAACAATATATGTATAGTTTTTATAACAACAACATAATTTAATCAAAACACAATAATTTGAAAATTAACATTTTTTTATTTCAAAAAATTAAAAATTTTTTTGGAAAATTCTTGTGTTTTTGATGAAATTAGTTGTAACATCTAGTTTCTAA
This sequence comes from Hibiscus syriacus, assembly GCF_006381635.1. Taxonomy (NCBI): domain Eukaryota; kingdom Viridiplantae; phylum Streptophyta; class Magnoliopsida; order Malvales; family Malvaceae; genus Hibiscus; species Hibiscus syriacus. The sequence continues at coordinate 1,314,873 of NW_024062691.1, forward strand.
TCACTAAATAATCAATGCCCGATCACTATTTCAACCTAGAACTAATTAAAACTAATCATATGTTCAAAATCAATGAAATAGAGAGTTTAGAAAAATTTACCTTGAAAGATGAAGATTGAGGGGATTTAGATGTTGTTTGCACGATTTTAATGATGATTGCAAGTTTAGGAGATGATATTTGAAGTGATTTCCGATTAAAATCAATGATTTGAGGCAAGAATGAAGATTTGAGTGCTTAGAGGGTGATAAACGGCGGAAGAAGAAGAAAAATGAGGATTTTGGGGTGTTCTGCCCGATTTAACAGAACCCCAGGGGGGTATCGATTCCCCTGTGGGGGGAATCGGTTCCCCTTCAAAGGGGGAATCGGTTCCCTCATGGGGGGATCGATTCCCTCCGCACAAAAATGCTAAAATCCGACTTTTAAGCACATAAAATGCTAAATTAATCTTCTCTAGTGGTATAGGCAACTCATATATTGAAAAATAATTATGTTCAAACAATTAAATTAATCTTTAAACATTATTTGAACATAAAATTAATTTTCATTAAGAATCATAAACTCCCCCTAACTAATAGCAAGAATGCAATAAAAAATTATTATTATAAGCATTTTTCAGTATTTATTAAAAGTGCTAAATTATTTTAAACACTAAGTAAAGATAGGTTAGTTAAACCTAATTCTCTTCTAAGTGTCCAAAACCTTTCCTTGTCTAAGGGTTTTGTAAAGATATCCGCTAATTGATGCAAAGTATCAACATATTCTAAAACTATATCTTCCTTAGTGACATGGTCTCTAATGAAGTGATGTCTTATTTCAATGTGCTTAGTTCTAGAGTGTTGGATGGGATTTTTAGTGAGACAAATAACACTAGTATTGTCACACTTGATAGGAATGGTACCTACTTCAATTCCATAATCAAAAAGTTGTTGTTTCATCCATAAAACTTGTGCACAACAACTACCGGCTGAAATGTATTCCGCTTCAGTGGTAGATAATGCAACACAATTTTGTTTCTTTGAAAACCAAGAAATTAGCATATTTCCAAGGAATTGACAAGTACCGGAGGTGCTTTTCCTATCTAATTTGCATCCTCCATAATCCGCATCAGAAAAGGCATGCAAGCTAAAGCTAGAGTCTCTAGGATACCAAAGTCCTAAACTAGGAGTGTCCTTAAGGTATCTAAAGATTCTCTTAACAGCTAGTAAATGTGATTCTTTAGGACATGATTGAAACCTAGCACACAAGCAAACACTAAACATAATATCCGGTCTACTTGCGGTTAGATAAAGCAATGAGCCAATCATGGATCTATATAATTTAACATCCACACATTTACCTCCTTCATCTAAGTCAAGCTTTGTTGAAGAGCTCATTGGAGTGTTATGAGGTTTCCCATTTTCCAGTCCAAACTTCTTGAGCATATCTTTGACATACTTAGCTTGATTAATGAAGATGCCATCTTTTCTTTGCTTGATTTGGAGTCCCAAGAAAAATGAGAGCTCCCCCATCATGCTCATCTCAAACTCACTTTGCATTAGCTTAGAAAATTCTTGGCAAAGAACATCATTAGTAGAACCAAATATTATATCATCAACATAAATTTGAACTACTAATAAATCTTTACCTTTTCTCTTTAAAAACAATGTAGTGTCAACCTTTCCTTTTGAAAAACCTTTTTCAATTAAAAAATTTGACAATCTTTCATACCAAGCTCTAGGAGCTTGTTTTAAACCATAAAGAGCTTTTGTCAATTTTAAAACATGATCCGGAAAATTTGAATCTTCAAAACCTGGAGGTTGTTCCACGTACACTTCTTCTTTTATAAAACCATTTAAAAATGCACTTTTAACATCCATTTGATATAATTTAAATTCATTGAAACATGCAAATGCTAATAACATTCTAATTGCTTCCATCCTAGCTACGGGAGGGTATGTTTCATCATAGTCTATGCCTTCTTCTTGAGTATAGCCTTGAGCAACAAGTCTAGCCTTGTTCCTCACTATAATACCACTTTCATCAAGTTTATTTCTAAAAACCCATCTAGTACCTACAGTAGATTTATTACTAGGCCTTTCAACTAATGTCCATACTTTACTTCTCTCAAATTGATTTAATTCTTCTTGCATAGCCATAATCCAATGTTCATCTTTTAATGCTTCTTTGATGTTCTTAGGCTCTATGCATGAAATAAATGCAACATAATTACAGATATTTCTAAGAGAAGATCGAGTAGTTACCCCTTTTGATGGATCACCTATAATTTCACCATCCTTGACATAGTTGTACTCTCTTGGAAAAGATACTTCCCTTTCTTCAATGGTTGGATTCTCGAGGGGATCATGAGTTTCCTCATCTTTTGTTTCTTTCTTTGATGATGATTCTCCAACGTCATGTCTAACGTCATTTGCTTGTACAATACCTACATCATCATTAACAGAAGAATCCTTCCTCGGAAGGGGATTATCATCGAAAACAACATGTATAGACTCTTCTACAACTAAAGTTCTTTTATTAAATACACGATAAGCTTTAGAATTTAAGGAATAACCCAGAAAAATTCCTTCATCACTTTTAACATCAAATTTGCCAAGATTTTCTTTACCGTTGTTTAAAACAAAACATTTACATCCAAAGGATGAAAATAGCTAATGTTAGGCTTTTTATTTTTGAGAATTTCATATGGAGTTTTCTTTAAAATTGGCCTAATCATTACTCGATTTACAACATAACAAGCGGTATTTGTGGCTTCCGCCCAAAAATATTTTGGCAAATTATTTTCACAAAGCATGGTTCTAGCCATTTCTTCTAAAGTTCGATTTTTCCTCTCAACAACTCCATTTTGTTGAGGGGTTCTAGGTGCTGAAAAATTATGGCTAATACCATTAGAATTACAAAACTCAATGAATCCAAGATTTTCAAATTCAGTTCCATGATCACTTCTAACACTAGTGATAGAGTAACCTTTTTCATTTTGGATTATTTTTGAAAATGTGATGAAATTTTCTAACGCTTCATCTTTAGTACTTAAGAATAGAACCCAAGTGTATCTAGAATAGTCATCTACCAAGACAAAAGCATATTGTTTTCCTCCCAAGCTAGTAGTTCTAGTTGGCCCAAAAAGATCTAAATGGATCAATTGTAATACTCTACTAGTTGATACATCATTAATAGATTTAAAAGAAACTCGTTTTTGTTTTCCTTTAGCACAAGCATCACAGATTTTATCATTATCAAATTTAAGCTTAGGCAACCCTCTTACTAAGTCTCCTTGAATTAACCGTTGCAAAACACTCATACTAGCATGACCTAGTCTCCTATGCCATAACCAACTATCATGCTCATCCTTAGCAACTAGGCATAAATTAGTCATATCAATAGAATCTAAATGCACCATGTAAATGTTTCCTATTCTATGACCAATAAGCATAATCCGATTAGATGCAATGTCAATAACTTTACAACCATTAATTTCAAATAAGACATTGAATCCTTTATCGCATAATTGACTAATACTCAAAAGATTATGCTTTAATCCATTCACATATAAAACATTCTTAATTTGTATGGAAGAGGTATTACCTATTGTACCAATACCTTCAATGTGACCTTTTGAATTGTCTCCAAAAGTCACTTCTCCTCCATTTTTGGCGTTAAGCTCAATGAACCGGCTTTTGTCTCCGTTCATATGTCTTGAGCATCCACTATCAAGGTACCATGAGTTTGAATTTGTTTCTCGTGCCTTGTAGCAATGCTCCTTTCCCTACAAACATAGATTAATTTTTGATTTTTGGTACCCAAATTCTTTTGGGTCCATATTCATTAGTTTCCAAAATCCTAGTCCCCTTAGGTATCCATTTGTGTAGGATATTTTTATCTTTAGTAGTAATGAGTTCTTTAGGAACCCACATACTTCTAATGATTTTTCCATTAGAGGTTCTTTGGGGACCTCTATGATTGTAGTTTCTAAAACTTTTTCTAACAAAGTTGGATTTTGAATTTCCACCTCTTTCAAAATGTTTTGTTCCAACTTTATCAAAAGAAGTTTTAAGATCATCAATTTTCTTTTGATGATCATCATTGATCTTTGAAAGTAAATTTTGCAAATCTAAATTTTTCTTTTCAAACTCTTCTAGTTTGATTTGCAAATCTTTGATTTTACTTTCAAGATCGTTGTTGGTTTTGGATATGAGTTTGTTTTCATTTTTCAATTTTGAAACATCATTTTTATATTTTAAAAACAATTTCTCATAATCCAAAGCCAACCCATTGTACTCCTCAAATAACTCATCATAAGATAAATCATCAAAATCGGATGAGTTAGAGGTTACCTTAGAATCTTCCCCGAATGCCATCAAGCACAAGTTTGCTACTTCTTGTTCCTCTTCATCAGAACTTTCTTCATCGCTCCATGTAGCCACATGAGCCTTGTGCTTATTCTTTGATTGACCCTTTTTCTTCAATTGTGGGCAATCATATTTGACATGCCCCGACTTTTTTCATTCATAGCAAATGATTGGGTCCTTCTCTTTTGGTTCATTTTTGAGGCCTTCGTTTCATTTGAATTTTTTTCCTTGGTAAGGTCTCATCATTTTTCTGAACCGTTTGGCAAACAATGCCATTTCCTCGTCATCATCATCATTATTAGAATCACTCTCATCTTTTGTGGATTTGAGAGCAACTCCAATATTTTTCTTCTTCTCCTTTTCCTTTGGTGTCTCTTCAACTTTATCAATGTCCACCTCATCTTCGAGCATCATCTCATGAGTGAGGAGTGAACCGATAAGTTCTTCAAGAGTTAAGGACGATAGGTCCTTAGACTCGATGATTGCCGTCTTCTTTGATTGCCATGATTTTGGGAGGGAGTAGACTAACTTCCTCACAAGCTTTTCATTTGAGATGATCTCTCCATATGATTTGAGACCATTGAAAATCGTTGAAAATCTATCCGTCATAGCTTTGATGTCTTCATTTGGTTTCATCCTGAAATTTTCATAGCTATGCGTTAGAATACTAATTTTTGATTTCTTTACCTCATCTGTACCTTCATGTGTGACTTGAAGTTTGTCCCATATTTCTTTGGCGGTTGTACACGATGCAACTCTTCCGTATTCATCTGGTCCAAGAGCACAAAAAATAATATGGATGGCTTTGGAGTTGAGCTGGAACATTCTTGTCTCTCCTTCACTCCACAACCTTGGATGAGTGAGAGGTTTGATGTATCCTTCTTCTACAGCATTCCATGCTCCCATGTCACTTGCTTGAATGAAGTACATCATTCTATTCTTCCAATAGGCATAGTTAGCTCCATTGAAGAAAGGAGGCTTGTTGACGGGCATCGAATCGAGACCGGAGTCGAAGTTTGAAGCGGAGGCCATTGATGACTTTAATAATCGATATAACTCTTCCCGAATCGACTCAAGAGGCGATAAAACCTTCAAATGAGTTAGGCTCTGATGCCAATTATTGAGTTAATCGATTGACGGAATCGGCCAAGAGGGGGGTGAATTGGCAATTAAAGTTTTTGTGGAAGCTTTTGCAGAAAATTGAAAGTAATTGCACAGCGATTTACAGTGGTTCGACTTTCTCAAATAAAGTCTACGTCCACTACCTTAGCTATCCACACTAAGGATTTTCCAACAAATTCACTAATTTGTTCTTTCTTTTGAGGCCAAAGAGATAACCTTACAATTCCCTCAAGAGTATACCCCAACTCTTGAGAACACTCTTTTTCCCAAAGAGAAGATTACAAATTTGCAAACTTACAAGAAAACCTCACAAGGTAAGATGTTTGCACAATTCTAGAACAAGAAAAGAACACTCAAAGAAAATTACAAATGAGCACAATATGTGTTCTTTGAAAGCAAAATGAATATTGAATGCAAATTGGCTTGAATTGCACAAACTTTGTGTTTGATGCTTTCTCTCTTGTTTCTCTATGATTTCTTGCTGATCAAGGGCTTCAGAACTTGTTTAAATACACATTGAATCACTTCTGAACGTTGGGGATAATTAATGAAGATAATATAGCCGTTTTAGTGTGAAAATAATTAATAAAACAGCTTGGAGCGTGGGGGGAATCGGTTACTCCTTATAGGGAATCGGTTCCCTAAGTGTAAAATTCAAATATTTCGACCGTTGAACAGGGGGGAATCGGTACCCCCTATGGGGAAATCGGTTCCCATCGGAGCATTCTGGAAATCTCGGAGTCAAACCATTCAGGGGGAAATCGGTACCCCCTATGGGAGGGAATCGGTTCCCTCTGAGCAATATGGAAATTTTGGGTTTGAAATGGTTCGAAATACTTTGAAAGATTATTTTGAAATTGTTTTAAGATTAAAACTTAATTTTACACTTAAGTAAGGATTAAAAATGATTTTTGAAATATTTGGAGTAATGTTTTTATATTCGAATAAATTTATCGAACATACTTTAGAAAATCATTTTGGAAAATCTTAAAATTCATTTAACTTAATTTGTTATATCGAAATATCAAAATGTTTTCAACAGAAAACAACAAATTAAAATTCGACGATGTTAGGGATATGGTAATGAGCAAAGAAATTCGACGGAGAGAATCAGATGAAGCATCAACCTCTTCAACCTTGCATACGGAGTCCAAAGGGAGAACTTCAGAAAGAAATTCAAATCGTGGCAGATCGAAATCCAGAAGGGGCAAATCAAGAACATGAAAGAAAGATTTTACCTGTTATAATTGTGGCAAGAAGGGTCACTTTAAAAGAGATTGTCGAGCATTGAAGAAAGATACTGGCGCACAAGAATCTGCCAACATAACAGAGGAGGCAGGTGATTCCATGATTCTAAGCATCAACAGTCCAATTGAATCATGGATCTTGGATTCAAGGGCATCTTTCCACTCTACCCCATGCCGAGAAATCATGGAGAACTATGTCAGTGGTGATTTTGGGAAGGTTCATCTAGCTGCTGATGAAACCTTGAAGATTGTCAGAAAAGGAGACATTCGATTAAAGTTGCCAAACCAGACCACCTGGACGCTGAAAGGAGTAAGACATATTCCTGGCCTCAAAAGAAATTTGATTTCTATAGGACAGCTTGATGGAGAAGGATATAGCACAACTTTTTCAGGCTGTGAATGGAAGATCACCAAAGGAGCACTCGTCATTGCTCGTGGTAAGAAGACTGGTAGTCTCTATGTAACCTCAAATTTAGAGAATATCATTGTTGCAGCAGATGCTGATGGAAAATCAAACCTATGGCGCCAAAGGCTTGGTCATATGAGCGAGAAAGGGATGAAGACACTTTTGTCAAAAGAGAAGCTGTCGGATCTAAAGAGTAGATGTCGGACTATGTGAGGATTGCATCTTTGGAAAACAAAAGAAAGTCGGCTTTGCAAAGATTGGTAAGACACCCAAGGCTGAAAAGTTAGAGTTGGTTCATACTGATGTATGAGGATCATCTCCAGTTCCATCTCTTGCATGCTCATTATATTATGTCACCTTCATCGATGATTATACAAGGAAGGTGTGGGTTTATTTTCTGAAGAAGAAATCAGAAGTCTTTGATACCTTCAGAAAATGGAAGGCCATGGTGGAAAATGAGACTGGTCTGAAAGTCAAGCGGTTGAGGTCTGACAATGGAGGAGAGTATAGAAATAGGAGATTCAGAGATTTCTGCGCAAACAATGGGATCAAGATGGAGACAACAGTTCCCATGACACCGCAGCAGAATGGCGTAGCAGAGCGCATGAACAGAACTCTGAATGAACATGCCAGAAGCATGAGGTTACATGTCGGATTACCCTAATTTCTATGGGTTGAAGCTATCAACACTGCAGCTTACCTGATCAACCATGGGCCCTCAGTTCCTTTAGATGGCAGAATACCAGAGGAAGTTTGGATCAAGAAAGAAATAAACATTTCACACTTAAGAGTGTTTGGTTGTATTTCTTATGTATACATAGATTCTGTTGAAAGAAATAAACTTGATGTCAAGTCCAACAAATGCATCTTTGTTGGTTATGGTGGTGATGAGTTCGGTTACCGGTTTTGGGACTATGAAAATCAGAAGATCATCAGAAGAATAGATGTCATTTTCAATGAGAATGTGGTGTACAAAGACAAGTCAACTGTAGAATCAAGCAGCTCCAATACCAAAGCTGAAACAAAGGAATTTGCTGAGTTCGAGGAGATTTCTGGAAATGATGTTCAAATCAGTCCTGAAGTAGTTCAAGAAGAACCAGTCACACCAGAACTGAGACGCTCCTCCAGAATTCCTAAACCAACCCAACGATATTCTCCTTCTTTGCACTACTTATTGTTGACTGACAATGGTGAACCAGAGTGTTATGATGAAGCAATGCAAGTGGAGGATTCAGTCAAGTGGGAGTCTTCTATGAAAGATGAGATGGACTCACTTATGTCAAATCAAACGTGGAAATTAGCTGAATTACCACCAGACAAGAAAGCGCTCCACAACAAGTGGATTTACAGGATCAAAGAAGAGCACGATGGGAGCAAACGCTACAAAGCAAGATTAGTTGTCAAAGGCTTTCAGTAAAAAGAAGGTATTGACTACAATGAAATTTTCTCTCCAGTCGTGAAGTTGTCTACAATCAGACTGGTGTTGAAAATTGTAGCTGCAGAGAATCTACATCTTGAGCAGTTAGATGTAAAGACAGCTTTCCTTCATGGTGATTTGAAGGAATAAATATATATGAGGCAGCCAGAAGGCTTCATAGAGGCAGGCAAGAAAAACCTGGTATGCAGGTTGAAGAAGAGCTTGTGTGGTTTAAAACAAGCTCCTAGACAATGGTACAAGAAGTTTGATAGTTTCATGAGTAGCAATGGTTTTACCAGATGTCAAGCAGATCATTGTTGCTACATCAAGAGGTTCGACAACAGCTTCATTATTTTATTATTATACGTTGATGACATGCTCGTTGCAGGCTCAAACATATAAGAGATTATACACTTGAAGCAAGAATTGTCGAAGCAGTTTGATATGAAGGATCAGGGCGCTGCAAAGCAGATTCTTGGAATGAGGTTAAGAGAGACACAAATTCGGGGACTTTAATGTTATCGCAGGCTGAGTACATCAACAAAGTACTCTCCAGGTTCAACATGCTAGATGCTAAACCAGTGAGTACACCTTTAGGTATTCGTTTTAGACTCTCCAAAGAATAGTCACCAAATACGGAGGAAGGACATGCACACATGGTGAAGGTGTCGTATGCCTCTGCAATTGGAAGTCTGATGTATGCCATGGTTTGTACCAGACCAGATATTGCTCATACAGTGGGAGCTGTTAGTAGGTATATGAATAATCCAGGCAAGGTACACTGGGAAGCAGTCAAATAGATCCTCAGATATCTGCGAGGTACCACAAACAAAGCACTTTGTTTCAAAGGTGTAGATACGATACTGATAGGCTATGTAGATGCTGACTTAGCCAAAAATATCGACATCAGAAGAAGCACTACAGGGTATGTCTATACTCTAGGAGAAACTGCAGTGAGTTGGGTTTCTCAACTATAGAAGATAGTTGCTCTCTCCACAACTGAAGCAGAATATGTCGCTGTTACGGAAGCTAACAAGGAGATGGTTTGGCTCCAAAGTTTCTTGGAAGAGTTAGGCAAGAAACAAGAAAACAATGTCTTGTATTGCGACAGCCAAAGTTCTATCCATCTAGCAAAGAATCCGTCTTTTCATTCCAGGACGAAGCACATACAATTGAGATATCATTTTATCCGGTCTCTTCTGGAAGATGAGATTTTGAAACTTGAAAATATTAGTGGAGCTCAAAATCCGGCAGACATGTTGACAAAGACGGTGACTATGGACAAACTGAAGTTGTGTTCAACTTCAGTTGACATGCTAGAATAACAAGACTAGAAATGTTGCTGCATCGATCGAGGTGTGAAGACAAATTAAAATCAGTCTTCAAGTGGGAGATTGTTGGTCAAAATGCAATGGCAGCCGGCGGCTTGGAATTAAAAAAAAAGGGGCTGCTAAAACATGGGCTGCTAAATGACATGTGAAAATTATTTTTAGTTACTAGACTTTAGGGTATTTTCAAAGATTAGTCCCTAAGCTTCAACTATAAATACCCTAGCTCATTTAGCTTCTAAATCATCCCAAATCATTTCTTTCTCCCAATACTAAAGAGTTTTCTTGTGAGTAGTGAGTGTTTTGTAAACACCAGTAAATTTTCTCTCTTAGTAAAAGATCTGCAGCAGTCCGGAGACGTAAGCAAATTGGCTGAACTCTGTTATCAATTTCAGGTATTATTTTTCCGCTTTTATTTTGCATTCTCACTAATCTGGTTATAGAAAAATTACTTGTTACTCGTTTAATTTCCCAATAGAGAGGATCAACAACAAATCTAAGGACTTGAGATAAGTCTAATAAAATATTTAGGATGTCAAAATTGGACCAAAATGAGTTTAAGGTCCTTAAATCTCTTTCTAGCCATTTCTATCTCGTAAAGAGAATTTTGAGCTCAAATCCAAGCTCTTGAGATATAGATTCAATCAAGCTCTTATCTTCACTAAATCCGAAGAAATTTATAGTACAAGAAGTTGTTTTCTTTGAAAACTCAAACTAATGTGAACAAGAGGAAAAATGAGAGCGTGAGAGCTAGAAGGAAGATGAGCATAATATAAAGAGATAGGTCAGCTTTCTCCTCTTTTCTTGCTCGGGTGACCTCAGCAATTTTATTAGATTTCAACCTTTGAAATCTTAAAGGGTTTAATTACACAATAGATCCTCCCTTATTTGCTCACAACTCAAGAATCTCTTTTTTATGGTTATTTGTCTAATGATTTAAAGTACTTGTACACATGGGTTCGTAGACTTCTCAAGTCAACTCCGATGCTTTGACTCATAAATTCAGTGTGTAACATTATAAATATATGTTATAATTTTATATGATTTAATTTATTAAATAACCTTATAAATTTTACTTACACACGTGAAACATAATATGAAAAATGTTTATGTATATCTTATATTATATCTTTAGAGAACATCATTTAAATTGGAATCAATATATTTCATAATAGTATAAATAATTTCAATTAAATTTGAAGATAAACTCGAATAACTTGACTCGACTTGAAAAAAATGTAAATAAAGTTTGAATTATAAAACATGACTCCTAAACTCAACTAACTAGAATTTTTTTTACTTGACTTGATTGAATACTCACTCCTATATCTAATATTAAAAATGATAATTTATAAACTTTATGATTAAATGAGTCTTGCAGCTTAATTATTTTAAGGGTAAACTACATAAATGGTCACCAAACTTTTAGGACGCTTGCATTAACTTTTAGTTCGTTTTCAGTAAGATCCCTAACGTTACCTCCGGTTAGTTTTATATGACGTGACATGCTTATGATACACGCATCACAAGGCTCACATCAAAGGAAGAAGTAATAATTCTTCCAAATGATCCACTCGTTTGTCTTCTGGAAAAGAAGATCATACTAGCAGCAGACTTGCGACGACTTTTTGAATAGGATCCTGATCTTATTTGGTCAACATGTCTTCTGGATATACAACTATCTGTCTCTTATATTTCCAACGGTTTTTGAATCACATCAATCCAATATCGGGAACTCAAGATACGTTCATTTTAGTGAAGACAACATATGCATAAATTCATATACGAGATTAATACGTGATTTTGTAAATATTACGAATTTTCAATATTTATATTGGTTATTTGTAATATAATTTAATATAGGATGACGTATTATCTTTTAGGATTAGATTTATTATTTTATTAGAAATTAAGGTTAAGTTAAAACATTATTTTTAGTTATTATTATTTTATTAGGAATTAGAGTTAAGACATGTTTAGTTTGTTATTGTTTTATTCATTAGTTATTTAGGACCTTTAGAACTCATCCCCTATATAAAGGAGGTTTCATTCAACTTTGTAAAACATATTTATTTGATTAATAATACAACGAGAGTTCGTTTTTGCAAGTGTTGATTGTCTTGTGCCATCGAAGCTTCTTCTCATGAAGTTCTTTCAAGTTCTTGTGAGAGAGATTAATCTTCACACTCTAATTTTCCTTTTCATCGCGACAAGGAGGGTTGGTTAGAGTCATATTATCAAGTTTGCCTTTTCATTAAGACTAGGAGGGTTCGATAGGACACTTATTCATCTATTTTCCACAAATTCATCCTCACCACCATCATCTTTACTGTTCACCTTCTACTATTCATCTCCTTTGTTTTTCATCGAGTCTAGAGCTTTCGAGGTTTGATTATTCAACAAGAGCAACGTTCATTAACCAGCTACCGCTTCCCTATCAGTTTACCTCCCATTAATCTTCTTCTTCTTCGACGAAAGAACTTTTGAATATAACTCCTGATCTGCATAACATTCTTTGTTCCTATATGTTCTGCAAATGATTTGAAATATGATCTGAACAATGACCTGAAAAAAACCTAACTTTCAAATTTGAATGAACTAAACCTAAAAATGACCTTAATCTAAAATTAACCCAGCTCAATAGGCATCGAATGACCTTTAAAAAGAACTTTTAAGCATTACTTCTGATCTGCGTTACATTCATTGTTCCTATATGTTCTGCAAATGACTTGAAATATGATCTGAACAATGACCTAAAAAAACCCAAATTTTAAATTTAAATGAACCCAACCCAAAAATAACATGAATCCAAAATTAACCTAATTCAAAACCAACTCGATCAGTCCAATATATAGCTCTATCTCAAAGTAACCTATGAAAACCATTGATATATCATGTAAGCACAATCCCACCTTGACAATCATATTTGTAGAAGCAATGGAGCAATCCCATGCACGTTAAATAAAAAAAATCAAATAAATTAAGTAGCAAATCTGGAATGAATCAACTGATGCTATGAATAATTAATTAATGGTCGAGAAACCACCAATTTTTTATTGCCAGAACTCTTATGCTTCTTCATATCACTACATACCCATACGCATACATTCGGAAAACTGTTTACTATCAAAATTCCAAAAGGATGAAAAGCTATATTCGTGCTAAGAGTCCATGAATGAACAATTTTTTATATAAATTGGGTTATTTCAGTGTGGCTTCGAAGATGTCGAGAGCCGTTTGTGTTTGGTGAAGTGCATCCTTTTGCATTGTCTGAAGCATGTCGTTCTCGCCTACAATTTGCTTTGCCCTCTAACATGAAGAGAAAGGCAATGCAGACTGCAGACTTGAAGGTATATGAATTATGATGGAAGCAAGTAAAAACGAACCAGGAAGTGGATATATCATATATGAGTTTGTGGTAGTAATTGTATGACTAGTTTCATATGTTTCTTGCCTTACTTTGTATTTTGATCAAAGACTAGATTTGCTCGTAGGTCTCAACAACGTTTTTGTCTCTTGGTTCTGGAGTAGATGAACTTGAATTATACTTGTTATCTGCACCTTTCTCTTTGAAGCAAAGACATTATGTAAGTATGCATTTGTTTAGAATTTTTCGCATCTGCGCTACTTAAAGGGTCTGCCACACCGTCACTTTCTTGCTTTTGCACACAATCATTATTGTTAACAGCCGGAAAGCATAAGCAAATTAAGGTTTATCGTTAACAGATTTGGCATGGTCATCTTCTTCTTTCTCTCACTAAAACAAATGGAAGTATTACCAAACTATGGCATGGCCATCTTCTTCTTCTTCCTTTCACTAAAACTCTGATGAACAGGGGTATTACTACGAGGAGTAAAATCTGCACAGAAGCATAAAATATTTCGATGGGGGTAATTATCAGACTAAAATACAATGATGCGCGGCTCTTCTTTCATGATTTAGGAGAAATGGGTGTTAGGGTTTTGAGGAGGAGTAAAATCTGCTCAGAAGCATAAAATATTTCGATGGGGGTAATTGTATTACAAGTTTTATAAGTCGAGTGACCAAAATGCAAGATCCCTAAAACTTTAGTGACCATTTATGTAGTTTACTCTTTATTTTAATAAGTTTTTCGTACCTTTAAACTTTTAATATTTTTTTAGTCAACAATTAATAGAAAATATAATTACAGTAAATTTTTATAAGTATTAGTAACGGTAGAATGATAATACACCATGAATAATATTAGTAGTAAATCACTATAAATTAGTGTAATATGATTATTAGTAAATCACTAATAATGCACCTCTCAGAACACACATATATTATCAATAAATAAGAATCGCCCTTGTTAATTCTTGATTTAATAAAAATAAATAAATTATTTAAAAAAATTGTTTAGATCCCAAAATAATTCCCAAACACTTCTATTTTTCGAATAAAAAATCCCACCTGAATTATTTGGCCAAAGAAGAATATATTTATAAATCACTTTTAATAATTGATTTGAATTTTATAATTATATATTGGATAAATTACGTATTTAATCCCCTAATTATCATTTTGGTTCTATTTCAATAACTCAATTATTTATTTTAAAAAAACCATTAATGTTATATTTTAATTTCATTCTAGTCACTTATAATAAAAATTTACGAGGATAATGACATGTCATAAGGTAATGTGACATCATCATTAAAAAAATAAAAAAAACATCGAGTCATTCCCTCTTTCAAGAATAACTTAGCTTGTGTGTCATTTACTTTCAATCTTAAAGAATAAATTTCACACATCAGCGGCGGATTCAAAAATATGTTTCAAGCTTAGCATATATATTAATAACAAAAGTTTTTCGTAATAGATAAGCACAAATAAATTTCAAGGTGAACATCACCAATAAAATAAACTAACATGAAAAAATTCGGATTTTAAGGTGAGCACCGACCCACCCTGGACTCGTTTACATCGGCCAGTGTCGTAGAGAACATCCGGCAAATACGAGCAGCTAAATCATGCTCTCTTTCAGGTTGTTCCACAGCTTTTTAACTCACGTGTATATATTGAATTTTATAGTACAAAAAAGATAGTTAAAGACCAAAAAGAGCAAAGTAGAAAAAACTGTGCACCAGCAACACGTTGACAACCCAAATTAGAGCTTCAGCCTTCACAATGTATTAGAATCAGCGATCAGCTAAACGCCTTCGTTTAGTATGAAATTTACAAGCTGCGTTAGGGCTGGACAAGACAATATGCATGGAAGTTGTCGTTGATGTTTGACCAACTGAAAACTTACTCTCCATGGCAATAAAAGAATATAATGCATAAAAGCACCCAAGAATAAGCTAGTGCATGCATGTATGATTCTACACGTTGGTTCCCATTATGACACTTCTTGAAGTGCTAGATTCAATTCCTGGGCAGATTTTGCCACTGATCCCCCTCTTCTATGGAAAAAAAGGAAACAGAAAATAAATAAATAAAAATGGATATCTAAGGAAAGGTATGATTAAACCCTAAAGCGGTTAGCTACAGGTTCGTATTACCACCATACTCACCTGGTAACCATGGGCAGACAGCGCTTTACTTTTTCAAGTTCTATAAAGCAGAGGTTGCAACGTTCAAACCTAGGGCAATCAGCAGCATGATCTCAGTTAAAACACAATAACTGAACATTTGAAGATTAAATTTGCAGTTCCAAAGCAAGCGGGCAGACCTTTGCTCTGCCTCGATGTCTACACCAACAGGTGTTGAAGCGGATAATGTTGAATATATCATTGAACCAAATACTCTGACCAGCTTAAGCAGGACGTCGAGACTGATGCTCAAATGCCTGCATAAGAGCTGCAGTTAAATACTGAAATCTACTCTATTGGTAGGTACAATGCACCAGAGAAACTTATAAGGTAATGCTAAAATACCACTCATTTTAACAACTTTATGATTATTGCAGTTTAAAGTTGATCACAATGTACCAAAGACAACTAGTGAAAGCAATTGATGTTTCCAGAACAATTTGAGAGCAAAAGTCTCATGCTAAGAGATAACAAAAATGCTAGATCATGACACTGTTGTTACCTATCCATCTCACTTCCAAGGAGACTGGACAGAAGGGGCAGAAGACAAGTGCAAATGTCCAATGTGACAATGTCTATTTTCTCAGTGACAATGCTCAACACATCAGCAAGCACCTGCAATTCCCATCACCCAAACACAAAATACAATATGTTGAAGTTACACGAAAGTTCAAACCAAGATGCATGAATTGACAAACTTGAAAGTTCTTACAGCATGATCAGCCATCTTTTCCATTGCACTGATGGCACCCTTTATGTCATTCCTTTCCCAGTATCGATGAACAACCTATAACCAGTAATAAACAAGGCTCAGCAATCTTTTATGTTAACTTCAACAATGTCGACATTTTACTATTAAGTGAAAAACAAAAGCATCTAAACACTCCATATCATAACTTCCAGTTTGGTTAGGATCACCTGTAACTTAGATAAACGAGACTGCATGGAACCAATAAATGGGTCATGCTGCTCTATTACATCTGCAACAGCATCCTCATCACTGGCAGAAGGCATTTCCTTTTCCACAGAGGGATAGTATCCTCTTTGTTTATACTTCAAAAAATATAAGAACCGAATGCATAAATTAGCATTGGGAACATATTAAAACGAAAAAGGAGAAGAAAGTGAATACTTAGGCTAGTTTTTACCGAATTGAATGAAGACATATTTGCCATAGATGTATTCCCCCGAGCTATACCAAAAGTAGGTCCATCGTAATTAGGTCTCCCTCTTTTCTCCCAATTTATAACTACTGGGTGTGTTCTTCCTGTAGCATTGACCAAAGTTAGTTAATTCAGACTTTACGGAATTGTGCACAATATCAACCTGCTATGGAGAGATATACCACCTTTTTGGCTCTCTAAAGGATATGCTTCTCTATGTGTTTTTTGCACCTGTGAATCATCTGAAACAAAGAGCTCAGGTTCAGCATGAATACATAAACATTTCAACTTGAGAAATACTGAGGAACAGATAACAGTCTGCTTTAACCTTTTGGTTTTTTCTCTTTATTCTCATTTCATTTTTATTTTTTGCATTCCTATTTCTATTGGAAAAGGAAAAATAGATAAATTATCACGCGATAAGATTCTGATGACCGGAATCTGGCTGGTCGGCGCACGAATAAGAAAAAACCTCCCAAACCTGCCTTTTGAAATTCGGTAGTAACCCCTCTTACCCAAAACAGCCCAAAAATTGTTATGAATGAAAAACCCTAAAATTACTTTAGGATGTCTGATACCATGTAGAATATTAGGAAGAGAATGCTTTCTTTTGTATAATAGGTATAACAGTATCCTACTTTAATCACATAATATCCTACATTAATTACAATATTTATCAACCATAATATTTAGCCTACAACTCTGTAACATCACCAAACAGGATCAAGGTTCTGGTGGAACTTCTCCACTTAACCCAGTGGTTAACTTAGATGTTCACATCAAAATATCAAAGAGACTATAGTTCCCAATACTCCTTCAATGGCAGCTCATTGCTCCCTCTCAGAATCTGCGTGTAGAAGTCGTGTGTGTTTAGAAGTCTTCTAAGATAAGAAATTATAAGTAATCTTTGTAATCTCTATCTCTAGATAGAATTTTATCTTTAGCAAAAAAATCTTATTAGAAGTCAACAACTCAATTTATTTAAACTATTGTAATCTCATATTCAATAATTAGATTGCTCGGACATTACTTGTTTTATTCTTTCCCTCTCCTTCGGTTTATTTCCTTAGATTATAACACTCTCAAACAATGACATTTCTTTATGCAGCCAAAAGTACAGAGGTTATAATTTAAATTTATAGAAGTTACTCTTCATTGTTCCCTCCACCTCACACTTTCAGTTGTTCCTCGAGAAAACTCTCGGTTGCTATATAACACAATCTTTTACTTAAAAACATTTCAGTAGAAAGATTTTTCAACATATCCTAATTCAAAAATTAATATTTAGAAGCAAATAAATAGGAAAGGTGCAATTAAATTAAACAGTGAATTAAAAGTTTTAAGAACATACAATTTTCATCCAAGTAGTTTGGAGGCAACTCAACCACTGAGTTCGATTCACTCTTACCAGAACCAACAAACCTATCTTCTCTTGTGTTCCTTTTAACAGCTGGTATTCCTTTAAGAGATGAAAATATACTCTTGTCCAGAACACTGCCGGATTCATCCACCTTAGAACCTTCACTTTCAGATGGAGCAGAGATAGCTGGTCGGACCATGTTTTCCTTGCTATTTTGAAACCTCCGAAAACTAGATGCCTTTG
This sequence comes from Hibiscus syriacus, assembly GCF_006381635.1. NCBI lineage: Eukaryota > Viridiplantae > Streptophyta > Magnoliopsida > Malvales > Malvaceae > Hibiscus > Hibiscus syriacus. The sequence continues at coordinate 1,333,059 of NW_024062691.1, forward strand.
ACTGCAAAGAAAATGGCATTGTTCTTCCAACAATACCTAGTTCTTTTCTGGAATCAGCTCCTTGCTCTACAGTTCTACCAACTAGTCCAGCTTCTTTTCCAGATTCAGCATCTGGCTGGCTCGGTTCCAAACTTCTCCCAGAGATTCCAACCTCTCTTCTAGATTTGGCAGCCTGTTCCAAACTTCTCCCTGATATCCCAACTTGTTTTCTTGATTCAACGGCCAGCTCCAACCTCATATCATCTCTAGACACAATCACAGGTATGACATCTGACCTGTTAAAATTCGGAACATTGACAACTGAGCTAGTCCTCTTTGAAGCTGATCCACTAGCAACTGTTACTGAACTTGGTTGAGTTGTCTTTGAAGCAGTGTCTAAATTGACCCTCTGAGGGGTACAAGGTACATTTCCTGTGGCTTTAACCATAATGCAAAAACCAGAATAAGATAGAAAGATGGATAACAGCTGCACGCAACCCCTCCCCTGGATCCACCACAAGTACACCTATCTTATAACTGTTTACTATTTGGCTGAGCATGTATGCTTTTTCTAATCATCAATTAATCATTTTCCTAATTTTTTCCCTCTTTTTCATAAGTTGACCTATTACTACTGCCTGCTTACTAAAGCAACACCATAAAATAGATGAGTAGATAAAATATTTTGCAGATGTCTACCATACATGTTCTATCTACACATCAATCCACCCTTTCCCTTTATTTTCGATTTCTCAAAAAGAGTTGTGTAGTTAAGTTCAAAGTGATGGATTACTCATCTTTCCTGAGACCTTTTTCAACTAATATTTGTTATTTTTTAAGGGTAAACTGTACAAATGAAAACTAATTTAGAAGTATATTCAATGATACAGTTTATAAAGAAATTTGTTAGAACCAGTAAACATTAAGTAATGTGCATGACCTATACCCCAAAACAAAATCAAAGTAAAATGTAACATACATGCCAAATTTTTGGACTCCTTAATGGGATCTGAGCTTTGTGAAATGGATAACCTTCCCAGGGATTTTGTTTCCTTCACTGAAGTATCAGGATTTTGTGAAACTGATAACCTTCCCATACTAGCTTTTTCCATGTTCTCATTCAGTACAGAGAGGTTTCCACCGGAACAAGATTTACGTTCAGAATGACCATTCACGTTATTAGCATTAGGAACAGCAAAAGGCTCTATGCGCTGTACCAAAGACCAAAATTTAATGTTAAAATCTTTAACATAATAACTGCCAATAAAGAAAGATGGACAGATAAAATTGTAGAATACTGAGCAATACCGAGATGTCTACAACCCAAACTCCAACACAGCTTTGATTATATGAGCAGCCAAGAAGCTTTCCTTCATGAACATTAAGATCTGACAATCTAGACCACCCCACATCCACACCATCATGACATCTTATTGGTTCCCATGAGAAAACCTAAAAATTGCAAAGAAAAATAAAGTGAAAATTGAATAGCATAGAACACTCGCGTGTAAATCATTATAGATTGATGAAAGTTGAACTGTAAAAGACTTCACCTTCAGACTTTCATGCAATCCACAGAGCACAGTCCTCCCATCAGGATTGAAGGTCAAGCAATGGATTCCAGTAGTCTACAGTATAGAGAGAAAATCATGTACAAACTCCTCCATAAAAACAGGTAAATAAAAGAATCTGTGATCTCAGTATGGAAAATAGATCTTATGATCTTCAATACAATCTCTAACTCCACTAAGAGAACCAACTACAAAATCCCAAAGACCAGCTAAAGTACCTCAGGCCCAGTTGAACCAATAAGCTCAAAGGTTTCTAGGTCCCAAAATTTAACAGTCCGATCAGCTGAACCTATAAAGGCAAGAGAATATATAATGAAAATCAGATCAGCACACAATACAATTCCCTTGCACAATATGATAGATATTTGATTAGAACTTAATTTAGGACATCATAGAATTCTCAATTGAGGAATAATTCAGCTCAGTTGGTAGACACAAGGTTCTTAACCTTGAGATCGTGGGATCGAGTCCCACGGAGGGCATTTCATAATTCGGAGGTCTCTTACGGAAGCTGCTCTCAACCTGGTGTTGGGGGTAGCCTACTATCTTACCTCCCCCTTACCTCATATATATGGGAAAAAGGGACAGCCATTTTTTTTCTTTTCATAGAAGGTAATAACCAACCTGTAGCAAGTAGAAACTCATTGGGATGACAATCTAAACACTGAATTTGGCCTTCATGATACTTGAAATCATGCAACAATTTTCCAGCAGTCAAATCCCAAACCTGTTAATATATAAAACATGAAAAAGATTATTGAAAAAGTTATCCTGAATCAACATCTGAACTCAAAAACTAAAATGTGTATACATTCTATATATAAATGTGCATTTAAATTTGTTCATAAGGTGAAAACATTTTTATCAAAGAAAACTGCACCTATGGAGCAACTCATAAGCTGGCAATCTATATGCCCATGCCCATCTGACAGTTTTTATCATTTATACAATGAAATAGCTTGCAGAAATTAAATTCCGATGTGAGAATGCCAAAGAACTGCACCTATGGAGCAACTCATTGATATATAACAGAACAGCCAACGTTTAGAAGTTGAGGCACTCAGATAATTAAAAACAATGTGAAATAAAAGAAGGCATGTAAGTTCATTCAACACCCTCAGCACTGCATAGCCTCGCTCCAAAATATCGATTCCAGTTCCCCACAAAATAAGAGTGAGGCCATGAAACAGACTACCACTAAAAGAATTGAAAACCCTTCTATGTTTATTCACCCTACAATGCCCACACAGATTCCAAAAGAAAAAGAAACATGTGTACAATCTAGGGATCACATTCGTACAAAATGACTGGCATCATGAACTAAATTACAGCAAATTCTGACCTTCACAATGTTGTCCTCACCGCCAGATACAACCCATCGGCCATCTGGTGTAAACCTGATTGCATTGACTCCTCGACTATGGCCCTTGTATGTATGGATGCACCCTTTTTTTCTGATATCCCATACCTTGAGATTTGTATCAAGAGAACCAGATGCAAAAAACTCACCAAAGGGATGGAAGTCCACAGAGATGCAATTGGATCTATGACCAGTCAAAGTCCGAACAACTAAAAAAGCACAAAAAAATATCATAAACAAATAATTAATGTGACATATATTTAAGACCGGGATTTAACATACAGCAACATGCATATTTAGATTATTTGTTCAGGGGGAAAAAGGTCTACGAGCATACTTTTTGCCTCCTCCAAATCCCAAAGCTTGATGGTACCACTTGCAGCACCTGCAGCTACCAAGACTTCTGCAGAATCAAAGCTCACTGAATCTATTCCACTCGTGTGTCCTGACAAACTCTGATATAATGGTTCACGTAAAAATTGTACGGAATAAGAATTCATTGGTCTCCAAATTGAAATTTTATCAGAATTACAACTGTTTAATCCTACTACTTGCTATATCAAATATTATTTTTCTCCCTCGGTGAGGAAGTGATATTAAAACTAATTACAGCAAATAAGTGACAGGGAAAAAGGGCATTTGAAAGGAAATGCATTGAGCGAATATAGAGCGAGAACTGACCAGTATGGCGTTCGGTTTACCAATAGCCCAGAGATTAACCTTGTGATCTTCTCCTCCAGTGACAAGAACCCTAGACGTTTTCCTTCCAATCTTCAGGCAATTCACAGTTGAAGAGTGTGCCACAAATTCCTCTGTTTATAATTATTAAGGCAATACAAATAGTACTTAAAGAAAAAAGATCTGTTTGAGGTGATGGAGGCAACTGTAATGAAAAACCCAGATCAATATTAACATAGTTTAACGAAAACCCTAAAAAAAGGATACGTAGCTTGTAAGCACGTTTGGTAGTCATGGCGGAAATGAAACTAAAGACAAGACCCCTGCAATGGCTATAGCCAACATTCAAATCTTTTTAAAAGCAAAATTTTCTTCACAGTGCCGTTGATCTCATCCTCATTTCATTATTTTAACCATCTCCAACGACTGCATAATCCAAATTTTAACCGTTAGATCGGAAACATTAATATATATATATACACTTAAATTTTTTATTGAAATAAGTTACCGACATTTTACGGAAAACCAAAGACTTACAAAGAAGACGATAGTTCGAGAGGTCTGCTTCATTTTTTTACCTTTTTGCTTGAGCTTTTCCGTTAATGTAGAAAGAAATTAATGAGAAAGTAAGCAGAAGAAGAAGAAGAAGAAGAAGAAGGGATTTAGGTTTCACTTTCACTGCTGCTGCTGCTGCTGCTTGGGTTTGATATAAATTTGTTTCATTTCTACTGATTAATAAGCTTTGGGTTGTTTTAGTTTTCCAAAATGAATGTAGAATTGCGAGTGCAAGGGAGGGAACTTAATGGAAAAAGAAAAATTCAAAAAGAAAAAAAAAAGAGAAGGGCCCAATCCAAGAAGGAAGAATCCCTCCATCTGCAACTCAAAATGTGAAAAAGACATGGCAACCATACCCCACCAGCCCACCTTCATTCTCAAAGAATTGAAAACTCGGCTTACCTTTTTCCTATGACAATTTCATTTTCTTCTTTCTCGCATTCATGTCAATCATGTTATTCTTATTGCACGCCACCTCTCACACAAAAATGGCTATGGAAATCTTCATTTCATGATACCCGTTTATTTTTCTTCCCCAAGCAAACAGATAAAAAGGCAAAATTTTTATGGGATTAAGTCTGTTTAATGTTTCATAAATTTTACTAAATTTTATTGGTGATAAAGTTGGTAAGGCTTATATTAGAAGAAGCTGAGACCTGAGTTGCCGACGAGAGAATAAGGTGTTTCCATATTTAAATTCATGAAGAGAATATCATGTCATGATTTCAATTGAATGTCACCTATTATTTGCTTTTGTTACAAATTTACTGATTTATTAATGAGAAGTAATTCTATTTGAATTTTGTTGATAAATGATGGCACCCCTTCAACTTATTACAAGAACAGATGACAAATTAGTGTTGACTTGCCATTTTCATTCTTTAATTGTAAATTTACATATATGGTCTTTAAACTTTTAGGGGGATTATAATTTTGTCATCAAACTTTTAGGACTTGCACTATAGTCACTGAAATTTTGATTCGTTTTCATTATGATCACCTTAGTTAATCGTGGTTAAGAAAATTTTAACGTGACAAGTTAAAGTCTTCGTCCCCAACAAAACTCTATGTTCTTCTTTCAAATTAGTTGTCTTTCAAATTAGTTGTCATGGCTTTTTACCATCGTTTATGTTGTCGTTTAGTGATTTTTCCTCTTCCTCTAATTTTTCGGTGATAAATAAAGACGATGAATAGTTCGTTATCTCTACAGTTGTGTTATTGTAGTTGATCATCTAGTTGTTGTATTCCGAGAGACAGACGAAGAACGATCTCGAGCACCAAAGAGTAGACGAAAATATGTCTTAAGGAAACTGTGTGTGATTGTCATCTCGGATTGTTATACATCCAACAATATGTTCGGATCAGTGTGCTGGATTGTATCTTCGCTGCTCTGTTGATATTTCATGGTGGCTCAAATCTGGTGTGTTTCTTCGATGATTGATGGCTTTGGCTATTGTTATTTACCAGTGTTTTTAGTAGATCTTGTTGGGTGTATGGTTCCATAGTTAGAGGGTATGGAGCACGAAATGCAAGGTTGAATGCGTTTTGTTGTGGGCAGACTCCTTTCGTGGTGTGGGGGTGAACAGGTTGGCTTCTTTTGTTTGATCTTAATTAGACCGTTTATGTAATTTTGGTGACTTGTAGAGCACTGCCAGGAGTGAAAGTTGAATTAAAAATAAGAATCTTGGACCAGATCTACATTTTAACCAGTACAGTAATTATTTAACCCACTTTTTTTCTTCCTTCAAATTTTCAAATCCGACACCTGGTGAAGCATCAATGGTTCAACCACCGAAATATTAATTAAAGTTTCAAAGTAAAATCATGATTGCCACCACTATGGAAAGTTTGAGGTTTTATAAAGGAGAGTAATAAGAAAACATGTACTTCAAGACACCGGCGGATATAGATGAGTGGAGATTAGAGAGGTGGAGCAAACAATTAATATGATCTGCTCCTAATGAATTACAGGTATCCATCTTTTGAACAGAAATAGCTGTGACAAAGCATAACAAATTAGTTCACCGCCAAAACAAGTTCATGGGAATAGATTGTAGCCTAGTGTTTTGAAACTAATAGATTGTAGCCTAGTGTTTTGAAAGCACACAACTGGAAACTAATAGAAAGGTATAATGCTAAAAATTATCCTTTTTAATTAAATAATGATATAATGTTAAAAAATATTTTTAACGTTTGACCAAGTGGTTACTTTGGTCCTTATGTTTTTTTAAAACTATTTTGGTCTCATCGTTTCATTTTGGAGTAAAAAAGTTCAACCGTAAAATAAAATTGTTAGTCAACAAATGGTCAACGTTCTAAAATAAGAGTCTTTTACCCTAAAATGAAACGATGAAGGCCAAAATGCTCTAGAAGAAAATAATAATGGTCAAAGTGAATATTTAGTCAAATATTAAGGTATGGACATTTTATGCCCTAAAATGAAACGTTTGGATATCAAAATGTTCCAAAAAGAATAGAAATCAAAATGACATTTAAGTCAAATGCTAGAGGTATTATTCATTTATTTATTTGCATTGCGCCTTAAATAATCACTTTAGCCCATTTTTTGAATTGTTTAAGCTCCATAACGATTCATTTTTGGGGCAAAAAAATATTTATGTGGATGAAAATAGTTGGTCAACAAACTATTGGGGGACTAAATTGACTATTTAGTCAAATTTTATGGTGTTTTTACTATAAAATAAAACATTAGAGATCAAAATGATTTAAAAAAATTATAAATCAAAATAAATATTTAATCATGTTAAAGAAAACTTTTTATATTATGTCATAATAGAAATAGAAGCCAACAGTAGCCTGGTAGCATTTGAAGTGCAAAAGAATAAAAAGAAGGAAAAGTTCTTATGGAGACAGGTTCCTGATGGCATTTTAGGTGCAATTACGAGGACCCATTTTGCCAGAAATCCAAAAAAACAAAAACAAAAACAAAATGCAAAGTATAGGTTCTCACAATATTTTTTTTTAATAATTAAGTGTGATTATAAGATAATATTTATTTAGAATCTTTCGTAGTCATTAACAACGCACGTACCCACAAACGTAGATGTTTGAACTTAAAAACTTTAGAGAGAACAACAGTTTATTTAACCACTAAGATTACTTGATGGGTTCTGTAGACATCAATTTTTTCATTTTAAATTTAAATTTATTATTATTATTAAAATTATTATTATTATTATTATTATTATTAATATTTATTATTTATTAAATATTACAAAACCCAAATCAGAGGCCCAATAATCCCGGAAGCCCAGATTTGATGACCCAATAGTAACCCTAAACCCATTTAGGGTTTATTTCATCACCAACAGCCGTCTCTCCAAGCTTCTAGAAGACCCCAGCCGCTCCACGTTGACGATTCAGCTTCCAGCCGCCTCGCCAGAAACCTCTACGTCGTTCTGTTGTTGCCACGACGCCAACAGAGGACTCCAGAAGGCCAGCTGCCCTCCACACGTCGCGGCTATGGGGTGAGTCACCACATAGCTCGGTGACTCACCGAACTTCCCCCTCTGGACCGGTCCGAGCATGGCTCTGTGGTGGCTATAAAAGCCACCGGATCCTGCAAAATAGATGGCAAGACAGAGAGCAACAAAAAAAACAGAAACAAGAGAAGGGAAAAAACGAAGGAAGACAGAAAGCTACCAACGATCCCAACCAACAACACAGCAACCAGAAGCCAAAAAAAAGAGAGAGAGCTTACTCGATCATCGGAGACTTCGAAACATCACCGGAAATCTTCGAACTTCGAAGGTAAAATCCTAGATCTAGGAAATCCTAAGGGTTTTTAGGATAAATAAAGGTCTTATTCGGAATTAGAAAGTGAAGATCTAAGTTTTGGGGTATTTTGTAAGTTTCCGGCCACCGTTCATGGTGGCCGGCGGTGGTGACCGGTGTCGGAACACGGCTGTCGGCCGGAATTTATCTCCATCCGGTGGAGGGTTTAGAGAGAGGCCAGAGAGAACTCTGGTTCTCTCATTTGAGAGAGAGAAGAGAAATGAGAAATGAGAGAGCTGGCCCTTCGGGCCAGCCGTTTCGGGTATAAATACCCCTTCCCAAACGACGCCGTTTTGGGAGGGGTATATCTGTAATTTCGTGCATGGCCAAACCCTTTCCGCATCCATCCTAGTTTGTAATCCTTACGTTTTAGTCACTAAAGCAAATTTTAGATCCTTTTAATTCGGTATTCGAATTTTACATAGATTCATTTTAGTCCTTTACATAAAACAATATATATTAGGTAAACTACTGATTTAATCCTTTAATTTTAATAATTAATATTTTAATCCTGAATGCATGTTTTTAATTATTTTAATATGATATTCGAATTTAATATAGTTTTATTTTAGTCCGTAAATTAATAAATGAGTAAAATAACATGTTTAATCCCTGTAATTTTAAATAATTAATTATGAATTAGGTATTTAATTCTATTAGGTTATGATTTAGTCACTAATTTCAATTTTTATTTATTTTTTACAAGTTTTATTTATTTTAATATATAGTTTTAATTTTATTCATTGTTTAGTTATATGTTAATTTTATATGTTTACTTTTAATTATTATTACTATTATTATTATTTAGCCATAAATATATATATTTATATAATAAATAATATTTATTTTATTTATTAAAATCTTATTACTTTTAACTTATTTTAATCCTGTTTTAATATTTATTTATTTTTCAATATTAAGAAAGGGCAGTCTTAAAACAACTGGATGTCCATTTTCTGATATTTTTAAATAAATAAATATCCTATTTTATAAATTATATATTAATTGTTTTAATTAATTATTTATTTTTTAATATCGAAGAAAAGAGCTGTCTTAAGGCACCTAGAAGTCCTTTTCTGATATGTCTAAATAAATAAATATTTTATTTATAAATATATAAATTAATATTTTTTTCATAATTATAATTTTGAAATAATAGGATTATAAATTAAATATATTTTTGAAAATTTAAATTTCTAATAATAGAGACAATTTATAATTAAAAAGTACCAATTTTGGGCGTTGTAGGGGTGCTAATCTTTCCCTAAACGTAACCGACCATGAATTCCTTTTTATTATTAAAAAGAACGATTTTTTGGTTAAATCGCAGACTAGATTATCTTTTAAATGATGTTTTCTTAAAAACTCTTTTAAAAGATGATTTTTTAGGTATTCGACCTACCTGACTCAAAAGGCCGATGGCGACTCCCAAAATATTTTTTTTAAAAATCAAAATCATTAATTTATTCACATCACTTTTCCCGCCAAATAAAAAATTCTTGCGCGGACGAAAACCGGTTACGACAGCTTGGCGACTCCGCTGGGGATTGTCAAACTTTAAAATCAATTGTTAAATTGTCTCTATCAGTTAGAAATTAAAAATTCATGTATTTAATTTTTAATTCTTTTCTTTCAAATTTTTATTATTTATTATTTTTATATATTATTATTTTATTATTATTTTATTTATTTATTTTATTCAATTATTAATTATTTTATTTGTTTATTAGAGGTTTGAACATTTTTCCTCACACACAACACTTGCATTGCATAACATAAGCTTTCTAATCAAGCTTGTCCCTTTTAAGTGGGAGTGAAAGCGACGTCTTCGTGAGAATTTATTCTCCGTGTCATACCTAGCAAGTACCTTTCGGGGTTCATATGCTCTATATCTTCGTGAGAATTTATTCTCCGTGTCAGACATAAAGAAATGTGTCCCCTCGAATTGAACTTGATCCGCTTAAGTCTGTAATGGACTAGGATTGAGGGTTGACAGCCCAAGGGGGCATCAACAATGACAGTTTGAGTACCTTTACTCCTAGAACTGAAAACCTGCATATAATAAACCCTAAAAACTCTCCCGATCTTAAACCATTCAGTATGTATACACAAAGGAGAAATAAGCTCTAGCTTTTAATTTATTTTATTTCCTTTTCTTTTTCCTGAATAAATGCATGTGAACTAGAAATCATGTGGTTAGGTTAATTTTTTCCAAACAAAGCATGGAACAAGAAAACATGAGGTTAAGATTTATACCTTGATAGATAGATTTTTTTTCCATTAGTTGGTACTAACTATTCTATTTTTTCCTTATTTCTTTTGTTTGCATTGCAAGATCATAGCATAACCAAAAGGTGTTTACTTGAAAGACTGTTCATCATATTGGAAAGAAATTGTAAATGGACAAAAAGTTTTATGATCAAACAAAATATGATGCGGCCAAGAAATGACATCCTAAGGAAACTCCAAGGATAGAAGCAAGCTATGCACCCAAAGATCGTATGCCCATTGAAGAGAAAAAGGAGATACGAGAAATAAGAGAGCAAATGACCAGGATGATGGATAGAATATCTGTTTTGAACAAAGGAAAAGAAATTCCTGCTTGGAAAGAGAAAGAGCTCAATGAACTTAACCCTGCAATGTCAGATACGCAAGGGACTTCGGATCTTAACCAACTTGAGAAATTACAAACAATCATCATTCATATTCACAAATCGTCTGGAGATACCAAAGAAATGATTACCACTATAAAAGCTTTTAGATATGAGAAAAAATCATGCAATTTGAAATCGTCAAAGTTTAGTCTGCTCCCGACGTCTAAAACTCAGGTTCAATCCAAGACAAAAGGCGGTTCTCATGTTGATGCTATACATATATCATATAAAGAGTTGTATGAAAAGTTACTTGAAGCACGAGAAGTAGCTCCATATTACATAAAACCATTCCAACCTCCGTATCCAAATTGGTATGACATCAACGTTCATTGTGAATATCATGTCGGAGCTCAAAGACATACCATCGATAATTGTCTTGCCTTCAAACGTCGAGTCCAAAGCCTTTTGGATCATGGAACCTTACAATTTATGGTAAATGATCGACCTAGTTTGGTAACCGAAGGTCCTGCTAGATTAATACCAAAAGTCTTCAAAGGTAAGAGTATCAGTAGGGGCGCCCAGAGAGAAGAAGATTTGCTGAGGTTTGAAGCTCAAATACGTCATTTGAAGATTGAAAATGATAAATTGAGCACCAAAATGGAAACCATACATGAAGATTTCCAGAAGGTCAGTCAAGCCTTTCAAAATGCTGGCATAGGAAACACCCCAGAAGAGTGGATAACAGGGGTCACCAAACTGAAAAAGAATTGCAATATAAATGAAGGACGAGCCAAGAAGTTTTCTCATGATTTACAAGTTGCAGAAGAAAGACTCAATACAACTGTCATGGAATTGAGAAAATATCAAGTCAACAATCAAAGGTTGAATAGTGCTATGACCAATAGGGAAACATCATATCAGATCCATCAGCATGAGATTGATACTGAATTAAAAGCCAATATAGACAAGAACAAGACATTAAAAAAATGTTTAAATGATTATGGAGATCTTGTACGAGAACTCTGTAACCATAAAGATTCCATTACAAGGGAAAATGAGCAACATTGCCTACAACTCCGGGAATTGACACAGAAGATGAAGGAAAAAGACACTGTCATGAAGGATGTTGTTGTTCAAGCAAACAATCTGGTGGACATAGCTGGCTTCGCAAGAGAATTAAAGCAGATTGAGAACTCCACACCAGAGCATGAGTGGAAGTTAGTTTGGCTTTTAAGGGAAATAGAGAAGTTAGGAGTGAAAGTTATTCCCTACATGTAAAGTTTTGTTTGATGTACCGAAACTTTTATGTTCAATGAAATCTGTTCTAAGATGATCACTCTTGAGTAACACCTTTTCATACATGCATTTACATTTTTGTATCTGTGCATTTCCATTTTATATTCTTACTTTTTACATCTTTGTATTACACATTTTGCATTCTTATTTTTGCATTTATGCATTTATTGCATTTTCACATTTACATTACATTTGTTATTTTAAGTATTGTTAAATACATTAATTATAAAAACATATAAATAATTCATGAAAGGTTTTGTAACAGTAAAACCAATATCATTCATTCATATTACTTTACCATCATCATGAAAACAATGGAGCAATCTTATGAGGGACTACAAGATCAGTGGCTAGAACAATTGACAGGGTTACCTCAGGATACAAGGAAAGAAGCATCAGATTCAGTACCAGATGGATCAAATCAAATTATTCAGGGAATGACATCTGATAAAGAAGAGATAATTGCTAAAGAGAAACCATGCTATCAGAATGAAGAGTCAAGAAAGATAACATATCCTGGGGCATCCCAATTGGACCCAAAGAATAGCTTCATTAATTATTCACAATATGAGGAGAGATTCAAGAAGATGGAGAAAGCAATCAGAAACATGAAAGATATTAGTGCCCACCACAAAGAGTTAGAAGCACGAGAGCTCAGCTTGGTTCCAAATTTGGTTATTCCCCATGATTTCAAAATGCCTGATTTTGAGAAATATGATGGCACCAGTTGTCCCTTAATCCATTTGAGAATGTTTTGCGGAAAAATGGAAGGATATTTAATTTCTGATGATCTGTTAATTCACTCTTTCCATGATAGCCTTGTTGGCCCAGCAGTAGTCTGGTATAATCAGTTGACACAAGAACAGATCAAGAGATGGGTTGATCTAGCTGATGCATTTTTGGGACAATATCGGTATGTTAAAGGCTTAGCTCCAACACGTATGGATATTCGAAGAGTAAAGAAGAAAACCAATGAAAGATTTCAAGAATATGCCTTAAGATGGAGAGGATTGGCAGCACAAGTTCAACCTCCCATATTAGAAGGAGAAACATCACGTATGTTTCGTGATTCCCTTCCATCGCCTTTCTTCGAGTTAATGCAGGCAAATCCGAAAAAGGAATTTGAGAATCTTATGACAAGTAGAGATTTAATTGAGAATGTAATCAATGAAGAAAACTCAAAAGTCACATCCAGGAGCCCAATGGATCAAAAAGCAAAAGCTGATCATGTGAATGAGTGTCGCATCCAGAGTCCTCGCAATTACAAAAGAAAAAGAGCGAGTAACTGTTCGGATCGACCAAAGAAAGTCATGCGATCAAGAAAAACTTTGGAAGTGTTCCAAACTTCCATTTCAGACTTGTATCCTCATTTGGTTAAAGGTCAATACATCACACCAAGACCAACTAAAGTGACATCAAACCCTTCTGCTTATAGCTATGATCAAGATAGTGTTTGTAATTTCCACCTGGGGTAAAGGGGCATTCTATAGGTAATTGTAGGCCACTGTTAAAAGAAATTGAGATGCTTGTTGACAAAGGGGTTTTGACACAAAAAATGGGGGGTGAATGAAGAAAAGAACCTTGATCCTATTACATACCCAACATTATAGGAATAATGAGGCATGATGCATAAACAAGTGGAAGTGTTATCTACCACTATAGTACTTTCTATTTTCAGCATCTTGTTTGAACTTGTTTTTTTTTTGTTCCTTTCTCCACCTTTTGTGCAATAAATAAATATGTGTTGCTTTTATGGTTATGAGCAAGGAATCAAGTTTTAACCTTGAGATTATTGAGTATCAAGTAGATTAAATATTCTGTTAATTTTTCAAGAGTTATAGATCTTTGGCAAGTGGTAAAATTATATCTTCCATATCCCATTCAACGCCAATTACTCGACCCTTACCAAAACCAAATCCTGACACTACATTTATCTGAGACTCTAAAGTAATGTCTCCACTTGTTTTTGAGACACCAACTCTAGATGTTTACTTTTTCGGGTAGAGTTGATCGATTCATTATACTACCTTCCACCATATATACGACTTCATAAGTCACACGTTTGTCATTCCAAACACAAAACCATCATAAACCAAAAGACCTCAAAAGAACCAAACTTTCAATTATCCGTGAATCTTCCTGCAAGAAGAGACGAGATGAGGCATTATGGACCAGCTTATCGAAGATAATTTTGAGTGATTAAAAGTATACTCAAAGAAGAAAAAATGATTGATTTAAATAAATATATCATGCATTAATTACATTGTTTTCATGTAAATAAAGTTAATCTTGAATATTCATCCCCCTGGAGATACCTCTTTTTACAAAGGTTTCTGTGTATGAGATGATGAACGGCATTGTTTCATTTATCCTTTTAAATATATATATATATATATATATATATATATATATATATATATATCATTTGTTGTTCCCACTTGAGCCTTAATGATTTTTCTTCTGATTCAACCCTAACCAAGGATCACCCTCTACATTGGGGGGTAAAGTGAAGGATATTTGCTCACAAGAATAAAGATTATCAATACAGTTTTATTACGAAGACAAGTTTCCATGAAGTCAAGAAAGTTTTGAACTACAAGATATGTCAAATACAGAGTGCTTGAAGATCAATCCAATCAAGAATAATGGAAAATCTCCAAAATGCAAAAGGAAAAGGAGATGCTCAAAGCAATTGAAGTATTATACTCATCCAGTAAAGAAAGAAGAAGAAGAAAAAAACAAAAAGAAGAAAAAAAACAAAAAAACAAAAAGGAAAAAAGAAGAAGGAAAATTGAATCAAGATGGTGACTTATTGAGCCTCAAGTTACAAGGTTGATCAAGTACAAACAAGAAGAGCAAGAAATGCTGGAGATATGAGAAAATGGAAATGAATCCAAAATTTGGCAGTATAGAGGGATCCAGATGATGGAAAAATCCCCAGCAAGGCAGATCCAAGTCAAACAAAACAAGATTGATGCCATCAGAATGAATTGATCCTTGGTTTGATTACCCTTAAACACTTATTTGGGCCTTTTTATCCCTTTCTTTTGTAACCATAAGCCATGGTCTACGTTACGTACCTGAAAAGTCCATTTTAATCATACATGAATTTCTAAGTAAAAGAGAATATCTTCATAATTCATTCCGCCTCTCAAGATTGATTTTTTATTTGCAAAAATTGGTTTTTAAAATCTTTAATGCATGATATGAAAAATGATAAAAGGAGGGTTCAAGATATAAATTTTTAAATAACATCTTAGAACCAAAGGATGATTCGAGTTGAAAACCTGAAAAGGCGGCTCGAATATTGAATGGTGCAACAAACGACATAAGAGATGATCTTAAGCTCTTAAATGAAGCACCGCACATCCCAAAGACGTTCCTGAGATTCTTGAATCAAGAAGTATCTCTACAAGATGAGCATAACAACCATTTCTTCAAGTTAGTGGAAGCCCGAAGCGACATACTGAACCAACTTGAAAGAACCTACTTTACCAGAACAAACCTATACCTTAAATCAGTCAATATTTTTGACACTTGCTATAGGACTATGATTTTTGAATGATTTAAAAGTGTATTTGATTTATTTGATATTCATTAAACTCATTATTTATGATTTGATTCTATTGTGAACTTGAGAAGTGCATTACTTTGCAAAATTCTTTCATTCTTCGATAAAGAAAGGAGAAGAAAAAAACATTTTCAAACAGGACAGTCTCAAATGAGGAAGGTCCTTGAAGCAATTGTTGTTTATTCTACCTCTGTTGTAGAAACAAAAGAATGAACGAGGCCAGAATAATGAAGCACTTCACATTTTTGAAAGTCAGTGGTCCAAGAAGCCAGAAAGTCTGGAGAATTGAACTTGTGACACTCTCCTATGACATTATTAGCAGCTCATCAAGAAAGATTATCGTTTATCTCATGTTGAGGTCGATAAGCATCACCAGACAAATTATTTTTCCCAACCATCAATTCATGTTCTCTAGAAGATTACATCATAGAGCCATGAACAATTCACTACCTGCACTCTGGTTATACCGTGATGTTGGCTCAAGTCTTGATACATCATTGCTGCTTCTTCTATGCCGATCACTTTCTTTGTCAAGATGATATTCATTATGTCCTTCAGAAGATTACTGAATTTGAATTTGAGGACTTATGTCAATGAATAAGACATTGGAACAGAATCTACCCTTATAGGTCTTTTATATAAGGTAACATTGGTTACAAGATTCCAAAAGTTGAAGATGACCAGTTTTACCGTCAACTAAACCGTTCCATGATTCGAAAAAAATGGGATATATTAGAGCAGCAGAAGATACAGTTGTCATAGCAGTCATTGCAAGAAAATGCACCAACAAAAATATTCTAGTTCATCCTGATGATGTTTATTTCTTCCAGTAAGGTTGTTACGCTGGATGCCACCGACAACAAGGTCGAATTCGACAAATCTACTCATCAATTGCTCCAACTGATTATCATTCAGTTCTTACACATCTGTTTTCAAAGATATGCCAAGACAATAGAAGGCAATCTCTGCATCACTGATTCCAGAGAAAAGAGACAGGACATTGATATCACTGGGGAACTTGTCTCTAGCAGCTCCTCATGTATAGTTTTTAGGGAAACCTAGAAGCATTTCCACCTCATAAGGTTCAAGTGGAGTAACTTTATTCCTTCCAACCCATACCAGATTCTATTTTCAGCACTCATCAAGAACATACTTCTGGACACTCGAATGTGGCTCATCGTCATAAGCTTTAAGAGCCTTACAGATCATTTCTGTCAATTTGGCACTTCCTGTACATGTTTGTAAACAGTTCAACTTTGTTCTTGGATCCCAGGAAGGCCATCATTTCTTTGTCAATGGAAAAATATCATGTATAGTGCGTGGAGAAAACATGATAAGAGTAAATCTGTTCTCAATTGGCAGATTATGAATATAGCCCCTTTTCAGTGTAGCAATATGAAAATGCTTCGAATCTACAAATTATGGCTCTACATCGAATAAGTACTGTGATATTTCAGTCCAAACCAACTGGAGCAAGTGCCACGTTCTCATAGTAGAAATAAGGAGACCCAATAGCATCTTTTAGAAGTGTTCTTTGAGTTATCTGATCTGGTTTGGTATGAACCCCAAAACCAATCATTAGATTTGAAAGATGAATTTGCTCATAGTAGAAATAAGGAGACCCAATAGCATCTTCTGGAAGTGTTCTTTGAGTTATCTGATCTGGTTTGGTAGGAACCCCAGAACCAATCATTGGAATTGAAAGATGAACTGCATGATCATCTTCATTAAGAAGCTTCTTTTCAAGCTTTATTTGTTTCTTCCTTTTCCAAAAATCATAGCCAGAGTTTCGTCTTTGCTTGTTATTAGGGTCATTGTATAATGAATTCATATCTTCTACTGAAAGAAGTGCGTCAGCAGCCTTGGCCATTTGAGCAGCACATATAAAATCTGTCAACTCTGTAATTGATGAATTCGGACCACATCTCTCCATAGTTATGGAAGCCTCAACCTCTGAATATCCTATTTTTTTCAAGTATAACAGTTTATTCTCCTCATCAGAATCAGAATTCAGGATTTCCTTGGTATTAGGAAGAACTATCAAATATCTGTGAAATCATCCTGAAAGATCGCTTCATAATCAGATGAGTTATTATCAGAATCAACATGTTGCATGGGTGTGGATTTTTCAAGAGCCTGTACCATTGTATATGTAGTCTTGCTATTGCGTCAGATTATTGTTTGCATAAATTGGTTTCTCTCCCACATAAAAGTATATTTCAGAGATGGCCTTCACTGAAAGATGATAAGCCACTGTGTCAGCCTGGAACGGATTACCAAGCTATTTTTACTGCTCTGTCTGACTAAATCCCTCCAGATACAGAAAATGGTCACCTCACTCAGAAGACACATATCTCAGACGTTTCTGTCAGAATGATTGAGTACTTCTTAAGTTTGTGACAACATGAAGAAAATTTCTCCAGTTACTTGACAATACTACTGTTTAGTGACACAAGAATGAGAGTATTCAAGATAAACAGATTCGGGGCATGAATAAAGCCACAAGTACCTACAACAGTTCATTGTCAAAATTGGACCTCGTGGGGATCATGACATTTCAGTCAAACAGACATTGAGAGTGAATCAGACAGATCTAGAGGGACATCTTGAGGGCCCATTTTCAACCAGAAATAGAATATTGGGGCATTTTGAAGGCTCACAACAATATGAATATTTGGGTATTCTTGGAGGCTCATCTCAATGAGAAGTAATTTGGAGCATACTTTTAGCATCTGTATCAGCAAATATTGGGGCATTTTAAAGGTTTCTTCAGACAGATCCATGTGGGGCATTTTTGAAGGCTCAGATTAACAAGAAGTAAATGTTGGGGCATGCTGAAAACCCTTTTCAATCATAATCAGGAATGTTGATGTATCCTGAATGTTTATATCAGCAAAATGCTGGGGCATGCTGAAAGCCTTTTTCAATCAGAATGAAGAAGGTTAATGTATTTTGAACGTACGTATCAGCAATTATTGGGGCATGCTGAAGGCCCACATCATCATGTGTCAAGATCATTGACTTGAAAAAATATTTCCAATGAGACAGAAAGGTATGAAGAATGAAAATGGTGAAACAATGACAGTGAAGTTGACTATACATAATTACTTCGTTCATCAGGCAGTTACATTATGATCATGTTGTTGAACAAATATCTACTCAGCAAGTATGTTTTCAAATACCCAATCTTCTTAACCGTGTTTCATATGACATCGTGTTCTTTGTTAAGCTACATCATGGTTGCATGAATAAAGGTGGTCCCCAGGTAGACTACTTGATCCAGGGTTCAGTTCCTCAAGATCTCAGCTTTGAAATTTGCATTATGTGTGTCAGTGATGATTGGAAATATTTCTTTGAAATTCCTGGCAGTTAGTTTCAACCATAATGTTGAGATTATGAAGCTGTTTTTCAAATCAGTTTTTGCTTACTTGATGACATTGAAAAGGGAGACTCGACTCTCACTTATATTACTGTTATTCCCGTTGTTATTGGGATCATCATTGCTAGCCAAAATGAACTGAGTTTCCATCTATTTTGGTTTTATCATGTACGTTTCATCCCAGAAGCAAGAATTCTACGGATATCTTTCTGTACATGGATCCTATAGCTGAAGTGTTTCTACTTTCTACAATACTCATTACAGAAGAAAACGTGATCAATATTACATTTTCCTTTTCACGAGATGAAAACGTGATCAGTTGGTATCTCCTATTTAATTCGACACTAGCACATTTTGTGAATTTGACCAACTTTTTGGTCATACTAACATCACACTTGAATCCCCACTGAGTTTTGTTCTCAAGTGATCTTGTGACATCATACAAAAGCTTTGAACAAATATGCAAAGAGTTTCAATGATTGAGAAATCTTGGCAGAAACCACAAGAAAGGATGAATGTGTTGTCAAATGTTTTACATCTGAGTAGAAACCACAGGAAATGATGAATGTGTTGTCAAATGTTTTACTAACCAGTTATTTTGATGCTAAACCAATGTTGTTATCATATGGTTTCCATTTATTGGTCCAATATAAGTTTTGTCTTCTTCAACCCCAAGATTAAAAGTGAGATATAATGAAGATTTCTTTCCACAGAAGGGAAGCGGAAATTTTAACCACAAGAAGCTAGTTAAACGATAGGTTGTGGTTAAGCATCTCAACATGATATGGTCCAAGTTGCTTTGTTCGAGAACCATTTAAATGTGGGGCATGAAAGGAATTGAGATAAATTTTTCTTATGGTGTGTTTCAAGAGTCAAATCAGAATAGACTCTACTCTCCTAATTAATCCCCGATGAGTCAGACATATCTACATCTACACTCTTCAAAGATGATAGATTCTCTTTTCAAAGATGATAGATTCACTTTTTAAAGATGATATATTCTCTTTTCAAAGATGAAAGCTTTATTGGATTTCTACACAAGTCCAGATAAAGAAAGCCGGTGTTACCAAAGACAAAATAGGGCATCAGGGTCATAATTTTGACTACGACAAGAGTTCCATAAATGAAACATTTCTTCTAAGACTTAAATGAAGCAAAGAAGGCACCAAGATACAAGTTGACCATATGATTCTACAGAAATGCAAGCTTGATAGCGTAAGTTGCTACACTGATATCCAGAGTTAACCCTGGCAATAAATGATGAAGTGAAGGAAGACCAAGTTCACCACTTTGAAGTCAAATGAAGATTGCATCAACATTCATGCATTCATAAGAACATCATTTGCACAATAGACAATGCATTACATTGATACATCTGAGTGCATTCAAACATGAAGTTTTACAGATCTTCAGAAGAACAAGAAGATTCATGGTAAGAAATACCTTACAAGAAGAAGGTATTCAAAACCGCAAATACAGGAATCACGCAAACATCTGAAGAATAGATGGACGTAATCCGCAAAAATGAGCATTATCTTGAGATTGGGGCATGTTACCCAATCAACATGTTATTTCAAAAAAAAATAATGAGAAAACGATTTCCATAAGTTTCTCATTTTATCTTTTCTAAAATGAAATTGTTGAAAAGTAAGAAAACGATTTCCTTAGTTTTTTTTACTTAGTAAATTATTTCCAATAGCCTTATCTTGAGATTGGGGCATGTTACCCAATCAACATGTTATTTTGAAAAATAATGAGAAAACGATTTCCATAGTTTCTCATTCAATCTTTTCTAAAAATTAAATTTGTTGAAAAGTAAGAAAACGATTTCCTTAGTTTTTTTACTTATTAAACTATTTCCTACATCTGTAAGTCCTGCAGTGCATGATGTTTCCAAAAAGCCTTCGGGAGCTTTTTGATGTTATCAAAGCCTTAGGGTCATCTGTAAGTCCTACAGTGCATGATGTTTCCAAAAAGCCTTCGGGAGCTTTTTGATGTTTTCAAAACCTTAGGGTCATCTGTAAGTCCTACAGTGCATGATGTTTCCAAAAAGCCTTCGGGAGCTTTTTGATGTTTTCAAAACCTTAGGGTCATCTGTAAGTCCTACAGTGCATGATGTTTCCAAAAAGCCTTCGGGAGCTTTTTGATGTTTTCAAAGCCTTAGGGTCATCTGTAAGTCCTGCAGTGCATGATGTTTCCAAAAAGCCTTCGGGAGCTTTTTGATGTTTTCAAAGCCTTAGGGTCATCTGTAAGTCCTACAGTGCATGATGTTACCAAAAAAGCCTTCGAGAGCTTTTTGATGTTTTCAAAGCCTTAGGGTCATCTGTAAGTCCTACAGTGCATGATGTTTCCAAAAAGCTTTTGGGAGCTTTTTGATGTTTTCAAAACCTTAGGGTCATCTGTAAGTCCTGCAGTGCATGATGTTTTCAAAAAGCCTTCGGGAGCTTTTTGATGTTTCCAAAACCTTAGGGTCATCTGTAAGTCCTACAGTGCATGATGTTTCCAAAAAGCCTTCGGGAGCTTTTTGATGTTTTCAAAGCCTTAGGGTCATCTATAAGTCCTTCAGTGCATGATGTTTTCAAAAACCTTCGAGTCATCTTAAGTCCTTCAGTGCATGATGTTTTCAAAACCTTCGGGTCATTTGTAAGCCCTTCAGTGCATGATGTTTTCAACATTTCCATCCTGCTCAAAAGAAGTCAAATGAAAAAATTATTGTCTTTTTCGTCTTTGCTCTATTCTTGTTAACACAAGGATGAGCAAAGAGGGCCAGCTGTAGACATCAATTTTTTCATTTTAAATTTAAATTTATTATTATTATTAAAATTATTATTATTATTATTATTATTATTATTATTATTATATATTATTTATTAAATATTACAAAACCCAAATTAGAGGCCCAATAATCCCGGAAGCCCAAATTTGATGACCCAACAATAACCCTAAACTCATTTAGGGTTTATTTCATCACAAGCAGCCGCCTCTCCAAGCTTCCAGAAGACCCCAGCCGCTCCACGTTGACGATTCAGCCTCCAACCGCCTCGCCAGAAACCTCTACGTCGTTCTGTCGTTGCCACGACGCCAACAGAAGACTCCAGAAGGCCAGCTGCCCTCCACACGTCGCGGCTATAGGGTGAGTCACCACATAGCTCGGTGACTCACCGAACTTCCCCCTCTGGACCGGTCCGAGCATGGCTCTATGGTGGCTATAAAAGCCACCGGATCCTGCAAAACAGATGGCAAGATAGAGAGCAACAGAAAAAAACAGAAACGAGAGAAGGGAAAAAACGAAGGAAGACAGAAAGCTACCAACGATCCCAACCAACAACACAGCAACCAGAAGCCAAAAAAAAAAGAGAGCTTACTCGGTCATCGGAGACTTCGAAACATCACCGGAAATCTTCGAACTTCAAAGGTAAAATCCTAGATCTAGGAAATCCTAAGGGTTTTTAGGATAAATAAAGGCCTTATTCAGAATTAGAAAGTGAAGATCTAAGTTTTGGGGTATTTTGTAAGTTTTCGGCCACCGTTCACGGTGGCCGGCGGTGGTGACCGGTGCCGGAACACGGCTGCCGGCCAGAATTGATCTCCCTCCGGTGGAGGGTTTAGAGAGAGGCCAAAGAGAACTCTGGTTCTCTCATTTGAGAGAGAGAAGAGAAATAAGAGAGCTGGCCTTTCGGGCCAGCCGTTTCGGGTATAAATACCCCTTCCCAAACGACGCCATTTTGGGAGGGGTATATATGTAATTTCGTGCATGGCCAAACCTTTTCTACAACCATCCTAGTTTGTAATCCTTACGTTTTAGTCACTAAAGCAAATTTTAGATCCTTTTAATTCGGTATTCGAATTTTACATATATTCATTTTAGTCCTTTACATAAAACAATATATATTAGGTAAATTACTGATTTAATCCTTTAATTTTAATAATTAATATTTTAATCCCGAATGCATGTTTTTAATTTATTTTAATATGATATTCGAATTTAATATAGTTTTATTTTAGTCCGTAAATTAATAAATGAGTAAAATAACATGTTTAATCCCTCTAATTTTAAATAATTAATTATGAATTAGGTATTTAATTCTATTAGGTTATAATTTAGTCACTAATTTTAATTTTTATTTATTTTTTACAAGTTTTATTTATTTTAATATATAGTTTTAATTTTATTCATTGTTTAGTTATATGTTAATTTTATATGTTTACTTTTAATTATTATTACTATTATTATTATTTAGCCATAAATATATATATTTATATAATAAATAATATTTATTTTATTTATTAAAATCTTATTACTTTTAACTTATTTTAATCCTGTTTTAATATTTATTTATTTTTCAATATTAAGAAAGGGTAGTCTTAAAACAACTGGATGTCCATTTTCTGATATTTTTAAATAAATAAATATCATATTTTATAAATTATATATTAATTGTTTTAATTATTTATTTATTTTTTAATATCGAAGAAAAGAGTTGTCTTAAGGCACCTAGAAGTCCTTTTCTAATATTTCTAAATAAATAAATATTTTATTTATAAATATATAAATTAATATTTTTTTCATAAATATAATTTTGAAATAATAGGATTATAAATTAAATATATTTTTGAAAATTTAAATTTCTAATAATAGAGACAATTTATAATTAAAAAGTACTAATTTTGGGCGTTGTAGGGGTGTTAATCCTTCCCTAAACGTAACCGACCACGAATCCCTTTTTATTATTAAAAAGAACGAATTTTTGGTTAAAACGCAGACTTGTTTATCTTTTAAATGATGTTTTCTTAAAAACTCTTTTAAAAGATGATTTTTTAGGTATTCGACCTACCTGACCCAAAAGACCGATGGTGACTCCCAAAATATTTTTTTAAAAATCAAAATCATTAATTTATTCACATCACTTTTCCCGCCAAGTAAAAAATTCGTGTCCGGACGAAAACCGGTTACGACAGGTTCTTCTAACAATATTTTATAAATTAAGTGCCGAGTATATACACAAATAAGCAGTTTAGTAGTTAGTAAGCCTTAAAAATCAAGGTAACTCTTGGATATAAGAAGTTGAATTCCATTCAAGGAAAGTAATTCTTGGATATACCAATTTCGATTCTACAAAGTAATATGCAGAAAAAAGAAGGCAAATTATTCATATTTCCATATACAACTCAACGGTAAAGGGAAAATATATACAACAGTGACCATTTTATTTGATTTTGTTGGAAATAATATTGATGTAAAATAAACTTTCTAAAAAGATTATTAAAAGAAATAAAACGGAAATGCTATTGTGCCGTGAATGAATCATTGTTTTAGAAGTGATTTTACACATCCATATAATTGCATAATGAATGTCATCGTTATTACTTAAAGTGATTATTCTTTTAACAAGAGAATAAAACTTGAACTTGTTAAAATATGAGTTAACTCGTAACACAATTAATTTCTAGTCTAATTCAATTTCATAAAAAAATAATAATTTTAGCTAATATACCTTAAGATGCCTCTAGCACTCTTGAAAGATGATCTAACATCTTTCGAGGAAGGTAGCTAACTTTTCACGGTTAGGCAAATGCAAGTGCACCTAAAATGAGTACGTCCACCCTAAAATCCGATTTTTTTATATTAAATATTTATTTTATTGATGGTATCCACTCTAAAATTTTGTTTATGCTCACCCCATACAAAAAAAATCTATTATTAATATATATATGTTCACCTCCAAAATATTTGTGTACCCGCTATTAACAATTACATAGGTGATTATATTAATTACATCTTAATATAGATCATCTGAATCAAAACTAAAAATCATTAAGAGCATTTAATAAGTTCACCCTCCAAAGTTTAAATTGGGTGGATTTACCAAGTCTGTTTCAATAGGATTACCCAAATCTGGTGATAAGAATTCATTGGGAGAAAAAACTCAACCTTCACAAATATACATACGGGCATACATAATGAGTTTATTATGGTTTCATCCAACCACGTTGAACCTAAAAGAGTAGATTGAGTATCCACATTGAACCTTCAACGTCACTGTTTATTTTGTTCTTCAATTTCAGCCGGTGGATTCCTTCAGAATTGAAAAGATCGAAATGGGAATCTTACATCAAATAAATAATCTTGGTATCGTTGGAATATATTAGTTTTGTACTCTAAAACCCGACTAATAGGTCTCTAATCATTGAATTCAGGGGCGTTGATTCAGTTTATGCATATTGATATTTAGACATTTTCATCCCTGATTAAATTGGGGGGAAAATATCTGATCATGAAATAGTCTCATGAGAGAAAATGATGGGTTTGTGGCCACCAAACAGCAAGGGATGAGGAATGTGAGGCATGCAATGCAAAAGGCCACACTCACTCAGTCTAACCCAAAACCCTATCCTATTTCCTATCATCAACACAATCAAAACTCGAATCATCCTACCTACTCCAACAGTGTCTAAACTTGAATCCAACCAAACTTTGGTAACACAAAATAATAGTACAATCCGATGGATATAAACACAAACAAATAAAAAAAAAATAAGCTTCAAACTAATCCAAAATCGGAAACAAATATCAGGTCATTTACTGTAACAAAAACAATCATGCATACACATACACCATCTATAAAATAACTTACCCAAGTTATTTGATCAGCCATGGATTCCTTTCTTTATATAACTTCTATATTGTATGCTTGGAAGCTTTTCACTCAAATTGGAGATACAAAGCAGAGAGAAGAAACTAAGGACAGAAAAAGGAATGACGATTATGGTTTAAAGAATTTCAAAAGGTAAACAAAGAAGGGTGAATTTTCATACATTTAGAATCTTTCAGTCACACAGAGTCAAACAAGAGAAAAGCGTATTTACCATAGAGTAAAAAGTTAAATAAACAAGCAACAGATACAAAAACCCAACAAAAATTTACAGGGATTCTCACTGTATTTATGTAATGGCACAAATGGGGAGGGATTAACATGTAAAATATATCACAAGACATTGTTTACTATAAGGATACTCACGGGTAGAGAAGAGAGCATCGGCATCCAAGGTAATGACAAAAAGAAATTTCCAAAAAACACCTCTCTCAATCATTATACATGTCGGTTGGGGAAGCGACCAATTAGTCTGCACTGTTCCGGAAGCAAAGATGATACTACTTGTCCGTTGAGGGGGAAAAACTCACCGTCAATGCCGCAACCATTATGTGTGTGTTTCCCAGCCTTAATCTTAACTGATTTCACCTTATTTCAATGGAAGTTAAATCATATGTCAATACTTATATGCATATTGGAACCAGTTCACTGATCAAACATAGGAATCTGCAAAACACCCATTATTTATCCCAAAAACAAATCAAAGAGCATGAGGAAACTATCCTTGTGTGAAAACAGTGCACATACTACAAACAGCATGGTCAAACCAGCAACAATTCTGACCGACAACTTTTACAACAATCTTGGGGCTCAACAATAAAGTTTATAGGTTTGAACTATGAGGCTGTTTACTGAATAAAGTAAAAATGATGCTCATACCTTGACATATTCAACATATGGCAGTGAAACGTGTTTACCCATCTGTAGCAGCAAAAAGAATCTCATCAACCTCAGTCGCCCAGTCCCGTGAACTAAGAGTAAATCCATGGTGTTGTCATCGTGTTCAGCTCTTGGAGCAACCACCTGAGAACTCTGCACTGTTCTGCATGCATGGTTGCACACAATGATGCCAAGAAATGGTCCCTTGGTCACAACCCATTTATCTTCGAGTCTTGGAACAACTTCCTTGTTTATTCCCGACTCAACATCATCTGATGGTCCTGGTAGCGCAATCGGATTTTCCACATCCCAATTAGCCTCAGAGTCCCACTTTGGTTCCGCATCCCAAATTGGACCAGGATCAGACAATGTCGAAGATATATCCTCTCTATCATATGTTGCAGCACTACCCCAAGAACATCTTGAAGGATCAGGTGCTGCAGTCGATCCACTCCATCCTTTATCTGTCCTTGATTTAGATCTGGTCCGTGGCCAGTTTAGAGTTGAAGAGAGTGGTAACTGAGGATGAATAACTTCAGGCTCGGCTGTTACATTTCTTTTTCCAGATGACAGCCTTTTAGTCTTAGGATCAAGGCCTCGTACATACTCAGATGGTTCGGTGCTGGCATGAATGCTACTACTAGTGTCCATGTCACCTCCAGACATTCGGCTAGGAGTCATTATTGAATCAATACTAGATAAACTCGAGGCTCTAGGAATGCCTTCTTTGTATGACCTCCTCATAATGTCTGTGTACAGGTCTGACATGTCAACTACTTCTTGACCTTCTTGATCCTCCTTTTCTGCAGGAAGGTACTCCACTTCATAGTTGTATTTTGGCAAACACAAAAACTTGAAGAACCCAGCAACAAAATATCGTAGAGGACCAAATCGCTTCTGATATTTCTCAGAAAGTTTTAAGACTGAAAGTCATGAGAGAAACATACAATCAAAATTTCCAGATTAAGAACCCATAAAAGATGTGGATATTATTTTATGCACACATCACTGTATATGCTAATAAAGGATTTCACTCATTCTATACACAGAAAATCATGTATGTATTCTGAGTCTAATTTTCCTCTACTGTTGTTACAATAAAGATCAAAGCCAAACAGTCACTAGAATACAAATTCATTGTCAACAGAAACATCTGACATGAGTACATAAGAAATAAATTATTCTAGTTCAGGGTTAAGATAAAAGTAAAGGTGTACATGGTGCTCAACCTCAAATTGGCAATTTAATACCAAAATATTCAGCCAAAATCTTTAAATGATAAAAGATGGCTCGTCTAGGAGTAATTCTGATATGTGATTTCCATTATAGACATAAACTTATTACTTATGATGATGGGAGAACAAACAAGGATGGGTACATAAATAGCTTTTTCGTTACAGCGAGGGAACAAGAAACAAGTGAGAACGAAAAGCAGTCACCATTGTTGCATGATTGTAACGTGTGAGGATGAATGCTCAAGCCACTCAAAGGATAATCATGGTCAACAAGTGTAACTCGCACTTGAAACTTAGGCAACATAGTAAGTATTAATTTGACCGCACGCTTAGACTAAAGCATCAAAAAAGCAAGCATAGACCACATTTTAAAAAAGAGGAAGGAATAATTGTAAGAAGAGAACGGAGGTTGATTAAATATAGAAACCAGCAGACTTGTATCAGCCGGGAATGGATCAGGTCACCAGTACATACCATCGCTGACAAAACCATAATAGGAGACCGTCATTCCAAAGTGAATAATACCAGTCTGAATCCACTCAACAGCAAAAACATCTGTAGCTGTAAGACCTCCCTGAAACATAAAAGGGAGAACCACAGTTGTTGGTAACAAAAAGATTACTGGGCATTTAATGTATCTAAAACAAGAAGCATGTGTTATTCTCTCTTTTTTTCCCTTTTTTTTCTTTTTTTTCTTTTTTTGAAATTGAAGCATGCGTTATTCTTAAATATTAACAATTCCCCTTATCTCCATGGTTATTAAAAAAGGTTATCACCAACAGAAATGCAGCAGCATGAGATATTTCAATCAAACTTTGCATAGCAACATGTTAGGGTTATTAAGGTGTTATTAAATAATTTCAGACCCATGTTTCAAAACGGTTTTGAAAATCAATCTATAAAGGGAGAAACAAAACAACCAGAAAGAAACGCCAATCTCATCTTGAATTTCCTAAGCAGGTTTACCTTCACAATAGAAATCGAAGCAGAGATTGGATCTCTAACTCCAAGAACAGTCCAAACCAGTGAATTATCTGAACCTGCTGGTATAATTCCAATGGGTATAGAAATTCCTTCTTTCTGATTATCTCTACTAAGCAGACCATTCAGAACCTACAAATTTAATAGGATGAAGTAGTTGATAATAGAACTGAAATACCAGCAGAACCTAAAAGAACACAACCCCATCCAAAGGATGGTGAAGCTTTATATTCTATTACAATGCATACCAAAAAGCCACAAGTCCCTAAACAGTATCATAAAACCCTCAAACGAATCCCCCAATATAGAAAACCCAATGGTTTATGCTATATTAACGATGAACTAATCTTGGGGCTTATAATAAACTAAATAGCAGAATTCTGTGTAATGAGGCCTCCATCCGCCAAATGAACGGACAAAACTCTGTAGTAGAGAAAAAAGAAGCATCAAGCTAACGGCACAATTTTGTACTAGGTTTCCAGGTGATTTCTTGTAACTATT
The DNA here is from genome assembly GCF_006381635.1 of Hibiscus syriacus. Lineage (NCBI taxonomy): Eukaryota > Viridiplantae > Streptophyta > Magnoliopsida > Malvales > Malvaceae > Hibiscus > Hibiscus syriacus. Next base: position 1,362,086 of record NW_024062691.1, read on the forward strand.
ACAGAAGCTTGAGCAAGGAAGATATTTGTTATTCAAAGAGACGCAAGATGCATTATAGAGCATTACATGACAAACTTCATAGGAAAAAATATATTGTGAGCTTAATATATCGAAAGCTGACTACTTGAATGAAAGAACCGTAGGTAACGTTAAAATTGACATGACATGGCAATGAAAATTGATATAATTAGGGATGGGCATGGGACCCGAACCCGATCGGGTCGGGTCGGTTTTTTTTAAAAAAAAAAATCGGGGTTGGTCGGGTCGGGTTTTTAAATGTGATGTTCAGGTCGGGTTTTGTTTTAGAGTGAAAAATACCCGACCCGAAAAAAAATATAATTTTACCTTATATATTTAGGAATAATTACAATAATACCCCTCTATATATTATTTTTTTCAATTAAGTTGTTTTTATTGAATAAAAATAATATTTTTTATTATTTCGGGTCGGGTTTTTAAGTTATATATCGGGTCGGGGTCGGGTCGGGTGGACCAAAAACCCGACCCGACCCATGCCCATCCCTAGATATAATACACAATAGTAAAATATAAAATTCGATTTCAAAAGTTGTTCACGTTTAAGGCATAACACATTTCCAAATTTTGGTTGAAAGATCAAAATATGCAAAACTCTGTAACACATCAACTGATTGGTAAAAACTTCAATGGATAAAGATACAGCCTCAATTGAGAATCAGCCCTCCAAATTCAGAGGACAAATGGTTATACAAAACAAGACCTTTGTTACCGTATTAATTTGAAAACAAAATAAGATTTATGTTACAATATTAGAAACCATTTTGGAAGATGCAAGCATAGAAAACAGTGCAGTATTCTTCCCTTTACGAAGTGAAATTAGTTATAATTCCATGTTTATTGACTCCAAAATTTTAATACCATAAATAAGCAGGAGGAATATACTTGCATAATGAGTAAAAAACTGCAATGCAATTACAGAAACATAGGTATTACTCCTTCCCTAATGATTCAATCCTATCATACAGAGGTCACTCAGTCCCTCAAAAAATTGATCCATGAATCTCCCAATGACACAACGAATGCCTAATGCCTTAGAAAGGTTTATGAGTAATTCCACTTTTCAATGTAACTAAAATACTGATGGTGTTGAAATAGGTAGGGGGAAAAGAGACCTGGAATGAAAGGTTCTCTAGAGAAAACAGATAAATAAGTTAAAAACAAGTATCAAAATTGGAATAAAGTTGAAATGGCTAACCTCATTGATTATCCCATCACCACCAACGCATATTATTCCTAAAGGAAGTATAATGATTTAAATTCATGTTAATGGAGAAGATGATGACAATCATCAAAACCATAAGCAAAGAGACAATAAGTAATTAAAAGGCCAAGTATTACTACCATCAGGGCATGTGCTGATATCAACAGTAGAAGCCAGCCTTTTAGCATGGCTGGCAGATGTTGTTTTGACTACCTCCAATTTGAACCCTGCAAGCTGTCACAGTTTGCACATAACATGTGAAACTCAATGAAGCCCAAACTCCAAAACAGTTTTTTCTTGAAAATAATGAAAGAATATCACAAGAGTTGGAAAGCAGTGATCATACAACATCCCAAAGAAGCAATGAGTTAAAGAAAAGAGAAAATAAAGCACGCGGAAAAACATCATTATCCAAAAAATCTACCATTTGATCATCAAGTAGTATGTGTCAGTACATAACTAATGATGCCTTTATATATATTACTTCAAGGATATTCATCTTAAAAAGGAAATCCTAACAAGTAAAGTTTGCCAACTCCAGTATTTGAATTCAAAGATGCAATCACATGAAACGCCAAATATGCTGAATATCAATGGTACTCACCATGCAACAACACAGGAAAAATAAAACATAATTCAATTTTTATCTACACTTTCCCAGAGGCTATAGATTGGTAAATAGTTTTCCCATGACCTTCACCAGCATTTTCATTTTGATGATGATATCAGAGAAAAATATTCAACCTTCTATAATTGTATTTGTAGCAAAGAATACTAATGCATCCTCAGTTATCTGGAAGTGCTCCTATTAAGATCTCAAAGAATGATTGAACTAAGCACCTACAAGATTTAGATGCATCCAAATGAAGGTTAAATTAGCATTTTGATTCCCTAAGAAAGAAACTAAGAGACTAGACATCAGTTCATGTAAGAGAAAAAAATACACCAAGTATTTTTATTTATTTATAGGTGGTTGGTGGATATGGTAGAGAGGAAATCTACTAAGTTGAAAACAAAAGCAGCAATTACGATCAATGACAATCAATTCCAGTGCATCAAATCCTAAATAATGTTGAACAGTAATAGTATCTATACAAATTGGTAAAGATAAAAGATAAAAGAGCACACCTTAAATATAGGTTCAACAATTCCATGGAAAACTTTACTAGATCGACCCCGACCTGACCTTGGATTCAATATAACGAGCATTTTTGGTGGATTCCTGCACCTGAAGACGAGCTCAGGAGGAGCATCCATTGGAAACAATTCAGAAGAAGCTTGCTTCTTTGAAGAAACTAAAGGGTGAGGCAAACAATTGATGAAACACTGTTGATCTGCAAACCCACCAACCCATTGAACAGCTTCTTCTACACTAGAAGCCAAGAAACGAAAATCCTTTCGACTTCTCTTTGGTTTAATAAAGCATGAAAGGCCATAAGAACCCTTTTTTAGAGGGTAAGAATGCACAGTGAAATGTCTAACACCGACATTGTAAGAAACCTGTCAATATAAAAAATAAAAAATAAAAAATGAATAGACTGATTGCAAACCCAAAAAGGCCAAAATAAATACTAAATGCATTGCAAGGGTCTATTTCAGAGATTATATGTTTACCGAGATGACATCATCAAGAGACAAGACATGGGAACCCCAAACCAATGCCTTGCTAGTGAGTTTAGCAGCAACAGCTCCTTGGTCGGCAATATCAGTAGAAGAATTCTGCTCTACATCGGTGGGAGTAGTAATAGTCGGGGCATTCTTTCTCTTATCGAAAATGAGCTTCCCTGAGTAAACTACGTAACCAAGCAAATCCGACTTTTCATCCCCTCCAATGTCGATTCGATGCTCTTCTGTCTTAGGTTTATCAGTTTGATCATCCGCGACGAGGGCTTCACTGCGTTTGGAGGAAGCCTTGTGCTTTTTACTACGTTTCTCTGGGAACACAATTGGGGAAGAGTGGGTAGCTATTTGGGAGCACAAGCTCAGCCGCCTCACCGACTGCTGAGACGGTGGCGGTGGCGACGACGACACTCTCACAGACGGAGAATCACTACTCCTCGACAGACTCCCACTCTTCTGCATATCCGATCACGCGCTTCTGGTCCGTAATTGTAACCACCAAATTTCACAACTACGGAGAACAAATAAACAGATGGAGACATACAAAAGAGAAAAGAAATCTTTGTTTTCTTTTTTTTAATTCTATTTTTTTCCTCCTTAATAATCTCACGCCAGCTGTAGTAGAAGACCTAGAGATTATGATGACGCTGGGAGCTCGAAAGCCACGAATTGCGATCAGAGATCCCCCACAGCGCGAATCGTAGGAATAATCTGGCAGATCAGCTCAGGAATTTGAAATTGTTGTTCTATTTTCCTTTTTTAAACTTGGCTTTAAATTAAATTTGAGAACAATTTGGAAAGTATTTAGAGAGTTGACAAGAAATGAAAAATGAAAGCTGACCTTGAAAGGAAGGAGACGGCGACCGGAATGAAATGGGTCGAGATAAGCGGATTCGTCGATTGAAACCTAAGGTGAAGGCCCTTACCCTTTTCAGACTCATTTTCATGTTTTGTCAGGCGAAGGTATAATATATGATATTAGCCTACCTTTTTTAAAAATTAAAAAAAAAAAAGTTATTCCCACTCAACCACTATCTTTTCCTTATTATATTATGGGTAAATTGCAAATTTCATCAAACTTTCTTCTTCCTTCTATATTCTCCATTAGAGTTTAAATTATTATAATGTAATCACCAAAGTTTTGAGTGCTCTTATTTTGATCATTCTGTTATTAAATAGTTGATGAAGTTAAGATATAGCATGTGGTAATAAAATGGCATCATTTCAGAAAAATTAAATTTACACCAAAATAACATAGTTGTAGATCATACAAAACCCGACATTCTTCCTTTTCCTCATTTTTCCCTTTTTTTCTTAATTATTCATCCTCTCTTTTTCTCTCCATTTGTCCCGATTTTGTCTACCACTGATCATAGTCAACGACGATCGATGACTCCTAAAATTTTTCACCAAATTTGTTACACCAAACTTCATGAATCTAGTGTTAATATTCCTTTTCTCTTACGAATCTGCTCCTTTTTAGTTGCCTTTGAAGATCAAACCACACACTATGAACTACTTCTTGTCATCCTTTTTTTTAACATATTAGATTTCACTAAAAAAAATCTTTCAAAAGTCATAAAATCTCACTTGAAGCTTCTTATTTATTTTTGATATACTATTTTGACCATCGAATAACGGCGTGCCCAACATATGTTGTCCTCCTAATTTATTAGGATTCTTTTATTATTGTGATCATAAAAGTAATGCTTTAATTGTCGAAAATTAGAAAACTCAAAGCTTTTTGTATTTCTTTTTCTTTTTTTCTTGATGGTTTATTGGCTTCTCTTTTATAGGCAAGTGTTTTATTTGGTTGGGGAAAAAGGTGTCGGATCAGGTGATGGTGTAATGACTTGGGTATAATCTTGGTTCATGTTGAAATAGGGAAGGATGGTGGTTTTTAGCTTAAAGGTATGAATCGATAGTAGGTTGGAGTTTAGGAGCTTTTGGGTAATGGTTGGTAGTCGACGAATCGGGTCATGAGAAGATGGTTTGATTGCTGGTATGATTTGGCTATTGGTTCAATGGTGAACTCGATAGGTATAAGTGATGTCGATTTGCTAGTGTTTCAGTGGAGGTAGTAGTGGTTAATGTTGAAAGTGGTGATAAAGTGGGCAACAAGGGCAAAGGATTATAGTTCAATAAGATTCGGATGAAATGAAAGTCAAACTCGAAGATTATAACATGATGGTCTAAATATTTTGGAGTCTAACAACGACATTAACGATTGAGGTGGTGATTAATCACGACAAGCGATGATTAAATTTGAGTTAGTACCTACGTGCCTAAAAAATATTAAAATAAAACATATCGCCAGTTTGTAGCGGAGAAAATGGAGGATGATCAATAGAATCCAATGTCTAAAATTTAGTGATTAAAATGAAAAATTTTAAACTTTAATGATCAATATAGGAATAAAAGTACAACTGAGTGATGAAACTTGCGATTTGCAATTGAGGAAAAAAAAAGTTGATGGATTTGCAAGTCTTCCCCACGCACTACCAGGCTGCTGCTTTCCACAAACTGTTCCATTGTATTCCTATGTATGTTTTACAAAAAACAATTGAGAATAAAAATTAATACATAATTCTTTTTTCGACATTAATGCATAATTATCATTATAAATATAAGCTTTTATCAATTTAATTTTACTTCAATTAATATATTTTAAATATCTTTTGTTTAAATATAATAATTTTTTTGAATATAAATATAATAAAATTTAAATGTCTTTAATTTAGAAGTTGGAAATATAATGAATAATTTAGATATTGTAAAAAAATAAAACTGTTTTTTAGGAGAATAAGTAATACTACTTGTAATACAATTAATATGATGTATTTAATATATTACATTTTCATTAAGAATTATTACACTGATATAATTTTTTATATAGTTCAATATTTTATATATTTTTTAATTCAAGGGTTTTATTGCATGTTTAGCATGTTCAATTTTGATCTAATTAAAAATATTTAATCATTTATCACATTCATATATATTATATAATCTTCTTCATTTATATAAGCTATATGAATTATATTATTATATCCATTTATCATATATATATATATATAATTTTCTCCATTGATGTGAGTTATATGAATTATACTTTTATATCAAATAATTAATTTGTAAAAGTATTAATGGTATAAAATCTATTGTCGGATAATGTTTATGGTAAATTACAAGTTTAGTATCCTAAGTATAAAATATACTCGTAAGGTTTTAAACTATAAAAATATAATAAGATTTTAAACTATAAAATATACCTCATAATATAGATTATATATATATATATATATATATATATATGATTTTAAACTATACAATATAAATATACTCGTAAGATTTTAAAATAAAATAAAAAAAGAATATACCTCAATATATATATAGATGGATAGATATATATTTATAAAAATAAAATACATCTACAAATAAATAAGATTTCTGCAAATATATGTTTTTACTCTCGTAAATTTCATGAAATTTGAAACTTTCATATCGTGTTATGTTTGAAAAAAATTATAAAAAGTTAACCTGTAACCAAGCTGCTAATAACTGCTAACCATTAACGATCAACCGCTTCATAATGATTTGGTTACAATTAGTAAAATTTAATAACCATTATAACTGTTAATTGACCGTTTAAGCTAAACAGTACGATTAACCGACCATAAACATACCTAACATACATAATAGTTCCTTTATATGACCAGTTTCACATGTACTTACCTCTTTCAAAACCGCATGTAAATGGGAATGAATTTACATCAATAAAATAAATAAATTTAAACACAAAATAAATAATACTAATAATAGCTAAATAATGCTAATCATAATCTCTAATGGATAATCCCTAGTATCTTATCAACAACCCTTTAGATTTCTCATGAAATGTAGTACCATATATTTTATCAACAATTATAATCTCTGCTTCTTGTTGTTTTAACTTCTGTGAAATGGTATTGTGGTGCTGAGAATTTGAACCAGAAATAATTAGATAATATCATATTCTCTTTTGGTTAAAGGAAAGTGATTGAGTAAAGGATCATATCAAGAAATTCTTGAATATTTCTTTAAAAGTTGTTAGAAGATTTTGTATTTTAGCACCATTAATTATATTGTTATATGTTATAATTCATATGGTTTTTATCTTCTTGGAAGTATATTTATTCACATTTCTAGTTGTAACATCCCAAAATCAGGGTTAGTGACTAAAATGGAAGTTTTGAACTTTGAGGTCAGATTTTGAAAAATTAAAAAAAAATTAGGGACTTAATTGAAAATATTTTGTGAATGATGGTTTAGTAAATATTGAATGAAATAAGAGTAAATTGGTCTTTTCAAAGGAATGATTTTTATATTTCCTTTATAAAGGATATTACCACGTGGAAATGGGGGAAAGAAAGAGTAAAAGATATCCATAGCATTTTTCAGTCTTCTTGTTCCTCTCTACCGTGGGGTCTTGCATAAGGTAAGTATGCTTTTAAGTGATTTTCCTTTCATGTTAAGGTTGGTTTTGATTCTTGGAGTGATAAGAAAAGTTAATGAAATCTTAAGATTGCTTAAAACTCAAAGAGAATTAAGTTATGTAAGATTGAAGGTAAAGAGTTTTTAAGGGAATTATTGAGATAGAATTAGTAAATAAGTTTTAAAGTGAAATTTGTCTTGTCAATGGTCTAATTAAGAAGTTAGAAGTGATATAAGTGAATTAAAAACATGTTGGAAATTTGGTAAGATTTTTAGTTTCAAGAATTATGATAAGTTATTGAAGATGATAATGTGTTATATGGATATAAGAAGATTTGGATAAGTATAGTTAAGTCTCAAGGGTTAAAAGAAGGTTATGGAAGAAGAATTAATTGAGTTTGGTAAGATTTTTTTGGTTAAAGAAGTGTATTTTGGGCTAGAGGTATCGATATTGTTCATTTAATACCGATACTTCAAAGAGAAAATAAGTGATTATTAAGGTATGGATATCGATATTGGTTGAATGAGTATCGATACCATAAGGCAAAAATTTAAAAATTGTTCATGGGGCATCGATACATGGGAAGGTAGTATCGATACCAAGAGTACTGATACTATAAGGTCAGTATCGGTACCCATTTTTGAAATAAATATTTCGAATATAAATAGGGTATCGATACCCAAGCTTGGTATCGATACCATATCTAAGGAAGTATCGGTACCAAGTATGGGGGTACCGATACTACTCAAAGTGAAAATTGTATTAAGCATTTCGATTAGCTTGAATTATTAAGGATCGAATTATAACATTTAGAATTCTGATATGGATATCAAATGTATGACTGTGTAGATATTGATCGGAAGCGAGTATTTGATGAATCAACAAAATAAGACCGAGCAAGGAAGAAGTACGAGATCAATATTGATTAGTGAGGCCATGTGAGTGCATACTAGTATGAATTATGATTTGATGGGAAATTAGACTTGCGATAAGTCTGTTTCCGATATTTTGCATATATAATTGTATTGTGTGAACATGTCTTGTATTTTTATATGTTATGTGATTTATGTGGCTGTAAGTGCATAAAACCTAAGCTATATGATATAAGATTATGTACCGATGTAATAATATGAGAATGTTATATGATATATATGAGAAAAGGTATGTGAAAGTGATAATGTGATATGAGACTCTATGAGAATGTTACATGAGATATGTGATTATAAATGAAATGATACGAGCTGTGTGATACATGTGATATGTGAATTATATGAAAAGGATCTATGTGTAAGTGAACTATGTGACTATGTGAATATGTGATAAATATGAAAGATAATGCCCATGTTATGTTTCATGAGAGCTAGAGGTATAGTTGTCATGCCAAGAGTCAAGGGTTCTAAGTGGTCCTTCGGGATATATGTGTTATATGTGGTCCTTCGAGACATTTCTACGCGGTCCTTCGGGACAAATTCACATGCCCCTAGTGGGACCTTATACGAGCTGTGGTGACAGCATATGTGTACAACCTCTATGTACTCACATATCTTTAGTTCCCACATGTGTACATAGGCTAATAAAGAGATAATAAAATATATATTATATGTGATATGTATGTTTTGTGATATGAAATATGTTACAGAAATTACATGATGATGTGTATATGGTTTATTTAAGAATGTTAGGTATAAGAACATATGACTAAGAAATAAGAATGGAAATGATGCTAATAATGATAAGATTAATAATAAGGATAATGAGGTGACATGTATATGTATGTATTTATGTTTTGATGTTTAATGCACTCTATAGTTTATTATGATTACATGAAGTTTGCATAATAGGAATTAGTAACGATATGTGATAATAAATTTATTTATGCCTCACTAAGTTATTGACTTAGCGTGTGAGTGTTTCACACGTAGGTTCCGGAAAGCGAGAAGATAAGCTAAGAGGAGCAAGACATGTCAGATTCTCCTTTCTACAGATCAGATCATAAATGTATTTGAGTATATGTATTTTGTTATATACAATGTAGTTAGCATGTAGTCTAGCGATTTGAATTGTATAATCTCTGATATGTTTTGTAAACCAATTGATTTTAATTAATGTAAAATATTTATTTTATCGAATTATGAATTTAAGTTTTAACCAATTTGCAAAGGAAAACGCTTTGAAAAGTCAATGTGATATCTTGGACTCAGATCCGGGTCAGATACGGGTTAGGGTGTTACATTTATTGGTATCATAGCTAAGGTTTAACCGATTCTAGGCTTAAACCGAAGTTAAATGAGTTTTAAAATATGTACATACCAACCCAAAGTGAAAAATTTCTGATCTGATAGTGTACTGGGTATGTTGTCTTGCTAATAGAATAGAAAAGTTATGTTATATGAAATGTCTAGCCCTAAGAATTTCTGAAAAAAATTGAGAGTTGATGAACCTGATGGTGGTAGCCATTCACCTGCCCTGGCCAGGCAGGATGAAAAGCAAACATCTTAGGAAGTGCCCTATAAGATCGAAGGTTATTTTCGGAAAGTTGAAAACACGTTAGAATAGCGTTAGAGGGTCTTTACTATTTTGAATCGAAAAAAGTTATATGAAGTAGTTTTGTTATTACGTGGATAAGATAGAATATGGTGGACAAATATCACCATAAAATGTTAAAAGATCAAAGGATGTGGTTAGAATTTATAGAAGAGTCAGGGACAAATGTATAAGACAAGTGAAAGTAGAGTTTATAAGTTTGAAACAAGGGAATTTCACTTAATATGACTTCGAGTGCAAATTCAATAGGTTAAGCAAATTTCCAGTGAGTTACTTCGATTGAAAAGGGGTATACGATTGGTTTGATGAGGACTTGCACTATAGATAGAAAGAATTGGTGTTGATAAATGAAGATATATGATAGTAAATATATAAAGTTAGAAGATTTGAAGAAATTATCAGGTTGAGCTAATCAATTATGGTGTGGATTTGGATACGGTTGTATATTTTGATCATATGAATGTAATGTAATAAAGAAGATAAGGATTCGTATGTTTGAAGGAAGTTAAGGATTGATAGAAAGAATTTAAGATGATAAAAAGTAATATGTGTATTGTAAAGGGAATAAGGATTTTGTATAATAACAAGATTTTGTGCAATTCATGTGGATTATAAGAGTTATAAAGATGTGATAAAGATGGGTAATCAGATATAAGTATAAGTGATATGAAAAGAGTATGAGAGCATGGAGGAAATATATGGTTTAGTTATGTTGGAGATCTTGATTATCAAAGGATAAATGGATAAAGAAATGAAAAAGATGGAGTTTAAAGGATCCAATATGATAAAGGTTATGTTAAGGTATAGATCATAAGTTGATTAGAAGTAAGAAAGGTTTGTCAGGTGATGTGAAAGATTGTTTAATTCTGCAAAATGTATGTCTTAATCATCTATGATGAATATTTAAGATTATGTTTCTTGTTCAAGTAGATGTAGTCAGAGAAATAAAGAATGATTTATATGTATTAAGGAAGTTTAAGATGCAGTTAAGTGATGATAGAATAAAATTTTGGTTATTATTGCAATGCAATTAGAGATTGATAAGGATTTTGATTGATTTATGATTTTGAGTGATAAAAACTGATGTTACTGTTTATATGATAAGTGATATTAGATGGATGTATAAAGGGAAAAGGTAATTGAAGAAATAAAGGAATGAAAAGCAAGTTTTATGATGGTGACAAGAAAGATTAAGTAAAACAAGCAACATGAGAACATTAGAAGATATGTTCTTATTGATGTGTGCAGTGAAAATTCAAGGACGGATTTTCTTTAAAGGATGAGAGATTTATAACATCTTAAAATCAGGGCTAGTGACTAAAATGGAAGTTTTGAACTTTGAGGTCAGATTTTGAAAAATTAAAAAGTTCAGGGACTTAATTGAGAATATTTTATGAAGGATGGTTTAGTAAATATTGAATGAAATAAAGGTAAATTGGTCTTTTCAAAGGAATTCTTTTTATATTTCCTATATAAAGGATATTACCACGTGGAAATGGGGGAAAGAAAGAGTAAATGATATCCAGAGCATTCTTCAGTCTTCTTCTTCTTCTCTACCGTGGGGTCTTGCATAAGATAAGTATGTTTTTCAGTGATTTTCCTTTGATGTTAAGGTTGGTTTTGATTCTTAGAGTGATAAGAAAAGTTAAGGAACGCTCAAGATTGCTTAAAACTCAAAGAGGATTAAGTTATGTAAGATTGAAGATAAAGAGTTTTTAAAGGAATTATTGAGATAGAGTTAGTAAATAGGTTTGGGAGTGAAATTTGACTTGTCAAGGGTGTAATTAAGAAGTTAGAAGTGATATAAGTGAATTAAAAACATGTTGGAAATTTGGTAAGATTTTTAGTTTTAAGAATTATGATGAGTTATTGAATGATAATGTGTTATATGGATATAAGAAGATTTGGATAAGTATAGTTAAGTCTCAAGGGTTAAAAGGAGGTTATGGAAGAAGAATTATGTGAGTTTGGTAAGATTTTCGGGTTAAAGAAGTGTATTTTGGGCTAGAGGTATCGGTAATGTTCATTCAGTACCGATACTTCAAAGAGAAAATAAGTGATTATTAAGGTATGTGTATCGATACTGGTTGAATGGGTATCGATGCCATAAGGCAAAAATTTATAAATTGTTCATGGGGTATCGATACCTGGGAAGATAGTATCGATACCAAGAGTATCGATACCATAAGGTCAATATCGGTATCCATTTTTGAAATAAAGATTTCGAATATAAATATGGTATCGATACCCAAGCTTGGTATCGATACCATATCTAAGGAAGTATCAGTACCAAGTATGGGGGTACCGATACTACTCAAAGTGAAAATTGTATTAAGCATTTCGATTAGCTTGAATTATTAAGGATCGAATTATAACATTTAGAATTCTGATATGGATATCAAATGTATGACTGTGTAGATATTGATCGGAAGCGAGTATTTGATGAATCAACAAAATAAGATCGAGCGAGGAAGAAGTACGAGATCAATATTGATTAGTGAGGCCAGGTGAGTGCATACTAGTATGAATTATGATTTGATGGGAAATTAGACTTGCGATAAGTCTGTTTTCGATATTTTGCATATATAATTGTATTGTGTGAACATGACTTGTATTTTTTATATGTTATGTGATTTATGTGGCTGTAAGTGCATAAAACCTAAGCTATATGATATAAGATTATGTACCGATGTAATAATATGAGAATGTTATATGAGATATATGAGAAAATGTATGTGAAAGTGATAATGTGATATGAGACTATGAGAATATTACATGAGATATGTGATTATAAATGAAATGATATGAGCTATGTGATATATGTGACATGTGACATGTGAATTATATGAAAATGATCTACGTGTAAGTGAACTACGTGACTATGTGAATATGTGATAAATACGAAAGATAATGCCCATGTTATGTGTCATAAAAGCTAGAGGTATAGTTGGCATGTCGAGGGTTCTAAGTGGTCTGTCGGGACATATGTGTTATATGTGGTCCTTCGGGACATTTCTACGCGATCCTTCGGGACAAATTCACATGCCCCTAGTGGGACCTTATACGAGTAGTGGTGACAGCATATGTGCACAACCTCTATGTACTCACATATTTTTAGTTCTCACATGTGTACATGTGCTAATAAAGAGATAATAACAAATATATTATATGTGATATGTATGTTTTGTGATATGAAATGTGTTACAGAAATTACATGATGATGTGTATATGGTTTGTTTAAGAATGTTAGGTATAAGAACATATGACTAAGAGATAAGAATGGAAATGATGCTAATAATGATAAGAATAATAATAAGGATAATGAGATGACATGTATATGTATGTATTTATGTTTTGATGTATAATGCATTATATAGTTTATTATGATTACAGGAAGTGTGCATAGTAGGAATTAGTAATGATATGTTATAATATGTTTATTTATGTCTCACTAAGTCATCGACTTAGTGTGTGAGTGTTTCACACGTAGGTTCCGGAAAGCAAGAAGAGAAGCTAAGAGGAGCAAGACATGTCAGATTCTCCTTTCCACAGATCAGATCAGAAACGTATTTGAGTATGTGTATTTTTGTTATATACAATGTAGTTAGCATGTAGTCTAACGATTTGAATTGTATAAGCTCTGATATGTTTTGTAAACCAATTGATTTTAATTAATGTAAAATATTTATTTTCTCGAATTATGAATTTAAGTTTTAACCAATTTGTAAATGAAAACGCTTTGAAAAGTCAATGTGACATCTTAGACTCTGATCCAAGTCGGATACGGGTTAGGGTGTTACACTAATACTTTGTTACCTTTAAGTCCCCTCTCATTCTGTAAATTATGTTTTAGGGTAACTAATGATTTGAATCTTTAGTTGGCTAGTTGATAACTGCTTCATACATGATTATTATAGTTCAAGCATCCTTATCAGGTTAGGTTTCGTAGTACATTATCTTATGTTGATTATGTATATTGTCATTAGGCTAGAGTGTCGACTAGGTAGCCTGTGGTTTTAGTCGCTTTCTCGGGTGAATGGGCTGCTAAATCAGCCCAAAATTATTAAGCAAGATCGCTTAGAATAATGCGGAAACAAAAGAAAATAAAGAGAAGAGCACACAAAGGAAAAATGAGAGAGCTTGAATGAATGCAAACTTATATTCCTCAACCTAAAGTGAAACTGAGGTAAGGGTGAGTCTCTATCTATACTTAAAGCCCCTTACATCCAACGGTCAAGATTAGAGTATATCTTATCTACAAAGATTAATCTTTTCTCTATTTCAAATTCAAACTACAGAGGAAGTGTAGCAGATACTTTAGTGACCTGAACACAATGTTCGACTAGATGAAAATCCTAAAGGAGTGAATGAAGCATTTTTGCATGAGATGTGGGTAACCGGATCAGTAGGCGCTTTAACCAACACTGTCAAGGTAATGTAGAGTAGGCGCATAAACCAACACTGACCTAGCAAACTACATTACCGCACTGAAGCTCATTCCAATTTGTTTGTAGTTCATTCCAAGTAAACTACACTTATCAAGGCCATCTTGTGTTACCCAGTAAGGGTCCTGAAGAGGAAATATGCAAATCAAGATTGAAACAGCCTGTACACTTCCTGAGGACAACTTCAATTGAAAGTGTATAGAAAGATTCAGATCTGTTTAGAAAAGTCTAGATCAAACATTATCCGGCCAAAATTCCCTAAAAAATGCACGTTCGAATTCTTTTTCTTGCATTTGATTTTCCTGTTCTTGCATCTTCCGCAACATTTTGGAAAGTGCCTTGGTCTTCTTTCTTGATGTTTGTTCCTGAAATTCATAGCAATTATGAGTTAACCAGCAACTCCATACATTCTGAGCCATCAAAACGTTAATATCTATTTCAACACCACTGCCATTATAGAGAATTGCTTATTTCATAGCAAGCAATGGTATTTTTCAACACTAATCATATCTCATTTTGTTATGTAGTATATCATATTTACTGTTTTTCTCGTATGAACATAAACATAAGATATAAGAAATGTATCAAAAATCTTAAACACAAGTATAATATGTGTATTAAATTTATCGAGTTACTCAATTTCAATATGGCGTAGTGTTTGTTGTTGGTAACTTGTTAGCAGAAAACATTACTGCAGCATCAACATAAAATAATTTTCTCACGCGAGATAATATTTAACAATATTAATGTAGTTCAGCTTCAGATGCCTACAACCATGAATTGAGATAAAAATCATCATAGTCATAGATTTACAAAGAGTTCAAAACAATCAATAGACAAACACGAAACCGAGCCCCAAACAAACCCAATTTCTATGCTCCAAATGATTATCACATAGAACATCCCATTAACCGATGTTTTACCAAAAACTTTTTCTCACATTCATGAAAAACATCTCCCATACATAGACCCATAAGAATTCTCTCTCATAATTCTAAAGCTATGACTTACTCCATATTAATAAAGCCTATCACTTGATTACCAAAAAATCTTATTCCCTAAAATGTCTTACCCGCTATGAATAAATAGATATTAAGTAAACTTAATCTCTAATTAATCTTCAATTAATAAAATTACACTAGAATCTGAGCTGATTTTAGAATTTACATAAATATCTAACATATATTGCACACTTTTTATGAATGTATATATATATATATTATTTGTATCAAATTCAAAATTTCGAATTTCTCCATTTAGCCTTTAGCAACTAGGGGTGAGCAAAACTCAACTCAAAAAGTCAATATTTCGACTCGAAAAAAAAACCGACTTAAATTGACTTCAAGTTGTAATTTCATAAACTCGATTCAAAAAAATTTCAAATTTGAGTTGAGTTATAAAATATAATTCAAATAAGTTGAATTTTTAGTAATTAGTGGATTGGATTTCAAGTTTCAGTCGAGTCCCTCGACTATGTATGATATATGTATATCACATATGAAGAAACATATATGTATTGTATATGATTTTTAAAAACCATTTAAATTGGAATCAAATAGTATCATAATATTATAAATATTTACAATCAAATTTAAACAGAAACTCGAACAACTCAACTCGACTCGAAAAATTTCAAATAAAGTTTGAGTTGTAAAATAGGACTCGTTAACTAGAACAACTTAAAAAAATTTACTCAACTCGATCGACCGCTCACCCCGATTAGCAGCTAGTGGGGGAAACATATAGTATATATTGCACTAGCTCTATGTTCTTCTAAAAATTCTCATATTTCACACACATTATTAAGACAAAAATGCGAGGTATCATAAGCAAACCCAGGGATCATGCAGGGGCCCTTGATTCCTTTAAACAATTAAATATAATAGTTATGGCTTGTTAAAAATCCGATAAAATTGCATTTTGACTCCAAAAATATATAATTCAATCTCGGACCTACAATGTATGATCCTACAAATATATGAACTAACTTACAAAAAAAATTGAGCACACCCATGTTGGACACATACTCAATTTAACCCTACAACTAGGATAGCTTATAGTGGTAGTAAAAGAATGAAAGTTACCTCATCATTTATGGCTTTGGATTCGGCACGATCAGCAAGATTTGGTGTTTTTCTCTTCTTCTCTGCTCCCAGGCCCTTTTTATTGTTCTTCACATGTGCTTCTACAGGTTCTAACCTACCCTAATAGCATGAAATTAAATAATCCAGAAATAAGATGAAAACAATATTATAAAAGCATTTCTTCTTAGAATTAAGGAGAAGAATTTAGGGTTTCGAAGAAGAACCGAACCTGCTCAGAAACACCAAGACCAGTGCCTTCTTTCCATCCATGCTTCTTTAATAGCTGCCAAAAACCAAGTCCATAGCCATTAAAACACGAATATATAAGGAAAAAGTTGCAATAAAAACCCCCAGAGTTGAAAGAGAGGAGAAAGGTAGGATACCTGGAAGCCGATGTTGGAGGAATCAATGGCGGTTGATGAACCGCTCGAACCTAACGTCTCTCCCATCGCTTTCCTCCCGGACCAGTAATTTCAGCAAGTTGGGGTTTTCCCTTTCCTCCCATTTTTCTTCCCAATTCTGTCCGACGTTGAGAATTTTGTAGGCTTTCGAAGAAGAAGAAGAAGAATATACCGATTCAACAATTTCTATTTTTTTTCAAAAAACAAAAATCGAATGAATAATTTTTATTTTTGTTGTGTGTTTGTTTTGTGGATATAGACCAACCCACAAGCCGGAGTTCACTTAACAATAAGAATTTTTGCAGCTTCCAGGTAAATAAAAGCCCATCGGCCCAAGCACATAATTTTTATTATTCAAAATTTAATAAAAATAAATTTAAAATAATAAAGAAATTAGGATTACGAAAATTAAAAGGGTAAAATATACCATTCTTCATTAACTTTACTCTCTCTTCTATTTCACTCACTGTACTTTTAAATTTTCTAATTTACTCATTGAACTTTCGAATTACTCCTGTTTTGGTCACTCTGATCTGAATTATTTTAGTATTATTTTCGTACGAATAAGAGGCATAGTAGACGAGGGCTTTTAGCAATTTCTGTCCAGGGGGTATTGCACATGTTATGCATAGAGCTTGTGTTCACTATTTCTGGAGTATATGTATTTTGCATGTATATTACTCTTTCCATCTCGATTGTAACTTCAAATAATCATCAATCAATTAGTAAAGGGTGTATTAGCAACCAAACAACAAAGAATGCCCCACTTGTTCCTCAAATAACCTACTAACAGATAACAAATTTGTATTCCTCCTCTAAACACGATTGAAGAATTGAGGATCATGTATATGGAGCAACATACACTTTTTACATTTCCAGGACTGATGCTTCTCCCTCCTTTAATCAAGCTGATGGAAACAGAGGACAAATATTCATGACTGTAAGCCGCCTAGTCTCTGGGAGATTGCCTGTTGAAGATACTTGAAAGCTTTCTTGTAATTCAAGAAACCCATGAACCAGAAATCGAAACCATCGACTGTCACGATTTCCATGTACTTCTGCCTTGGTTTCTTCATGTTTTCACTCTCGTTCATCCCCTTTATCTTCCCAAGTGGAATCAAAACCTTGTAATGTACTCTGATAAATTCTCCATTTGGGGAAGATATTTTAATGGATCTATCGCTGCAAAAGGCCACCTTTGCAGTGGAGATGAAAAGAAGGCCTGCAATAGGACCTGCTGTTGTCGACAAATAGCATTGACAGGCCTTAACCAGTTTCTCTCCTTCTCCGACACTAAATAATTGTTTGAAAATCTTCTCCACTCCTCCCACTTGAAGAATTCTTGCCCCCAAACTCAATTTTCCCTTCACTGTTTCACTAATCTTTGTCCCCAATCTCACTGCAGTTTCAAAAGTAACAAGCAAATAACTTTAGCCTCCTTTCTTCCATAATGTGAATGTTAAATACAGTTAACCATAGAGCTGGCATAAGAGTGTTCCTTACCATGCTCTCGGATACCATGAGCGAAACTATCAGCTTTCTTCCCTAGCTTGTTCATCCTTTTAAGTACAAAGTTCCCTTTGCCTGCAATTCCGAAACTTGCACATTAGCACTGAAAGCATCTCCATTATGAATTTTTCTCCATACAATGTTACAAGAAAAACTTACTTGTTCTAAATGTTGCAGACCCTTGGGGATCAGGTAAGTACCGTCTCGGGGTTCTCTCGACTCGATATACGGTCGATTTTATTGGAACTCCGATAACTTGTTCAAGTAACTGATTCCTCATTTTCATTGAATGAAATTGAATCCTGTTGGATGAATGTTATATTATCAAGGAGATGATGGGTTGTGATGATGGAAGAATGTTGCAGATTGGGAAATGGTATTTAAAGGGGACATAAATGGGGTGGTTGAATGATGTAACTTTACTGATGAGAAGATTTGGTTTCTTTAAGAAAAAGAAAGCCGAGTCCAACTCCAAGAATTGATCTTTAACTAAATACCTAACCAAAATCCCCATATTTTGATTTAAATTGCCGACAGAAACAGACATGGAGAGGACGTGGGTTTGAAACTTTGTGAGTTGGCATTGCACCTTTCTGATGTCTACTGCTAAGATAAAGGGAGCATCCATTTGCCAACCAAATTGCACACCCAAAAGTTAAATGATATGATAAATGCAGTGACTTGATTATGAGTCAGTGATGCTTCATTTTCTTAGACAAGTCATACATAGACCATGTGGGATCAACTATCATACCTCATCTACACGTGGCATACAAAATTTGGGTTATTTATTTTTCAGTTTTGTTTTGAATTTGAGATGATATTTTAAACAATTTTATGATCATTTCAATGTAACTTTTTATTTTTGAGGCATGGTTTTTCAGGTTCAAAATTGTTTAAAGATGGTGATTTGAAATTTCAAGTAGTTGAAAATGGTTTAAAATTTCCAAAATCTACAATTCATACAATTTCTTGCCTTTTTTTTTGTTTAATGTCGGGGATCGTCGTTAAGATTAGGGGTGTAAATGAATCGGGTTACAATGAATATGGTTGTATTTGTGTTTGTTTATTTGTTTTGTATTCGTGTTCAACCCGTTTAACATTTGTAAACATGAACATGTTCATTTATATATTCGTCATTCACCATTCACCAACATGTTCGCTTACGTTCACGAACATTTTGGTGAAATTGTACAACTAGTCCTTAAACTCATTAGGCTTCATAGTTTAAACTTCAAAGTTCATCTTGTGCTCAATTTAATCGTTACCTTCATCAATGTAAAAAATTAAAAAGAAAAAAGAGGACAAGGTAAATCCGCAAATGAGATTATAAACTAGCTTATTCGTGAATATAAACAAAACGAATAAACCTTTGTTCGTGTTTGTTCTTTTGTTAAATGAATATAAACTATTAAATAACGCTCTTTTCGTTTACCCCTAGCCAAGATCTTCATTATCAGTCAAAAGCTGACATGAGCGGAAAGCGAAATTGAGAAATTTGCAAATGTGACGAAGTGATCCATGTGCTTACCTGGAATACACTCTTTTTTCTTTCCTTTTTAAACCATCAAATTGGAAATGAATGGACAGTAGGACCATGCTGATTAAAGATTGCCTCTCGCCTACTTTCCAATGTCCCAAATCAGCAGGATCAAGACTTTGTTTTGTTAGCGAAAGCTTTTGCTTAACATTAAAGAAACACAATAATGAAACAATCCAACGCCGGTTTTGCCATCTTCAAAAATCACATACAATATGACAAGTATATTGTTCGTTGCAAAAATAACTCCCACGTGATGCCATTATGAGTGTTGAGCATATTCTAGAAGTTGCCAACTCAGCATAGTTGGTTATCCAGCTCAGCATGATTAGTTACTAGACTTAACAAACTTAACAAACTCACAAACTCAGCTGCTAATGCTAATCTGTTTCAACATGCTGTATATATATACAATGTAGTGCATTATGAAAAAAAATAATATGGAATAACACTTCTTGAATTACTTCAATACTTTGTTTTTACAACATGGTATCTTTCGCCATTGATCTTGGAGGCTTCTTCCCTCCGTTGCTTCTCTGATAATTTCTGCAAAGTTCGTCTTCTTCTTTCTCAACTAGTGTTTCGTCCATGGCTGATGAGGATGTTGTGCACAGCCTTGATCTTGGAGAGTCATCGAGACACAGTCGCTTGTTCACCAACAAGAAAGTTAATATTGTGCTCAATGAAATGAATTACCTGTTATGGAAACAACAAGTTCTTTTAACAGTAAGAAGTCATCGCCTGGAACGGTTGCTCACTGGGGATCTTAAACCTCCGCCGGCGCAGATTCAGTCCGGAGATGGCACACTTGAAGTTAATGAAGATTACGAGATCTTTGTAGCACAGGATAGTGCCTTAGCCTCCTGGCTGTTATCAACAATCAGCGATCACATTTTGCCTCAGTTCGTTGGTGCAGAAACGGCCACGGATGTATGGTCAACGGTTCTCAAGTTTTTTGCCAATCGATCCACAACGACGGTAATGAGTCTCCACTGCAAGTTGACGTCGATTAAAAAAGGTGATGAAAGTATGCGATCGTATCTTACACAGATCAAAGAAGTTTGTGATGCACTAGCTGCGTGTGGAAGTGCGATTTCAGATTTGGAACAAATAGCCACTATATTGAATGGCTTACCGTTTGATTATCAACCGTTTATGGCGGTTATAACGGCGAGCAAAGAAGCTTTCTCTCTTGATGGAGTAAAGTCTGTGCTAGTTGATGCCGAGGCACAACTTAAGAATTTTCAGCTTCAAACTCAAGTTTCCATGAGTGCAAATGTTGCTCGTGTGCAGAGCAACAATCAAGGCCATGGTCAGTACAATCGACCTTATAGTTTGAGCGGCAGATCTGGTGCACGAACGGGAGCTCGTGGTCGAGGACGTACTAGGCTTCAATGTCAACTATGTGGCAAGACTGGTCACTCAGTGGACAGATGTTGGCATCGCTTTGATCAGAATTTTCCAGGAGTGTTAGCTCAAAAAGACGAATCTAATGCTGTAGATATTAACTCGTGTGAGGTGACTAATTCA
This sequence comes from Hibiscus syriacus, assembly GCF_006381635.1. NCBI lineage: Eukaryota > Viridiplantae > Streptophyta > Magnoliopsida > Malvales > Malvaceae > Hibiscus > Hibiscus syriacus. Next base: position 1,383,473 of record NW_024062691.1, read on the forward strand.
TACAATAACAATGCGCGTCCTCAGGTTCATATGGTCTCTCCAACCTCAGACATGTGGATTGTAGACTCGGGAGCCACACATCATGTCACCCCCGAGGCTTCTAAAGTAATCGATGGCTCGGACTACACTGGTCCAGGTAAGCTGGTCGTGGGTTATGGTCAAGCTTTAAACATTAGTAAAACTGGAACTGTGATTCTCAATGCTAAGAATCGAGCTTTGTTTATTCATAACTTGCTACATGTTCCATCAGTTACTAAAAACTTACTCTCTGTCTCAAAGTTTGCTAGAGACAATAGTGTCTATTTTGAGTTTCATGCAAAGGAGTGTCTTGTTAAAGATGAAGAAACGGATGTTGTTCTGTTGCAAGGACAAGAGAGTGGTGGACTGTATCAGTTTGTTACCACAGTGGATGATCAACATAATGGTGCAAACGATTTAGAAGCAAATGTAGTTAATAAAGTTTCAAGTGATGTGAAAAGTTCTTATACTTTGTGGCACATGAGACTTGGGCATCCAGCTCATGCATCACTTGTAAAAGCTTTTAAACACATTTGAATTGTTTTCCCTACTACTGAGAGTACTGTAAATGGTGATATGTGTGTTGCATGTAAAATGGGAAAAAGCCATAAGATTCCCTTCAATGAATCCTCTACAGTTTATACAAATCCCTTCCAGCTTGTATTCTAGGATCTGTGGGGGCCCTCGCATATTGTTTCAAACAGCTTTTACTATTATGTTTCGTTTGTTGATGCATACACGAGATATTGCTGGGTATACTTGTTGAAAACCAAGAATCAAGCCTTACATGCTTATCAGTCGTTTCATGAAATGGTCAAAACACAGTTTGGTGCTGTGATTAAAGAAGTGCAAACGGATTGGGGAGGTGAGTATCGTCCTATATCTTCACTGTTGACAAAGCTGGGTGTTCACCATCGGTTGTCTTGCCCACATACTTCAGAACAGAACGGAGTGGTCGAAAGGAAACACCGCCACATCGTTGAATTGGCCCTTGTCTTGATGGCTCAAGCATCCTTGCCGTTTAGATTTTGGTCATATGCAGTAAGCACTGCAGTTCATCTAATCAATCGCCTTCCCACACGAGTTTTGCAAGGAAAGTCACCATTTGAGGAGTTGTATAACAAATTACCAGATTATGGTTTTTTAAAAGTATTCGGGTGTAGGTGTTTTCCTCATCTTCGAGCTTATCAAGGTCATAAACTGAGTTATAGATCACAACCGTGCACCTTCCTTGGATATAGCACACAACATAAAGGATATCAGTGCATGGCGTCTGATGGGAGGATTTACATCTCGAGACATGTCATTTTTGATGAACAGTTTTTTCCTTTTGCAGGTAAACAAAATGTTCAAAACAATGGTCACAACCTTACAAAATTGACCATGCAGCTGCCTGTGGTTAATGGAGCAGGTAGAGTTTGCATGAGAGTAGGTGTGCCACACGAAAGTCAAGAACAACCACCCATCGTGCCTGTGCAACCTGCTACAATGTCTTCAGATGTAGGACAACAAACGTCTAGTTCTAGTCCTACTATGGATCCAACTAGGGACAGTGTGGAGCACTCGAATGAAGTTGAACAAGAGATTATCAATCAATTACCTAAGGACACTAGTTTAACTCAAGGTGAGTTGCAAGGAGTGATGCAAAACACGATTGATGAAGCACAGTCAGCAGCTGCTCCCGTTACTCGACACCCTATGATGACCAGGAGCAAATGTGGGATATTCAAACCAAAGCTCTATTCCATAGCTCATGTCGAGGCTGAGAAGGAACCAAGCTCGATATATGAGGCGTTGCAGTCTCCTCAGTGGAAGACAGCAGTTAATGAGGAGTATGAAGCATTAGAAAGAAATAACACGTGGTCCCTTGTTAGGTTACCTGAAGGGCGGTCTATAGTGGGGTGCAAGTGGATCTTTCGAGTAAAGAAGAATGCAGATGGATCGGTGCAGAGATACAAGGCCAGACTTGTGGCCAAGGGATTCACACAAGTTCCTGGACAGGATTTTCAGGAAACTTTTAGCCCAGTGGTTAAAACCTCTACCGTTAATGTCATGTTAGCACTTGCAGTTCAGAACAATTGGGAAATGAGGCAAGTTGATGTGAATAATGCCTTTTTGAATGGTGAGCTTCATGAGGATGTATTTATGCGGCAACCTCAAGGCTTTGAGAAGGTAGCTCCAGATGGTTCTCAGTTAGTCTGCAAGCTACATAAAGCTTTGTATGGTCTTCGCCAAGCCCCGCGTAACTGGTTTGCAAAATTGAGGAATTATGTGATTAGCATCGGTTTTAAGAGCTCACAAGCTGACAACTCACTGTTTATTAAGCAAGAAGAAGGGCAAGTGATGTACATTCTGGTTTATGTCGATGATATAATCATCACTGGCTGCTCAAAGGATGAGATTGAAAAGGTAGTTGTCTTGTTGAGGAAGTAGTTTTTCCTCAAAGATCTTGGCCAGTTGAACTACTTTCTTGGCGTTGAAGTTAAGCATACAGGTGGTGCTATCTTCCTTAGCCAAAAGAAATACATCATGGAGTTGTTAACCAAGATGCGAATGGATACAACTACTTCAACTCCTACGCCTATGATTTCTTCACTGAAGTTTTTCAAAGATTCGGGTGATGAGATGAACGATGCAAAAGAGTATCGAAGCCTGGTGGGATCACTCTTGTATGCGTGTCATACAAGGCCGGATATTGAATTTAGTGTGAACAAGTTGGCTCAATTCATGCATGCACCCCGGGAACAACACTTTGTTGCAGCAAAACGGATTCTACGATACCTTCGAGGGACTCTTGACTATGGTCTGGTGTTTTCTCCGAGTAATGAGCCAATTCAACTTACAGCATTTGCAGATGCTGATTGGGGAGGTAGTATAGATGACCGACGCTCGATATCTGGATGTTGTGTGTATCTAGGTGGGAATCTTGTCATGTGGAGTTCAAGAAAACAGAAAACGGTGTCAAGGTCCACCACTGAAGTCGAGTATCGAAGCTTAGCAGACGTTACATCAGATGTAACTTGGTTGGATGCGTTGTTAGCAGATATGGGTGTTCGAATGGGAGCCTCACCTGTTATTTGGTGCGATAACTCAAGTGCAATTGCAATGAGTGAAAATCCTGTGTATCATTCAAAAACTAAACACGTTGAACTCGATGTTCATTTCGTTAGAGAAAAGGTTGCAGCTGGGAAGTTGAAGGTCAATTATGTGCCTACTGCACACCAGGTGGCTGATGGGCTAACCAAGGCTCTGCCAAAAGATCGTTTTGCTGAGTTTCGGCAAAGGCTGGGAGTGTTACCGTTTGAAAGCTTGGAGCAGCAGGAAGGATGTTGAAGAGTTGAAGCAGCAGGGAGGATGTTGAGCATATTCTAGAAGTTGCCAACTCAGCATAGTTGGTTATCCAGCTCAGCATGATTAGTTACTAGACTTAACAAACTTAACAAACTCACAAACTCAGCTGCTAATGCTAATCTGTTTCAACATGCTGTATATATATACAATGTAGTGCATTATGAAAAAAAATAATATGGAATAACACTTCTTGAATTACTTCAATACTTTGTTTTTACAACAATGAGTCACATCCTGAATCTTCAATGAATCCAACAAAGTTGTTTATATAGCAACAAATGGATTGTCCGGCTTTCAGGGGTGCCGGCAATACGAAAAGCACTTCAGTTACATGTTTTTACAAGAGGAATACACCTATCATATGTTCTTTGTCAGGGTCCGAGACGTTTTTGTTGCCGAGCACTAAATAATGAGGCAGAGGCATGTTTTAACGAACACTGGTTGGAGTTCAGTTCCTGATCTGTTGTTTTTATCATAAGTTTTATACTTGTTCTTGTCTTCATTCCCAATTCTCAGAACATGGAGGTGGAGTGAGTCTCGGCATTGCCACAAGTGCCTCAACAACTTTCTCCATTCGCATTCCACGGCTACCCTTCACCAAGACAACGTCGTTCATATTCAAGAACTTCAAGATTTTGGGAACAAGATTTTCTGAATCAATTGCATGTACAATTTTCATCTTCTTCATTAAATTCTTATTATCAGCTGCTAAATGAAACCTCTTCCCAGCAACGCCGACTACATCAATACGAGCTCCAAGACAGTAATTCAATATCTCCTCATGATACTCCATCTCAAGTGGACCAAGTCCTAACATGTCTCCAAGAATAGCAACTCTTTTTCCATCACAACCGATCCTTTGCAACATGTCAATGGTTGCTTTCATGCTAACAGGATTTGCATTGTAAACATCATTCACTATTTTGATGCCACTTTTAGCTACAATGAACTCAGATCTCATGCTAACGGGAACGTATCTGGATAAGGATCTTCCAACTTGAGAAAGGGGTACACCGATAGAGGTTACAACTGCTGCTGCTGCACATGCATTGAGAGCCAAATGCAGACCCAAACCAGGAATCACAAACTCCACCCTGGATATGAATTCAATAAGCTATTTGTATATCCAGGGCGTAAATATCTTCAAGTCGTTTATATTTATTTTAAAAACCAAACAAAGAAATATGAGACTTAATGGATGATGAGAAAAGAAACTGAAACTTAGAAAATATCAAAATAAGGATGCAATCCTAGTCATGAAAAGAAGCACAAACAACAGAGTACAAACCTAAACATTCTGCAAATTTCGGTCTTATAAAACGGTTGTTGATAAGGAAGAGTTGAGAAAAAAATTGTAGGGAAAACCAATCACAAGTCATAATTTGACATGGATATCATCTGCATCAAATCAAAAGAAACGTGCAATAGAAGTTCAGGAAGAGGAGCAATTTGGAAACATTCAGCTTATCCAGAGAAAAAGGTGAGCAATTTTTACAATTTATCATACAAATGATTACTAATTTGAGTCCTAGCTCCTACAACCTATTTATCCACTATGGTATACCTCCCCTCTCTTACTTTTTTTCTCCGTTACTTTCCAATACAGTTTGTACGAAACGTTTGAATGTGCTAATGAACAGATTGGAAATTAAAGGACAATCCTTGGCACCAACTGACCATTCACTTCAGTTTTGAAAAGTGGATTTCAGAGCAAGAAAGTAATCTTTCTCATCGAAAGTTCAACCGTAAAATGAGACTACTTGTTTCTTTCATTTAAATTTTATATTAAAAAGAATAAAACAAAAAGTCATGTTTTCCAGAATCAGCTTATCCAAAAGTCGATAAAAAATCTATCGTAAATAGTGGTTTCTGAATTCCATTTAAGCTATGTTTGGATGCGCAGTTAGAGTAAGGAGTTTCAACTGAGAATCACCCGAAATAGTTCAGCAAGGATCTACTCAGTTCCAACGCTCATTGGCCCAAGAGTGCATTATTAAAACCTCATTACTTTAATAATGAGTGAGCCTTACAAGAAACTTCATCTCCATATTTTTCTGCAAGACAACTCGAACACCAAGTCCACCACAAACGCTTTCTGCTGCTACCAGCCGGACATCACACTCCAAACTGCGACCAAAAAGCACCTGTTGCACGGGAAAAAGTCAAATTGCAGGGCCAGGTAATGAATTCAATGTAAATGCACACCAAGATGATAGGCAAAACATAGCAACTCCACAAATGACTAGGAAGATTGACTTCACCGGAGAAAAAGTACAGCTTAGAGAGTCCTAAGACTTAGCCAAACACCTTTTTATCGTGAAACCATTTCAAAGCAGGCTAAATGAACCAAAATTCAGCAAATAATTGGTAGAAGTAGAGGGGAAGAGCCAAAATGTTAGCACCTCATACAGTGCGACTCTTACTTTGAAAGCACAGGACCATGCCAATGCAATAACAAATTCATCACTAATGCAGCACCTAACATATTGCTACATCACAATGTTATATCTTTTCAAATTTCCAATAGTTTAACATGAATAAGATCTGTTGAAATTGAAACGAAAAGAAAAAAAAAGTAGCTTTGTGAATAACACTATTAGCATGATGATATAGGCTTATCTTACCCTTGTAACTCCTGGAGGAACTAGAAGGCTCATGACAAGAGGATCATCAGCATTCAAAACACAAATATCTCTAGGCTTTGCTTCTTCCAAAATCTCCCCTTTAGCCATTGCAATTTCTTCCAAGCTTCCAAGGTTTCCCAAATGAGAAGCCCCCACGTTAAGAATCACTCTAATATCAGGCTTCCCCAGCCTTGCCAATTCCAATATCTCTCCTCTCCGATCCATTCCCATCTCCAAAACTGATATCCCCACATTCCTAGGAATCCCAATCAATGACAAGGCAACCCCTATCCTATTGTTCCAGTTCCCATAACTCTGATAAACTTCACTCCCCAAACTCTCAAGACCCAGAGCTATCATAGTCTTTGTGGTAGTTTTCCCCACACTTCCAGTAACTGCTATAACTTTACCAAGAAGCCTGTTCCTAGCAAATGTTGCCATTTTGAGCAAAGAACTCACGGTGTCGCCATCAATCTGGACGAACCCCATTTTCCAATTCTCGCAAACACGATTTCCAATAACACCGACGCACCCACTTCTGTATAATTCAAGGGTTACAAAATCATGGGCGTCGAAGTTTTCCCCTGCAATGGCAAAGAACCATTGGCCGGGTTCAATGGTTCTGGTATCCGTAGAAATGGTTCCTGGAGGACCCCATTTTACAATCCTACCGTCGACGGCTTGCGCTATGTCGGTGACAGACCAAAGTGGAGAATTTGAAGGAGCACAGAGGGTAATCTGGGGACTGTAGTTGGAAGTGTTTAGGGTGTTTTTCCCGGAAGTAGGTGAAACTAAAAGAACCCTTTCATGAATACCGGTAGTTAATGACTTTGAAAAAGAAGATTTTGTGAAAGAGAAAGTGTTAGGAAATGGGAAAGCGGCCATGGAATTGGCTTCAAAATGTGTCGTCCAAGATTCTATACATTCTGTTAGCTTTAGGATTAAAGGTTCGAAAAGAAAAATGTTCAACTGCTATGAATGGTGTCAACTACCTCGCTAATTATTGTTGCCCTGAAAACGAAAGCATTAAAAGCGGGAAAGAAAAGCTCTCATTTTTATAAATTACATTAAAGAGCAGTGAATTTATTTATGTTTGTTGATGGAATAAATGAGACACTGCTGCAACAAATTATTTATTTATTTTATTTGAAAAGAGAGTTATAATGGATGGTTAGAAGATTGTTCATCAATATTAAATTATATGTCATTAAGGAAGAAAGATGGAAGTAAGGATTTGAAGTATCAGTCTCCTTAATCGATGGATTTTACAATGATTCATAAAATTATTATTATAAATATAATCATTATAATCAATAACGGATGTAGAATTTTATATTATGAGGGTAAAATTTTAAAATTTTAAAATGTAAAAAATTTATAAAAATTAAGGGGCGAGAACATATTTTTAACAAAAGAAACATAAAAAAATCTAAATAATATTATGTTTTAATTTTTTAGAAAAGCAATTGTCCTCACCCGACCTCCCTCGTTCCATCATTGATTATAACTACTTTTATATTGACAATCCTGATTGATATAATCATTTGTCTTTTAATTGATTTTTACTCTAACAAATCACATATTAATTATTGTAGCTCTCGTGGATTCGGTGATAGATCTAAAAATATTTTTATGGTGCGCATATATATATTAATAACAGAATTTTTTTGTATGAAGAGAGCACAAATAAAGTTCCAGGGTAGGAACATTTAGCAAAATAAACAACTAACATAAATAAATTCAGATTTCAAAGTAAGCAGGTGTCCATCCCAAATAATACATACATTCGCCGTTGCATGTGATACTTGTCTCCTATCATATGCTATATGATTTTCAGTAAAGCCTTTGCCTTGTTCCTAATGTAAAACTCCATACACAATGTGATTACGTTTTGAAGAAAGAAAGCGAACGTTACAATATTGGATTGTAAAAGGGTTTGGGTTTTGGTTACAAGAGGAGCCTTTGACACCATACATAGGGTTAAGGGTGGAAATGGAGTGGGTTGCAGTGCACTGCACATTCCTGATTGCCCTCCAGCTTTTTACATCATCAGTAGACTTCTGTTTAAGCGACCAACTAGCAATGGCTTTTGTCAGAGCATCCACTTTTGCAACACTACGACACCACTTCTTTTTCCAAATAGCTGAGATTAGGACCAAACCCCAACTTTGTATCTCCCTTTTCTCATCTCTCTCATTACATGGAAATGGAGGTAATTATGAGATATACAAGAGGTAAAACCAATCGCCCTGACTCTTTTGATGGTTTTGGTCCGTCACAGACAATTTATAAGCTTTATACCGTAAAAGGGAAAGAGACTCGTCCTTGGCTTTTCAAGTGTAATTTTCATTTTTACTGTAATGGCGTTGTCATTGTATTACATTTTCAGGTTAAAACTTAAAAGTGAGACATTTGTCACTTTTACCACTTTCATCGTATGCCCGGCTGTCTGAGCGCATTCGGCATTCGACATGTCTTTTTGGGGTCGACTCTGATTTGAACTAAATTATCATCCCCGAAGTTAATTAACTACTACTCCAAAATTCTTTATACTTGTCTCATCATTTTAAATATCGTGTTGATAGGTAAGAAAAATCACATTTTCCTTTAAAAAACAGTTGTTTCGTGTTGATGATAATACAGAGATTGTAATGGTCGTAAATGGTTCATTTTTTTATTTAGGTAAAGAATTATATTCGACAAATGATTGATGTTTGAATCTTCTATTTTTTTAAAAGGAGAGAGAGAGAGAGAAAAAGAAATAAAAATAATGATTTCAAATTAACTTTATAATAACTCTTAATGCTAACTACATATAATTATGATAACTATAATTTGACAGACCATAATTGATAATTGATATCGCACATACTTATCAAAAATCATATTAAAAAGTTATGATTTCTCGATAAATGTAAAATACCTGAGATTTTATTCATTAAGATGTTCTCTCAAAATTTTTAATTTACGAAGAAGATACAAAGATGATACAACATTTCTAATTTTAAAAAATCTAACTTTATTTAAGAGAGAGAGAGAGAGAGAGTTTAAAGGCATAAGGGAAAGCTCAACAACTTGCAGGGTGATGAACACAACAGATGTCAGGCAAATTAAATGCCAACCTAAGTGTTGCTGTCATTGCAGAATTATTATTAGGCAGAAGCATGATATTTTGTGAGCTAAAAAGAAAAAACACAACCTCACCCTAATTAATTACACAGCTAATCAATGCTTATTCTTTTTCAACCTAAACATAACCATTGAAGGTGGTGGAAGGGAGAGAATGAGAAGAAATAAATGCGAAGTACAAAAGATAATGGACATAATGGACAAAAGGGTGGGATTTGGCCTCATGTAGCTTCAACATCACTCTTCAATAAAGTCGGGAATTTTAGATCCCCAAAAGAATTTTTACATAGTATTAGGGGTGTAAAAGAGTTGAGTTCATTCAACCTGAGTATTTATCGAGTCTTTAACGAGTCGATTTCGTGTAGTTCGATATCTGTTTTTTCTCATTTACAACCCTACCTAGTATTACTATAATGTTTCTTGGCTGTACTTTTGTAAGGTAAAAAACATACAAATCTATTCAACAACGCATGCTCTTTTTTATTTTTATTTTGGGTTCTAATTCCATGGTTTAGGTTTTTAATGATTTATCTAAGAATGTAAACGATTCGAGTTAAGTTTGAATATTGTTGAGTCTGATCCGACTTGAAAAGTTTAAAACTGAGATTGACTCGACTCGAATGCTTGAGAGTTTAAAATTTTCAAGCTTCATTTGAGCTCGAACATAAACCTTAAGCATATGAACACCTTATATTGTATTTAAAAAAATAACATATAAATAATAATATTATTAATAATTTTAAAAAATAATATATTATTTTTTTGAATTGCTAACAAGCTTTTCTAATCCGATATCAAGTAATTTGTTTCAACTTGTTAAAAACTCGAATCGAGTTCGAGTTCATTCAATTAAAGTGTTGAACTAGTTTTGATCGAGATCTCAAGTAGTTCACAACACCGATGAATCCAAAAATTCAAAAAATTAAAGTCGAAAATTTTAATAATCTTTATTTCTATAAATGGATATGCATTTTTTTAAATTTTTTGTTAATTTTTTAATATATTGAATTATATTTAATAATTTAACTAAAATAATGACTATGCATTCAATCCCTAAAAAGCCAAATACATCCGCACCGACTCTTAATCAATTTCATCTCATTTATGAGAAATTATATCGTGCGGTAGTCTTAATATACAGTTAAAGAAATACTTACCGGTTTTGTTATTATTTCTTTAACAAAATCAATAAAAAAATTATCTAAAATATTATTATTTTTACCTAAAATATTAATATTTTTTAATATTTTCGGTAAAATGTCAAATAATAACAAAAATCAGTAGTATTTTATCAGATATGTTAATAAAATCGATAAAATATTCAATAATAATAAAATCGATAAAAATAATAATATTCTTGATAAATTTTTATTGATTTTATTAAATAATAATAATAAAACTAATAATCTTTTTTTTAACGATATATTAAGACGGTTGAAATTCTTTCCCTCATTTACCGTACTAGATTCACCATTGAATTATTGAGAAAAGGCAAAAAGCCAACAGCTAAGTAAATATTTAGAAAGTGAGGGAAGTACAAATGAAAGGATAGAAAATCTCATCATCTGTCCATCAAAACCCCTAAAAGGATAGAAGAATACTCAATAGCCCTATGGGTATCTTGCTTTACGGACTCTGTATTACAGCAGCTAGTCAAAGCTCTTGTTGTCACCTTGATTCAATTCAAAACCCCATTTCATTTCTCAAGTCATTACCCCCATGTGATGTGAGTGACCAACCCATCATCTTTCTTTATCTTTCTTTGCCACACATAACATTAGGCACGGAGACAGACAGATATGCAGCGCCGAAGGCTTTCTTGGCAGCGATAGGACAGTAGATTAGAGAGAAAGAGAGATGACTTTTTTGTTTCTGCCTCGATTACTGCTCCAACACGACCTGCACTTGACTTTTGACAAGCTATAACTGGTCCCAAAACATAGCAGCTTCTACAATACACTACTTAGCCTTGTGTGTAAGGATGGCAACTCAATCCGAATCCGATGGGTTTCGATTAGATCTGACTAGATCGGGTCGGATTTTTTAAAAAAAAATTCGGGTTCGGGTCGTGTTTTTTTTAAATGTACTTTTCGGGTCGGGTCGGGTCTGGTTTAGGGTGAAAAAAATCCGATCCGACCCGACCCGAAAAATATATATAATATTATCCTATATATTTAGCGATAATTACAATAATGTCCCTCCATATATAATTTTTATAAATTAAGTCACTGTTTTCATTGAATAAATTTTTTTTTATTATTATTTCGGGTCAGGTCGGGTCGGGTTTCTAAGTCATATATTCGGGTGGGGTCGGGTCGGGTGAAACCTTAATTTCGTCGGGTCGGGTCGGGTCACGGGTGAAAAACCCTTTCTTCTCGGGTCGGGTGGCCCAAAAACCCGACCCGACCCGACCCATTGCCATCCCTACTTGTGTGTGTGCTCAATGCTTGGCGATTTGACCTAATTAACGCGTGTTTTTTTGAAATTCTCCGGTTTTAACACTTGTTGAACAATATTTTTTGAAGTAGCACCTTTCGATTAATTTAAATTTATGTTGAGTCGGACGCCACGTGTGAAAGTCGCATCTCTGGGAATGCGTTTTATATGGGTTCTACTGAATCTGATGCCATTTTGATATTTCTTTTAATAATAAATATTTTATTTTTATTATTATTATAAATAATTAATATATTATATAAAGTGTTTCGATTATAATTTAAAAATTATCGAATGTATTTTTTAAATGTGTGTTAAAGGTAGAGCGAATTTAGGTTTTAGTGTTATATGTTTCAGGGACTTTGATATTCACCCATTCCACGCGACATTAATCGGATGGAATAATAGATGAAAATCAGCTTTGATCTTATTGTAGTTATAGAAAAAATGTATGAAATTATATTATTACACATATTGTTATGTATCTATTATTTTTTTTATTATCGATGTATTAATTTTATCACTTAATTATTTAAATGTTATCAATCTAGTCATTTGTTATCAAACTTTAAAGAAAATATTGATCCATAAGTTAATAAAATTAGTATAATTACACATTTAATCTTCAATAGTTGCATATTTTTATCAATTTAGTCTTACTTTTAATTTGTTTAATTTAATATATTTTTTTATCTACTTAGAAGGTGGAATTATTAAAATATTTTAAAATTAATAATTAATTTTTTATCATAAATAATATTAATTATTACATTAAATAAATATCATAAAATAATTTTAAAATAAAAATTAAAAACAATTATTTAGGTGTACATACATTGAGAAATTATAAAAAATACAATTACATTTAAATATTAGAAACAAAAACATTCATTTAAATAAAATATTAATTACATAAGGGTTAACGGTTATGTGATGATAACAAAGTTGAACATTTTTTTCTATTATGACCGATGTTTCTACAATGCCCACATCGTTTTTGTTCTGTTGATGTCGACACCGTTTTTCGCCCGGGCTAGGAAAGACCGATATCGACTCGGGGTTTTCTCTTTGAAAATCGTTTCAAATGTGAGGAGTCGCCACCAATCATTTAAAGTGAGATTGGAACACCATAAAAAAACTGTGTGATTTTAATAAAATATTTTATTCTAATAAAATACCAAGTTTTGGGGTCTGCAAAAATCCAGAAATCAGGTTCGGGAGTCGGTTACGCGTGGGGAATGATTAGCACCCCTACAAGCGCCCAAAAATTGGTACCTAGTTGGTTACCCTATATTTTTATAATTGGAAATTTTGAATTCAATCTTTATTTAACTTAAAATCATTAAGGATGCAGAGTTTGAAAATGATATTCGTTTATTGAGACCGATAGCATTCGCCCCCGAGTGTAAATGCGGGAGATCAGCTATTGTGTCTAATAACCGAACATTACCTCATTTTTTTAAACATGATGTGGTTTTTAAAAGGATGTCGACTTATTTAGGGAATTACCAGTAGTCACCCCCTGAGCATGATCGCGGGAGATATACTATTAATTCCTTAATAAGTGAACAGTGCCTTAGATTTATAAAAATAATGCGTTCAAGCAAAATTTTATTTAATCCTAATTATACTAAAAATTAATTAAGGCTCTTTTCTAACCTACGGTGTCAAATTATGAGAATTAAAGAACCTAGGGGGCTCAAATCTAAAAATGTAGGCTCTAGTATTAATCCTGTTTGATTTTAAATAATTATTAAATTGAATAACTGAGATGGTCCCTCGAGCGTTTACGCGAGGGCCAACTCGAATTATCCCCTAAATTAAAAGAATACTTTGAAATCTAAGCTAAAATGGAAGCTCTATTTAACCTATTTAATTATGTCAATATTTAAAGTCTAAACGTAGTTCGGGGAATAAACATGTCAAAGAATTAAAATATCAGATCTAAAAGATTTAAAAGTCTAAGGTTATTTTTAAACAGAATAAAATATTATACATTGATATATTTAAAAAATAAATACACACATTAAGGTTAATTTTAACTTTGTTTTACTTTATAAATATATACATATTTTCTAAATATGATATTAAACATATGACATAATATTTATTCTAAAATATAATGAAAATATAAAATATAATATTTATAGTGCTCTACATACAATATTATGTATATAATAAAATAATATATAATAATATAAGTAAAATAAATACCTAAAACATAAAACATTCTTTAATAGTACAAATAAACAATATACATATATATTCATTAATATCTTAGTGACAAAAATGAGTGAAAAATAATTTTAAATTATAAACATTAATAAAAATAAATATCATGGCATGAAACAAGAAAATCACATAACAGGAGCACTAGAATCGTAATAAAATAATAAATATAGGACTAAAATGGAATAACATAAACATCAGTACCCCATTTCGAACGCAAATAATACATACAATAGTGGACTAAATTAAAATAATACAAAACAAAGTAGCCAATTCGTAAATCATGTAAAATAAAAGAAAATGGTGACCAAAACACAAAAAACACTAAACATGTCAAAGAATTAAAATATCAGATCTAAAAGATTTAAAAGTCTAAGGTTATTTTTAAACAGAATAAAATATTATACATTGATATATTTAAAAAATAAATACACACATTAAGGTTAATTTTAACTTTGTTTTACTTTATAAATATATACATATTTTCTAAATATGATATTAAACATATGACATAATATTTATTCTAAAATATAATGAAAATATAAAATATAATATTTATAGTGCTCTACATACAATATTATGTATATAATAAAATAATATATAATAATATAAGTAAAATAAATACCTAAAACATAAAACATTCTTTAATAGTACAAATAAACAATATACATATATATTCATTAATATCTTAGTGACAAAAATGAGTGAAAAATAATTTTAAATTATAAACATTAATAAAAATAAATATCATGGCATGAAACAAGAAAATCACATAACAGGAGCACTAGAATCGTAATAAAATAATAAATATAGGACTAAAATGGAATAACATAAACATCAGTACCCCATTTCGAACGCAAATAATACATACAATAGTGGACTAAATTAAAATAATACAAAACAAAGTAGCCAATTCGTAAATCATGTAAAATAAAAGAAAATGGTGACCAAAACACAAAAAACACTAAACTTGAAGGGACCTAAGGCACGATTAACCATAAAATGACTAAAACGCAGATCACATTAAACTTAAAGGACCAATAAAGTGATTTAACCTAAAATTAATGATCTAAATGCAAAACACGCTAAAACTATGAGGACATATTATGATATTTAGCCTAACACTTAAACTAAAACATGAAACATATTAAAAATGGATGACTTAACACGTGATTAACCCAAAACCCAAAATAACTTTACTTTTTCCCCTCCCAGAATCATTTCTGCGCATTGGTTTTCATTTTCCTCTCCCCTTCTCTTTATTATTTCTCTCAACTTTCTCCCTCTTTTTCTATTTCATTTTTACTTCATGGAATAAACGATCAGTGGCCATGAACCACCATGGCCACCACTGCGAACCGCCCCGATCGACACTCTTCTAAGGTAATAATCTACTCAATCTCTTTCCTTCTTATTGTACATGCAAAGCTTCAAAAAAAATATATTAGATTCGAAACTAAAAAATATTCAAAATACCTTGGAATAATCTGAGTTTTATTTCTTTTCCCTCTGATTCTAAATTATTTTAGTATTTTTTCGTAATAGCATAGAGTAAAAAAAATCAGTATTTGAATACGAAAATAAAAAATTTACCCTTAAAATGCTTGTATTTCTCTGGAAAAATCGGATAGAAAATTCCCTCATCCTCTTTTTTGATTACATGCGTTTGGCTTTTATAGCCAAATTTACAATGATTTTCAGTTGGTTATGCCTTGATTCTCGCAGGGAACAAGGGATGATGGGGTTGGTGTTGAAAAAAATGTGATGGTTGGTGTTGGTGTTGAAAAAAATGAGGTGGTAGGTGTTGGTGTTGAAAAATGGTGTTTACAGCTGCCCCTCTTTGCTCATTGCTATGGAACGGGAATAGAGCAAAGATATAAAGCACCATTTTTCATTTGTTTGGTCCATCAGTAAAATTTTGAGTTCCAATTTCTTTTGATCGGACGAGTTCTTCTCATTATAAACTCTTCGTTGGAGATGTCGATCCACTTCCTTATGTGGTGAATTAAAATATCGATTCAACTCCTCATGTGATAGATTAAGGTGTCGATCCACCTCTTTCTGTAATGGATTTAAAAATTCGATCCATCTCCTTCTGTGATGGAATCGAACGAGATGTCGATGTTGATCTACCTCCTTCTGTGATAGAATCGAACAAAAAGTTGACGCTGATCCAACTCATTCTGCGATGGATTTGAGCGAAAATAAAAATGTCGATCCACCTCATTCTGTGATGGAATCGAACGAGATGTTGATGCTGATATACCTCCTTCTCATTATGTGATAGAATCGAGCTAAAAGCTAACGCTGATCCAACTCCTTCTGCGATGGATTTGAGCGAAAATAAAAATGTCGATCCATCTCCTTCTGTGATGGAATCGAACGAGATGTCGATGTTGATCTACCTCCTTCTATGATAGAATCGAGCAAAAAGTTGACGCTGATCCAACTCATTCTGCGATGGATTTGAGCGAAAATAAAAAGTCGATCCACCTCCTTCTGTGATGGAATCGAACGAGATGTCGATGCTGATCTACCTCCTTCTGTGATAGAATCGAGCTAAAAGTTGACGCTGATCCAACTCCTTCTACGATGGATTTGAGCGAAAATAAAAATATCGATCCACCTCTTTCTGTGATGGAATCGAACGAGATGTCGATGCTGATTTACCTCCTTCTGTGATATAATCGAGCAAAAGTCGATGCTGATCTACCTCCTTCTGTGATAGAATCGAGCAAAAAGTTGAACAATCTCTTCATTACGAATTCTTTACTGAAAATATTTATCTTCTCTTCAAGGTTTTTGAATTGACGGCGGTCCATGAAAGATATGGACTGATTCTCTGCGTAAGTTGTGAAATGAATCTTTCGTTGATTTTCTTAGTTCCTGTCATGTTTTCAAAACCTTATGTAAATGTATGCTTATGCTCTTATTCAATGAATGCATGAGTATACATGATGTGTTCTTTGGGTTTTTAGGGTTTCGTAAGCCTTTGTTTTCCCATTTTATCCCTGTCGAATCCATGTCTTTGTCGACTCTGTGCTTTTCGGGTTGCTGTCATTTCTTGTTTCGCCCTTTCATCAATCCTTTGCTTTAATTAGTGCAAATATCGACCCAAATAGACGACCATGGATTCCCATTATTTTACAGGTCAATTAAAAGTAATACCGAGAAATTTCTGGAATTTGTATTATGCTCAGTTACTTGTGGCACACATAAAAAATGAGTTGAAGATTGAAATAACACTCATGAAATTTATTGACAAAAGAGAAGTTTTATACAGAGTCATGGAAATTGGAAAAAAAAAACTCTGGAAACAAATTAGCATATATCCTAATGAATTCTAGCACCATTGTTCCTGTACCATTTGATTTGACACCCCGAGGTGGTCCTCTGGGAAGTCCTTCATGAACTACTACTATCTCAAGGGGTTTACTTGTCAGATGCCTTCATATCAAAATGTATTTGAGCCGCCCTTTTCGGGTTTTCGACTCAAATCCTCCTTTGGTTTCAAAGTGCCCTTTACGGGTTTTCACCTCGAACCTCTCCTTTTCTTTTTTCTTTTTCTTTTCAGGCGTAATATTTCTTGACAGAGTCTGAATTTATAGGGTTTTTCAGTACCCTTCCATCCATCTCTGCCAAAATTATCGCTCCCCTAGAGAAGGCCCTTTTGACAACATAGGGCCCCTCCCAATTAGGCATCCATTTTCCGCGGAAATCATTCTGGATAGGCAAAATCTTTTTCAATACTAGATCTCCCTCTTTGAACTCTCTTGGGCGTACCTTCTTGTTGTGGGCTCTCATCATCCTCTTTTGATACATTTGTCCATGATATATAGCATTCAACCTTTTCTCTTCAATAAGATTCAGTTGATCAAGGCGAGACTGGATCCATTCTGCTTCATCCAACTCCACTTCTTTCAAGACTCGAAGTGATGAAATTTCAACCTCAATAGGTACGACTGCCTCTGTTCCATATACCAAAGAGAAAGACGTTGCCCCTGTCGATGTTCGCACGGTCGTTCTATATCCATAAAGGGCAAAAGGTAATTTCTCGTGCCAATCTCTGTAAGTTTCTGTAATCTTCGTAATGATATTCTTGATGTTCTTGTTTGCTGCCTCTACCGCCCCATTCATTTTCGGTCGATAAGTAACAGAGTTGGCATGCTTTATCTTGAACTGCGAACAAAGTTCATCCATCATCTTGTTTTTCAAATTAGTAGCATTGTCTGTGATGATTCTTTCTGGAAATCCAAATCGACATATTATTTCCCTCTTTATGAATATACAAACTGTAGATCTCATGATACTGGAATAGGCAGCAGCCTCTACCCATTTTGTGAAGTAATCAATTGCTACTAAAATGAATCGAGGCCCATTTGAAGCTTTTGGTGTGATTGCCCCAATGACGTCCATACCCCACATAGAGAACGACCAGGGTGAGCTCATAACGTGAAAAGGTGAAGACGGTGCTTGGATTTTATCCGCATATATCTGGCATTTATGGCATCTTCTCACGTAATTGACACAATCCGTATGCATTGCGGCCCAATAGTATCCATATCTCATAATTTTTCTGGCCATGGACAATCCATTCGTATGCGTTCCGCACGTTCCGCCATGTACTTCTTCCATCACATTATTTGCTTCTTTGGCATTTACACATCTCAGTAAAACTTTGTCACTGCACCTTCTATACAAGATTTCCCCATCAAGGAAGTACCTGGTTGCCATTCTTCTGATGGTTTTCTTGTCAATTTCATATGCACCGGGAGGATAAATCTGGTATCTCATATATTGTAGGATATCGTGGTACCATGGATGACCATCTATTTCTTCTTCTAGGTGATAGCAGTAGGCTGGGGTCTCGTATACTTGCATTGTTATGGGCATCATATATGTTCTTTTATTAGCTTTAAACATTGCTGCTAAGGTAGCTAAAGCATTTGCCATTTGATTGTCCTATCGGGGGAGATATCTGAACATGACATCCTCAAATTCTTTTAGTAATTCGAGGATTAAATTTCTGTATTCGACTAGCTTTGAGTATTTTGTTTCCCATTCTCCCCTTAATTGATACACTACTAGCAAAGAATCTCCGTATACTTTGAGCGTTTTGATCTTTCTTTCAATGGCCGCTTTTAACCCCATAATGCAAGCTTCGTATTCGACCATGTTATTGGTGCAAAAGAAATCTAATCTGCTTGTGAAAGGGTAGTAAATCTCCTCTGGGGAAATCAACACTGCCCCAATTCCATTTCCTAAAGCGTTAGAGGCACCATCAAAGTACAAAGTCCAAGATTTATTGCCTTCGGAGCTTTCCTCATCGGTAGAAATGCACATTAAATCTTCATCTGGGAAATTGAAGTTTAGAGACTCATAATCCTCCGAGGCACGACTTGCAAGAAAGTCGGCTATAACGCTCTCTTTTATTGCCTTTTGACTCACATAGACAATATCAAACTCAGATAACAATATCTGCCATCTAGCCAATCTGCCAGTCAAAGCAGGGGACTCCATTAAAAATTTCAACGGATCTATCCTTGATAATAACCAAGTAGTATGATATAGCATGTACTGTTTGAGTCTTCGAGTAGCCCAAACTAAGGCACCACACAACTTTTGAATTTGTGAGTATCGAGTCTCGTAATCGGTAAACTTCTTACTCAAGTAATAAATGGGTCTTTCTTTTCTTCCCGATTCATCATGCTGCCCTAGTACACAACCCATTGAATTCTCATAAACTGTTAAGTAGAGAATTAATGGTCTGCCAGGTACTGGCGATACCAATATGGGGGCATTGGACAGATACCTTTTGATGACTTCCAAAGACTCCTGGCACTCGTCATTCCATACCTCAGGATTATTCTTCTTGAGCAATTTAAATACCAGATCACATTTATCAGTAAGCTGAGAAATGAATCGCGATATATAATTTAACATTCCTAGAAACCCTCGAACTTCTTTCTGTGTGCGTGGTGCGGGAAGGTCTTGAATTGCCTTAACCTTATTCGGATCAATCTCGATTCCTTTCTGGCTTACCACAAAACCCAATAATTTTCCAGATTTTACTCCGAATGTGCATTTTGCTGGATTGAGCTTTAATTGGTACTTCCTTAATCGTTGGAATAACTTTCTCAAATTTTGTACATGCTCTTCTTCCGTTCTGGACTTGGCAATCATGTCATCCACGTATACTTCTATCTCCTTGTGTATCATGTCGTGGAAGAGAGTCACCATGGTTCTTTGATAGGTTGCCCCAGCATTCTTCAACCCGAATGACATTACTTTATAGCAGAAAGTTCCCCACATGGTTATAAACGTCAATTTCACCATGTCTTCAGGGTTCATTTTGATCTGATTGTACCCTGAAAAGCCATCCATGAAGAAAAACCATGAATGGCCTGCAGTGTTATCCACCAGGGTGTCTATATGAGGTAAGGGAAAATTGTCCTTTGGGCTAGCCTTGTTAAGGTCTCGATAATCTACGCACATGCGGACCTTCCCATCTTTCTTAGGTACCGGTACTATATTGGCTATCCACTAAGGATATTTTGACTCCTGAAGAAAACCTGCATCAATCTTTTCGATACTTCTTCCTTAATCTTTAATAATATCTCTGGTTTCATCCTTCTGAGTTTTTGTTGGACGGGTTTGCATTCTGGTTTGATGGGCAACGTGTGGACTACTATATCAGTACTTAGCCCTGGCATATCTTGATACGACCAAGCAAAGACGTCTTTGAACTCCTGGAGCAAACTTATCAACTCTAACTTTATTTCTGCGGATAGAGTAGTGCCAATCTTTATTTCTCTCTGTACCTCCACGGTCCCCAAGTCTACAAGTTCTACTTCTTCCTTGTGGGGTAGGATATGTTTCTCATCTCTTTCCACCAATCTTAATAGCTCACTAGGGACTTCACAGTCTTCTTCATCTTCACATTCATTGACTTCTTCCAAATATGGTGATCGCTCGAAATTTGTCTTGCAACTAGCCTCAGGAACAATTATACTAGTATTATTGCGATATCTGCATGAAATTTGACTAGGATATATTGGAGAGTACAGAAATAAAAATATGATGTAATGAAAAATGAAGAATTTGGAGATTTGGAGAATAAATAATATGATATGAAGAACATTATGGAATAATGTGGAGAATGAAAATGATTGTTATTTGAGGAAAATATATTTTATTGATTGATGGGATAAGCGTGAAGTTTTACAAGAAGTCCAACAGATATTTTTTTTAGATGCTAATACAAATTATTTCTGGGCATTACTTTGGATTGACCCTAAAAACTTTAGGGAGGTCATCGGCTGTCCAATTGTCGAGCTTTTCACCAGGTAAGCACGGACGGATTCCAGTTAGAAACTTCCCGGGTTGGTTGCCCCCAGAAATCATATTGATTGATAGTCCTTTCAGAGCTTCTCCTGTCACCTCGGTTTTGATGGCGCTAGTTAGCTGTTGTTCTGTGTTGTACACTCCTCCAAATTTGAAAGAGCTCTTCAGGGGAGGAAATGACATGCGTTCTCCCGAGACATCGTCTCCTCTCAGTCTGGCCTTTCTTGCCTCATTCTTTTTCTTCATTTCTTGACCCCTCTGCTGGAATGTGGGCTTAAATCCGAGCCCAAAACAATCATTCTTCCACTCAATATTTATGGGTCGTTCTGCCTCTCCTCCCAGTCCTTTACGGATCTTTGCTCCTCTTCCTAGGGTTTGTCTCACTGTCATCTTAGTACAATTTGACAGTGCGGGTCGTGGAATTCTACTATCTTCAGCCACATAGGTTGCATTGATGAATTCCAAAGCCCTGAATGAGCACTCCAAGGCGTCCTCATTGATGTCGATATACGGGGTCTCAGACGTTACAAAAGCTATGATTTATTGTTCAGCCCCAATACTGACCAATCTTCCATCAATTATGAACTTCAGCTTTTGATGTAGGGATGAAGGAACTGCCCCTGCCGCATGGATCCAAGGTCTCCCTAACAAACAGTTGTATGTCGGGTGGATATCCATTATCACAAAATCAACATTGTAAATAGCAGGCCCGATCATTAAGGGTATTTACATCCTTCCCATCACGTCCTTCTGGGTTCCGTCGAATGCCCTGACGATGTTATGATACGCTCTCATGTGTGAGCTATCAATGGGCATCCTTTGTAGTGTAGCTAAGGGCATTACATTCAGTGCCGACCCATTATCTATAAGAACCCCTGGCAGGACATGACTGTGGCAGTGCACAGTGATGTTTAAAGCCTTAATGGATCCCATCCCTCCTTCCGGGATCTCATCATCAGTGAAGGTAATATAGTTGTCAGCAGCTATGTGACCCACAATTCGGTCCAATTTATTTGTCGAGATATCCTCAGGAACAAATGTTTGGTTGAGCACTTTTAGCAAGGCATTTCGATGTACTTCGAAATTGATTAAAAGATCCAAGATTGAGATTTTTGCCTGCTGTTTGTGAAGCTGCTCCACTATATTGTATTCACTATGCTTAAGAAACCTCAAAAACTCATGACCTTGAGCTTCAGTCATAGGCTCGTTAATGATCAGTGGGGGTTCTTCATTGAAAATTTTTGGCATTACGACGGCTTTAGCTTTAGCTTTTCCATTGTCTACCTCGAGGGACGTATCTGGTAAGTAGCATCTTCCGCTTCGTGTGAAATGTCCTACCTCACTCACTTCTTCTGAGCTTGATTTATTTTCCTCGTTTGTTCCTTCAGACATCTTGGACCCCTCCGGTATTGATACATTGGTTGTATAGCTCCAATGAACCTGTCGGGTATCCTTGAATGGGAAGGGGGACGTAGTTGTAATCACCACCCTTGGAGTTGTTGACAATGATCTCTCTTGTCCCGGATTAATTGTGATGACTATCGGCTTTCTCGTCCCCGTCATTCTACCCGAGTCATCCATCATACAAATGTCTATTTCTCTTGGTTTCTCATTCTTACTGAAAAATTCCACTTCTCCACTATCCATCATTTTTTGAAGCAATTCTCGAAATTCAGTACAATTCTGGATATCATGGTCCTCAGTTTGGTGATGTTCACAATATGTTTCTCGTTCCAATGACCTTGATTCGGGATTACCCTTAATCATTCCCAATGTACATAACTGCCTTAACACCCAACAGATGGGAGATTTGACTTCTGACACATTTCTCTTGGTCGTCCTGATCTCTTCTTCTTCAACCATGTTAATTCCTTGCCCCCCATGATTAGGCATAGGGTGAGTATTTACAGCTGGTGTTTTGAATTCCAAATCTCCAGCGTTGATAAGGTTTTGTACAACCTTATTAAATTACGGGCAGTTCTCGATATCATGCCCAGCAATCCCTGCGTGGTATTCACAGTGAGCATTGGCATTATACCAGTGAGGGTAAGGTGGCTGCATCGGAGTCAATTTGTAAGGGCGTATTAAATCTGCCTTCAAGAGCGAGGCGTAGATTTCTGAATATGGTATTGGCACTGGTAAGAAAGTCGGTCTTGTATTCTCTCTTCTCTGCCCTCTATTTTCATGGGTGTTGGTCTTATCTGTCTTAGGCTGCGAAATCGTGACGCTGGCTGCGTAGTTCTTGCTATAAGTACTCGTCTGGTTCACTTCATTATCTTTTTTCTTGAAATAGGGCCTCTTCGACCCATCACCTCCTTCAATCTTGCCACTTGTAATGGCATTTTCAATTAATTCTCCAGAAATAACCAAGTCAGCAAAATTCTTCGTAGCAAAATTCTTCGTAGCCTCTTTTTCCAGTAACGGGGGTTGTACTTGTGAAGCAACATCGCGCCACCTTTGGGCGTACTGTCTGAAAGTTTCATTATGTCGCTTTTCCATGTTCTGTAATGTCCATCTGTCAGGCACTAGTTCGGTGACGTGACAATACTGTTCATAAAATGCTTGAGCCAAGTCTCTCCATGACTTGATCTGGGATCTAGTTAATTGATTGTACCATTTAATTGTTGATCCTGTTAGGCTGTCCTGGAAACAATGTATTAATAGTTTCTCATTTTCAGTATACCCTGTCATTCTTCTACAGAACATGACGAGGTTAGCTGATGGGCAAGTAGTTTCATCATACTTTTCAAAGTTTGGTGCTTTGAACTTCGAGGGTAGAATCAGGTCGGGCACTAAGCTTAGCTCTCTAGCATCCATTCCATAGAATGGCTCCACTTCTACTGATCTCATTCTTTCCTCCATGCTTTTTAACTGCTGGGTTATATCGCTGTTAACCCTTTCTTTCTCTGAGACTACCTGAAAATCAAGTGGTAACTCTTCTACGCCTAATTCAATTGGTCTTGCCCTAGCAGCCGGTGGGTGATTGGTTTGAAATGCGGGCTCATTATGATTTTGCTGATTCACTATATAGACTCCCGGGTGAGTCTCTTGCACAGCTGGCGATCTAACTGAAATGTGCACTGGGGTGAAACCGGGAGGATGCGAAGGGTCGGGTGTAAACCCTGGTGGGTGCTGGGGGCCAGATGTAAACCCGACAGGATGCGATGCCATAGGTTCAAATCCTGGAGGATGCAAAAGATCCTGATCAGATGATTTTGGTTGGTTAACAATAGTTTTTCCACTTGTAGTGTGCTTCTTAAACATTTCTTCGATCTTTTGTAGCAAACCATCTTGTGAGCTTTCCATCTCTGCTTCCATTTTGCTTAATCTTTCTCTCATATCTGCTTGAGCTTGTTTGTGTTCTTATTCAATTTGAGCTAATTTCGCCTCCATTTTCTTAGTTTTACGGGTACCGTATGGGTGTGAGGTGAATGCCAGGATAACCTTCAAATAATTAGAAATTATATTTTATTATTTGGTGAATTTTAATGAATGGATGAATTGTTATAATGCAATTATTAAGATTTCAAATATTGAAAAAATGTAAGAAAATGCAAATGCAAATGCAACCCGATATTGATTCCGAAATAACTTAGTTCATACAAAAAGTACTCAACAACACACAAAGTCTAAGCACTTAGGCAAATAGAATACATCTTCATTGAAATTAAATGTAGAATCTTGCCCTATCGCCTAATCTCTCGAGCTCTATCATCAACCCCAGGATGCGTCGCTCTTCCTCTGAATTTGGGATCACAAAAACTCTGAGAGCTGTCGCTTCTTCAGATATCTCGTAGACTTGATGAGCAACATCACGGGCTTGATTCACTGCTCTTTCCATTACTTCAAGCTGCCTCTGAATGGTGTCCTGAGCCTGCCGTAGCGCAGTTCTGAGCTCTGGATTGGTCAATGGTCGACTTTCTTCCAACTGTTGGATTCGTTGATGGCCTCTCTGTAATGCAGCTTCTAGTTCAGCAATTTTAACTTTTAAAGCCTCATTCTCTTGCCTGGCTACGTCTTGTGCAGATGAGTGGATCAACCTTGCTTCTTCTAACTCTGTTATCCTTTTCTTTAACATCATATTTTCCTTTTGAAGACGGAGTACATCGCTGTGAAAAGTCTTATCTATACTAAATAATTGTGCTTCGAGCCGTTCAATCTGTGCCCGTTTCTGTGTCAATTCTTGGTTAGCCTCATATCTTTGATCTCTCAGTTTTTGAGCGTGCTGCAGGGCTCGCTTCTTTTCTTCTTGACCTCTTCTTACGCTTCTTTCTACCCTATCAAGTTTTATTTTTAGGGTCTTAGCAGTATGATGTAGACCCTGGGCTCTCATATTCTTCTCTAAGGCCCGAAAATCTTGACTTAGCGCATCAAAACTCTCTTGAACCTTCTCTTTATCTTTGGCCAATTATTTTATCACTCCATCCTTCTTAATCATCTCGAGCTCCCACATTGTCTTCTCATCTGAGAAGTTTCTCTGTACTTTTTCTCTCTCCAGATTCATTAGTCGCATATCCTCTTTTAACAATTCAGCCTCTGTCGGGAGCCCCCTCAATCGCTCCTCCATAGTCAACTCGTCTTCTAAATTTGGCTTTGGTGTATTGTTATTAATTCTCTGTGACCTCCAAACCTCATAGGCTAGAGTGAATCCAGGCTCTATCATTTTGAAGTTCATGCAGTGGGGTTTCTGCCATGCTGTATAGATTTTTGAAGTCCGCTCTCGGTAACCTGGAATAGAGAAAGAAAATTATGCCTCCTTCAGGCCGTGGGTAGCTGGTACGAACTGTCGGGTACTGAATTGTCTGAGTACAATTAGTGGAGTATACCCGATTGCTCCCCATAATCCGTGCAGCATCACAAAGCTATCGTTACCGCATCTGAAAAGTATGTCCTCCTTGGGTAACCAGTAAGCCTTCCACACAATCTCAGTATCCTTTACGTTACGGAGTGCTTCAACCCAATCTTTTCTCTTGCTATGCTCCGGGATTTGGCATTTGTCGAGGAAATCCACCATAGGCAAAAAATTCGATTGATGTCTCCGAGCCCAGCCCTTCTCAACTATCCAGGAGTGGCTCCACCACCAAACTAGTAATAATGAAGTACATCCAGTGAACTGACCACCTCTTAATCGTCTACACTGGTTCAGTGACATGAATGTTTTCGCAAAGATGGCTGGTGCGGGATTCTTTCTGGCAATAGCTTCGACGAAATCGATTAAGGCAATGTCAAAGTGATCCTCGTTCTTGGGGAAAATTACCAGGCCATATATTGCAAGTGCGAAGTGATCTCTTCTTCTTTTTGATGGAGTCTGCTCAAAAATCAAACTCTTCAACTGAGCCCAAGAGATCCCCTCATCACGAATGTACTCTTCGACCCACTCCTTGGTGTAAATGGAATGTCTTCTAACATTCGGGATATTCAACAAAGTTGTATACTCTTCCAAAGTAGGGGTCATGTCTACTTTACCGAAAGTAAAACACCTGTAAGTTGGATTCCAACACTCGGTTAAGGCTCGAATCACCACTGAATCTACTGGCACTCTTAGCAGCTCTACGATATCGCCATATGTCTCTCTAAATAAAGTCTTTTCGTTATCGTCCCATGTGGACCAGAATCTTGATAATTCTACCCAGTGTGCCTGCTTGACTCGAATAATCACCTTCTCCGGCAAAACTGAATCGTCAGTACTAACAAGGTTATCCCCGAACCGCTTCTGTCCATATTCAGCCCATGTCTGAACACTGATTGCATTCTCAGTCCCATCGGAAGACATTGTTGCCTTAAGCTTTTTTATACTAACTAGGTAATCTGGGAATCAATATCATTTATGAAATGACATTATATGATAATGATACATGCAATTAAGAAAACAAAGCAAAAAGTTAGTGACATTAGAATAAATCACTAAGAATTGAGGAAAGATTAGTGAATATTTAAAAGATCGAACGTAAAATAATCACAGAAAATTAAGAATCCTAGTCTCATACGATCTAATTCTCCTAGGTTGACCACATGTCTCTAACGGGGTAGGCTTATTAAATTTTCTATATGAGGTTGGGTTCTAACAAAAGTTCCCAAGCCATCTTTCCAACCTGTTAAGGTTGCCCCCGATTCTGGCCCGTTATAAACTTACGAATCAGGTTTAGCTCAGGGGATCACACCACTAAAAGCGTACCTCAGATCCAATATCTGGATAGGCAACTTAGGGTGCTTTCCAGAGATACTTTATCAGACCCACACAAGGAAGCCCAATGCTCCTCGTGAGGTGTGATGTTTCTCCCTACTTAGGTAAACTAGGTTTGAGCTCGGGTTTAGAGCTATGATATGCAAATATCCTAAATATTCACAAAAATGTAAGCATTAACCAGAGTGAAATAAGTTTTTTTCTTTTTTTTGAAATAAGATAATGAATAATAAATTAAATAAGATCGAACTCGTAATTTCCAAAATAGTAAATACATGGTAACCAACTCGTGGCTCGACTCTCAATTTGTTTTAAAAACAAAACTCCCCAGCAGAGTCGTCAAGCTGTCGACACCGTTTTTCGCCCGGGCTGGAAGACCGATATCGACTCGGGGTTTTCTCTTTGAAAATCGTTTCGAATGTGAGGAGTCGCCACCAATCATTTAAGGTGAGATTGGAACACCGTAAAAAAACTGGGTGATTTTAATAAAATATTTTATTCTAATAAAATACCAAGTTTTGGGGTCTGCGAAAATCCAGAAATCAGGTTCGGGAGTCGGTTACACGTGGGGAAGGATTAGCACCCCTACAAGCGCCCAAAAATTGGTACCTAGTTGGTTACCGTATATTTAAAATTGGAAATTTTGAATTCAATCTTTATTTAACTTAAAATCATTAAGGACGCAGAGTTTGAAAGGATATTCGTTTATTGAGACCGATAGCATTCGCCCCCGAGCGTAAATGCGGGAGATCATCTAATGTGTCTAATAACCGAACATTACCTCATTTGTTTTAAACATGATGTGGTTTTTAAAATGATGTCGACTTATTTAGGGAATTACCAGTAGTAACCCCCTGAGCATGATCGCGGGAGATATACTATTAATACCTTAATAAGTGAACAGTGCCTTAGATTTATAAAAATAATGCGTTCAAGCAAAATTTTATTTAATCCTAATTATACTAAAAATTAATTAAGGCTCTTTTCTAACCTACGGTGTCAAATAATGAGAATTAAAGAACCTAGGGGGCTCAAATCTAAAAATGTAGGCTCTAGTATTAATCCTGTTTGATTTTAAATAATTATTAAATCGAATAACCGAGATGGTCCCTCGAGCGTTTACGCGAGGGCCAACTCGAATTATCCCCTAAATTAAAAGAATACTTTGAAATCTAAGCTAAAATGGAAGCTCTATTTAACCTATTTAATTATGTCAATATTTAAAGTCTAAACGTAGTTCGGGGAATAAACATGTCAAAGAATTAAAATATCGGATCTAAAAGATTTAAAAGTCTAAAGTTATTTTTAAACAGAATAAAATATGATACATTGATATATTTAAAGAATAAATACACACATTAAGGTTAATTTTAACTTTGTTTTACTTTATAAATAGATACATATTTTCTAAATATGATATTAAACATATGACATAATATTTATTCTAAAATATAATGAAAATATAAAATATAATATTTATCGTGCTCTATATACAATATTATGTATATAATAAAGTAATATATAATAATATAAGTAAAATAAATACCTAAAACATAAAACATACTTTAATAGTACAAAAAAATATATTAGATTCGAAACTAAAAAATATTCAAAATACCTTGGAATAATCTGATTTTTATTTATTTTCCCTCTGATTCTAAATTATTTTAGTATTTTTTCTTAATAGCATAGAGTAAAAAAAATCAGTATTTGAATACGAAAATAAAAAATTTACCCTTAAAATGCTTGTATTTATCTGGAAAAATCGGATAGAAAATTCCCTCCTCTTTTTTGATTACATGCATTTGGCTTTTATAGCCAGATTTACAATGATTTTCAGTTGGTTATGCCTTGATTCTCGCAGGGAACAAGGGATGATGGGGTTGGTGTTGAAAAAAATGTGATGGTGGGTGTTGGTGTTGAAAAAAATGGGGTGGTAGGTGTTGGTGTTGAAAAATGGTGTTTACAGTTGACTACTTCTGAATATCCATATCACAATGTATTTTAGTAGATTTTGGACGACCCGAGTCCCTCAAAAGCAATGGATATGGTACTATTGTAAGACAAGTTTGAATCTCATCTGGGTCTCTTTCGTTTCCTATGGGCGGAAACTCAAATTCATATACCTTGAATACTTGTAAAAGTTTGAATCTTATCTATGTCTCTTCTCCGGCCAGCTACACGAATATTTAACGAAATTTTTGTGATTAATTCCTCAAGAGTGATGTTTCTCTTCAAGGTTAAGGAGATATATTGATCTGACTCAAAAACAACCCCCTCTTCAGCTTCCTTAATTTCTCCATCATATAAAACAACAGCAGAAAGACGACTCATTTTCAGAAAATAGAGGAATGAGATTTTTGAGAAATTTAGAGTTTGAGAATTTGAAAGCTTATGAACTGAAATTTGTTTTGAAAGTCCATAATACGTTGAATATAATCGTGTCTATAATCGGAGTACTATTCACGTGAAGGCGCGTTCCCGGGGGCGCCTTCGATTATTTTGTCAGAGAACATGTTATCATTGTCCTATTATGTCACTTGGTGGAACTATTCATGTAAGTACCTATTATTTTTTAGGGGACTTGGCAAAGTGGTGAAAGCGCGTTCTCGGGGGCACGCCTTCAATTATTTTATGAGATAATATGTTATCATTGCCCTAATATGTCACTCATGTCCCCCGGGGGCACTATTCATGTCAGTACCTATTATTTATGAGGGGACTTAGCAAAGTGGGAAAAGCTCGTTTCCGGGGACGCGCCTTCATTTATTTTGTCAGAGAATATGTTATCATTGCCCTATTATGTCACTCATGTCTCTCGGGGGCATTATTCATGTTAGTACCTATTATTTTTAGGGGACTTGGCAAAGTGGTGAAAGCGTATTTCCGGGGGCGCGCCTTCAATTATTTTTTCAGAGAATATGTTATCATTGCCCTATTATGTCACTCATGTTCCTCGGACACTGTTCATGTCAGTACCTATTATTTATGAGGGGACTTAGCAAAGTGGTGAAAGCGCATTCCCAGGGGAGCGCCTTCAATTATTTTGTCAGATAATATGTTATCATTGCCCTATTATGTCACTCATATCCCCCGGAGGCACTATTTATATCAGTACCTATTATTTATGTTAGTACATATTTAAGTACTATGAACTATAATTGGAATATAACTTTTAATTTTGAATACTATTGGAATATTAAGTTGAATTTAATGTTATATTTCGAATACCATAATTTGTATTTTAATTTTAAATTTCGAATACTATAATTTGTATATTAAAAACATTTAATGTTAAATTTGAATAAAAAATAACATTAAAAATATTGTTTTAACAACCATGAAAAATTAAAATAAAATAACCAAATTACAAAAATTTATGAAATATAACTATTTAAATAACATTATAATAAAACTAGATCACCGATGACATCTTCTCGAATGAGTTCCACATGGAGGTGGTTGTCTATTTCGTTGAGGATTTCTTCGTGGAACTTGTTCTTCAGTCTCCTCATCTTCACTATCATCACCATCATCGGCATTTTCTTCGACTGGTGTCGTAGATGACGCTGAAGAGTCTGTATAAAATAACGACCCTGGATGACTAACAATCCCACCGCTCATAGAAAATTGAGAAAAATGAGAAAACATTGGCATCGATGTGTGTGATCCATATAGAGATTGAGGTGTCTGTCGAGAAGGACCACCAGCCAAATAAGATGCATATAAACCATATGTTGGATCGTTAAACATAGCCGTATATGCACATCCATATGGTGTCATAAAACCCTTCGGGCTAGGAATATAACCTTGAGTGCTAGGAATGTAACCCTGAGGGCTAGGAATGTAACCATGCGGAGATCACATATAAATTGATGGGCTTGGCATATACCCTGAGGAGATAACATCTAAACTGGAGGGTTGGGCATCATTATCGGTGGATAGGGATGTTATGGTGGGACTCATGCAGAACCGGTAGCATATTCTCTCCGTCCACGAGTCGGAGGACGATGATATTGAGACGGTGGACATCTCTCTCGGCGCCTAGGAATGTTAACCCCTCGTGCTTCCGCCGAATGTAGAAACGACTTTCCATTTTCATTAAACCAATCCATATAGTTATCTGTAACCATATGACCAGTTTCAGCGTAATATTGTCGATGGGCCAACTGTGCATACCGACTCTCTCAAAGCGCAATCCAATCTATGTTCATCACCACCCAGTTAACATATTTCTTGCCTCGTCTATCTATGTTATGCATGTCGTCTAAATTTCTAGGTGCTGCAGGAATATATTGCGTACAACCAAACTGATAGGGCACGCGATTAACTGGATGTCACTCAATAATAGCATAACATATAAGAGGTACAATTGACATCCATACCTCTAATGACCCACTCAGGTGGGGTGTGATGCAAGTCTTTACTTCATCGCTCCCATAAAGCATCCACTGAAACTGAAATATAAATATACAATTCAAATAAATATAATATTCTAATTATATCTAACATTTTAAATTAAAATATTAATATTCAAACAGATTTTAAAACATACCTTAGACACAACTTTTGTATCAATAAGTAAACGAAATTCCTCTAGTCCAGTAGATATATCTCTATGGTTCTTTCTTTTCATCGACCACCTATGAAATATAATATAAACTAAATATCACCCTATTTAATTTAAAATATTTAAATCAAAATTTAGTTCAAAAAGTACCTCAATAATAAGAGGAATACGTATGGTTCATTGACGATCAGACATAAGAAAGGCATAAAGAACCACGCCCATGATTGCAGAAGCAGAAGACATTCACCGATAGTAGTTTTCTTATAATTTGTCGCACGACACATTTCTCTAAAGAGAAATGTTAAAACTGTAGCGCCCCAACTATATCATCCAACTTTATCAAAATCAATCAGATGACGCAACCACATACAATGCACTTGGTTGCGAGATTTGTCGGACATCAATATTCCTCAAATGATTCGTAAAATATAAGCCCGAGCACATACCTTTACTTCATCATCTGAAGGATTTTCATTCAGAACTTCAAAATTAGCTTTCAACCATGATAAAACTATTCTACCTCCATTAAACTCTGGCGGAGCATCTCTAAGATACTCCATGCACATTGACTGTCAATCACCATCCATCGTACCACACATAATATTCCCATCGACGGGAAGCCCCAAATGTATAGAGACATCCTCTAATGAAATTGTAGTCTCTCCACATGGAAGATGAAATGTGTGTGTCTCGGGCCTCCACCTTTCAATCAATGCAGAAATTATGACAAGTTCGAGTTTGCAACCTGTAATAATTATTGTAATATACCCGAACCCAACAGAAGACAAATAAGGCAAAATACGTTGCGATGTCAGTATACGTAAGTTTTTAATAAAAGTCTCTAAAATACGATCATTTTCTTAAATAATATGTATTATAAAAATTTATAATTAATAAAAATTTATTATAAATTTAAATAAAAAATAATAATAAATATTAACATTAATTATAAAAAATATTACCATATTACTAAAATATCTGGAGATATGGTTTGCATCCAATTGTAACAGTATTTCAATTTCTATTATAATTGCAGACAAAAAAATATAATTAGTACAAAAAATAATTAATTAATAAATTTAAATAAATAATAATTATATAAATATTATTTTAATAAAAAATAATATTTATATAATTATATTATTATAAAATATAAAAATTATTTAAAAAAATAATAACTTAAAAATAAATTTCTTACTACTAATAAGAAACTTAAAATTCAAATAATTTGAGAATTTGAGTTATATAATAAAAAAGAAGATAATTTTAGTATGATGAATGAGGGAGATTGATGGGATTTATATAGGGGAGGAGGAGGGATAGTTGAGGGAAAACAGATGGTTATGACATTTAATAGAAGGCGCGTCCTCGGAGACGCGCCTTCCCCATGTGATGTCCAATCCAACATAATGTGCCTTTGTGTCACTTTAACTGAAAGAGGGTTATTTCGAAAAATATTAGTTAACTAGGGTTAGAACAAGAGAATTTAAAAAAAAGGTCAATAAGGTCAAATCACCTCAAAGCTTTAGCTTTTACTTTTCATTGTATATAATTCCTGCAACCCCCACACTTTTTATCTGAGAAAAAATGGGAGTGATGGGGTTATATTTTGATCCAAATGAGGCGGTTTTTTGTGGGAAGAGGAAGCTTAGGAGCTTGTTTTGGAAGGTTAGAGCAAAGATAAGGAGAGGTGTGAAGGGCAGGTCGATATCAAAGCAGAAGTTTCGGTTCAACTATGATCCCTTCAGTTATGCTCTCAACTTCGACAATGGCAACTTCGGTTTCTTATGCTGATCATCATCAAAAGTGGAAGAAATCAAGTCTGTTTTGTAAGCCTCTTTTTTGTCAATTTCTCTCCCTTTTCCCACTTGTTTCAAAGTTTGCTTTTTGATGGTAATGATTGTAAAATCAAACTTCAAAAGAAACGAAATCTACCTCTTTTAGCTCAAAACTCCTTCCAAAACAAGTATGGATAGATTTACAAACTCTTTTCCTTGTCCTACTATGATGCTTAATACGACAGAAACAAATTAGAAACAATGAGAAAAGAATATACCTTTGGAAATGGAGAAGAAAATGCAGGTAGCTCTTGTTTCCTTACACTTGTTATAATAAGAAAGAACTGTGGGAAAGGAAAATTGGGTCATTTCAGTAGATTTCTTGTTGGGGTTGGTTTTGATCAAAAATTTCAAAGAATCTGCGTTTCAGCAAGAGAATATATATATATATACTTGGTACTCATCACTTCTTTTTATGTTTTGTTCCCAAAATGGAATATATATACATATATAGGTGGAGAGGTCTATGGATTCTATACTCATTCTTGATTATTTTAATTCGAAATATAGCTTAAACACTCGTTCTTAACGTCTTCATTAAAGTGATTTAGTGATGATTTGGTATTAATGATCCCTGGTTCTTGTTTTAACTAATTTGGCAAAAAATTCAGTAAGAAAAAGTTTCATTTTTCAGTCAGAAAACAAGGCCAAAATACATTAAAAAATTTCAGCACGCATAGTAACTTGATCAGAATAATGCGGTCTGATGGCTGTATACAAACAACAATATGATTAGTAGGGATAACGTCCAAAATTCTAAAATATAACTTTTTAATATATGATTGAAAGAATGACGATATTGATTGTAATCTTAAATATTATTTTTTATAATATTTTTAATTGTAAGTCATAAAACCCACAAATATAATTTTTCCGATTGTAAACAAAAATATTATAAATTTATATAATTTTTTAAATAAAATAAATTAATATATTAAATTAAAAATAATAGTAAATTAACCTTAAATTATACCGCCCAACAATAAAACTACCCGGATAACATATCCGAGGAAGATAAAAAAAAATTGGTCTCAAATCTTGCAAGCGCGTTGACAACAATTTTCTGTGCGGGTGTGTGCTGAATCTTCACTTGCTAATTCTCATCAAGGAGTATCTTACAATCACAAGGGTATGCAGCAAAGGAATATAGTAATTCCAATAATGCAACAAATTTTGATTGTTTGATCCAACTTTAAAAAAGATTTGATTTAATTTTAAATTAATTTTTATAGTTGTTATTCTAATATTGGAGTAGACACGTTAAATATTTAGTTTCAACAAATAATAAATTAATCACTAATATTATTGATTTATAATAAAATGATCATTTTATTATTATATCCGTTAAATAAATTAATATTTAGTTTTATCACTAAATTATAGTTAAAATATGAAATAAGTTGTTCAACAATAATTTTATATTTAATTTATTTAAAAACTTTTTACTTTGAAAAGTGTACCACAATGCCCTCCTTAAAGGAGGAGTTGTTGTTCCCGTCGACGTCCGGGGAGTTTAAGATCGATAGAGGGCACAGTATGAACCGTTAATTCCTTAGTTGTTTCGCTCCGACTAACACCATGTTTCTATTGGTCATTTTTCTGATTGCTTTGACGGCGTCGTATTTGAGTTCAGAGTTTCATTGATTCCGGTAGCCGATATTTCAGTGCTTCGTGGGAAGGTATCCAATGGGAAAAACAAGTCCAAAACTCCGCCGTATCCATCGTTCCGGGGGATGTCAGTGTCGGTGACCGGAGCGGCTGGTTTCGTCGGTACACACACGTTTCGCTCGCCCTATAAAAACGCAGAGACGGTGGCTTTGGGCTTGACAACTTCAATAACTATTACGACCCTTCGTTGAAGAGAGCCAGAAAATCGCTGCTTAACAGCCATATGGTGTTTTGGTTGTGGAAGTTGATTTGAACGATGCCAAGCTTTTGGATAAGCTCTTCGACGTGGTGGTTTTTGGTCAGTCTTCACACATTCTCTCTCTGTCATCAAATCTTATTTTCTCTCTCTAAAATCTGTTTAAATATTCTTTATATTTTCTCTACAAAACCAGCATATATAGATTGGCAAATGCTTGACAAATCTAATTTCTTTTCTTGGCTGCTGCTTTGTTTTCATCATGATAATAAGATCAAAGTTGAGTATTTTCTCATCACCGGCATGATATTCACCAGTAACTTTAAGGGAACCATTTTTGATTAACAAATCACTTTCTAATGAAGGATTAGCTGTATATAAGAAAACAAATCATCAAAACATTGAATGTACAGCGAATTTGGTTTCCGGAGATTCCTTTAGCAAATAACAATTATCATGGAGATTCAAATCTATTTTTATTTGATTTCTTATTTTTTTCACATATTTTTTGCATGCTTTTTTTGCATGTAGCAAGTACACTCTTGTGATACGCTCTACTCTATTCTTGTTATTTGCATTCATAATTTTCAACCCTGGATTTGCAGTGACGAGTGTAACAAAACTGTTCCAGTGGCCCTTGTCAATATGCATAGCTGTAGCCTTGAAGCTAAAATCGAAATGAATTTGGGTTAGTCACTTAGTCTCCAAGTTTCATTCACATAACTGAGTTCAGGTTATTCACGGTGGGATTTTTTTTCCTTATAATTTTTACTTTGTTTTCTTAATTTAGAGGCTCAAGTTATTGAGAAACCTGCTGAAGGCAATAAGAAACCCGCAGAAAGGTTTTGATTTACTTATGTTCCTGATAATTGCACAGGAAGAAGCCTTCAACAACAGAACCTAACCCTAAAAAGCCGAAGAAGTTGAAAAAGGGGAAAGATCCTAATGCCCCCAACCGTCCTCCTGCCTTCTTTTTGTTCATGTAATGACTTTTTGTTTACTGTTTCTTTGTATTAATTAATCCCAGGGGTAGTGCTGATAGATCTCTCGTTACTTGTCAGGGAAGACTTTAGGAAATCTTATAAGGAAGCAAATCCAGATGCAAAGGGTGTAACAGGGGTACTCATTTCTCACTTTTGTGCTCGACATGGTTTTCATTAGTATTTTTCTTGAACAAAATTGGTAGTGAGCATTTTGACAATGAATTTAGGTTGCAAAGGAAGGTGGTGAGAAATGGAGATCAGGTAATTGTTAGCGGTATTGCAATATAATCTAAATTACAGATTAGTGGGAAAAAATCACAGTACCAAAATATTAACTGTAAAATATTTTCCAA
The DNA here is from genome assembly GCF_006381635.1 of Hibiscus syriacus. NCBI lineage: Eukaryota > Viridiplantae > Streptophyta > Magnoliopsida > Malvales > Malvaceae > Hibiscus > Hibiscus syriacus. Next base: position 1,420,396 of record NW_024062691.1, read on the forward strand.
CAGTTAATTATACCTAGTTTATTAATTAGAAACTAGTTTACTAGTGATGGGGCTTTGCTCAACCTTGATTCAAATCAGGAAAAGAAGTGTTACATTGAGAAAGCTGCTGAGCTCAAGGCAGAGTATGAGAAGGCTAAAAATGAGGAAGTAAGGCTTCATTACCTTTCTCTTCAAACATTTGATTTAGATGTGGTCCATAGTTATTCCTTTATCCATTTGTTGTGAAAACATGTCAAACACCTCACTTGGTTTTATTGATCAGGAGGAAGGAGGTTCTTCTGATAAGGAACCCCCTGGCAGCACAAAAGGAAACAGAAGTGTTAGATGATTATTAGTGAGTTGCATAGCTTGTGTTTTTGGAGTCCCCAAGAATCTGTTGTTAGTGTGAATTTTTTAATTTCTTTTCAAGCTAATGGATTCTACTAGGTTTGTGGATACGTTAGAAAATCATTTTGATTTCTATGTGAATGCTGAAAGAGTAAAGCAGAATGAATGATATCGAAATTTGATCTTTAGAGGTGATCTTCAAATTTTCTTGTGTCTGCATTTCTTAAGACAAGTGGTCACAATGTACTGCTTACGCTAGTTGGACCATTATTGTCCAGTTTGAATGGACCATAATGAAGTTCTCCAACATATCTCGGGGGATTGTCCCGTCATAAAGTAGAAGTAGACTGAGCTTTTAACCAGATCGTCTCAATGATGATTGGACCAACGGGCTACTGTTCCACTTCTCCTTTCTTTGGCAACTTTGGCTAATAAGGAATAATACTGTTTTCAATGGAAAATTAGAGATCAATTGAACCATTGAGGATGCCAAATTGACGATGTTCTCTATTAAGTTATATTAAAGAGGAAAGATTAGCTGATAAATGGGAATCGAGATGTCTTCTACATGCTGAACACGCAGGGAGATGTAGTTTGATATAGTACGAAAGAACATTGGGGCAACTACCAATGAACTCTATACAACGTGAAAAAAGAGAAACTTACAAGGGGGGGGGGGGAATTAGATGTGCAAGTAATACTAAAATAGCAAGACTAACACAGACCACCCTTGAAATTGATAACTTTGGCCAAGTTATTCCTCAACATTTTTTCATCAAATTAACCACTGAATCTGAAAATTTTGATCAAATTTACCCATAATTTTGACAAGTTAAATCAATTGACCATTGAACTTGATAATTTCGATCACCTTAGCCCATAAACTTTTCTTACAATCAAATTTATTCTATACATTAGCAAGTTTAGTCAAGTTACCTCTCAACTTAAAAAACGACCCGAACATTAACGCATTAATTTTTGAAAATGGACTTTAAAACCCTACTTTGCCGAAAATGTCACTACCTTAATCTTAAGGGCTATTTGTATCATGTTCTCAAAGGGGACAATTTGAATATTTGACCCAATAAAAATAATTAAGGGCAATTTGATTGAAAATAAGTTCGGAGACCAATTTGACCGAACTTGTCTTTATGTTTTAAGGCAAACCAAAACTTTGTTAGAGGTTAACCAAACTAATCTAAATTCTCCATGTTTACACATAACTCTGCATCCCAAATTTGAAAGAACCGTTCTATCATCATATCTAACGTGAAATGCTGATACTGTGATGTATTTCAATCTGCCAAAAAATCAAGTCCAAGTTAGGGTGCCATTATACTGATATGACTCCAGAAAAGTAGGTTAAAAAACTTGCCTTGAAAATGCAGGCAGTTTATATATAAATCTTCATCAGAAAAAGTGAATCAAAAGAACTGTTGAACAACGCAAACATATAATCCCTTATCAGACAGTAGACCCAATTTGTGTACATCACAATAGACGTAAATGAGTCAAGAAACCATCAATCCGTTAACTACAAGTTTCTTCCCATTCCTGTGGTTAAATAACAGAATCAGCCTTGTATCTTTCCACCTTTCAATCAAGTAAAGCATTAATTTGTGAACAATCAAAGTACAAGCTTAATAGGGAATCTAATGTAAAACTCAGCCTTGTGAGCTAAATCCGTTTCATGTGCAGTCAAGGGCAAGTCATGTTTATGCACACATTCAGAGAGGCGAACAAGGCAGCAGATAAGTTGGCATTCAGGCAGCGATTGAGGTTCAAAGTTTTCCTTGCCCGCAGACGGAGGTAGAAGATGCTTACCTGGATGACATACGAGTGTCTTTTGATAGGGTGTTTTCTATTTATGTTGTCTTATGGCTTAGACTCCCCCCCCCCCCCCAAAAAAAAAAATATAGGTGGAGGCAGTTCCATGTGTTGCCAGTTATATGGAATGATGCTAGCAATTGGTCTTGATAGAAAAACTAGAAAAATTTAAATCCAGTTTTGGAACGTAAGTTATACTGCTTTTCTCGGTATAAATTGAACCTAAACCTAGCCCAGAACCCCCACAGCCTAAAAACTTGACAATGAAATTCAACCTTATTGTCATAGGCCAATATGTAATGCAAGAAAATCTATATGCAGCATATAAATCGAACATCAAAAAGATTCTTGCGCCTCTTAAGCATCACGCATGAAAGTTCAGCTAGATATTGTGCTGAAGAAAAACATAAATGGCTTTAAAACTCCAGCTACCAGGACCACAAGTTCAGACAGCTTAATATTGACACAAAATTAAGAAGAAAAAATACTGAGCTGAGTGACAACACATAATATAATCTATGCGATCAATATAACATGCAAGGAATTTCTTCCGCCGAATATAATTTTAGTGCCACAAGTCATAGATTTGAAGTACAAAAAGAACTATTACCACACACTCCAAGCATTTCAAAGCTATCATCAGTTTGATTCTTTGAAAATTAGTGATAAGTGTTTAATTTAGTTAATATTTTGCTTTTAAATTATTCCTTAATCATTGGTTTTTGTGGCTTATTTGCTCGTTTTGATTCATTTTCTGTGCAGGGCGATAGATTCTGGAAATTGTACTAAAAGGAAAGAATTCTGCATTTTTTTTTTCGAAATCAAAGCTAGATTAGTGGGCATGACTTATGACGTCAACACCTTCTAGAAGGTCCAGTCAGCATTTCTAGAAGAACGAATGGATCAGCCGCACGTTTCTGCAATTCGAATTTGAATTAAACTCAAATTTTAGGATAATATTTTAAATATTATATTTTATCTTTGTTTTAGATATTTTAGTTTAAATAGATTTTAGTATTTTAATTAGGATTTAGAATGTTATTTTATTTTATCTTTGTTTTAGGTATTTTAGTTTAAATAGTTTTAAGTGTTTTAATTATGATTGAAGATATTATTTTAGGAATTATCTTTAGCTTGTTTTTAGGAATTTGAAGGTTATAAATACCCTCTCAGGGGTAAACCTAGAAACATATCTATCATATCTGAGAATTAAATCTTCTTTTTCTCTCTAGCTTTATAAAATTCTCTCTATTTTTTTCAAGCTTTTTCGAATATTTTTTCTATTTTATCTTAAATTTTTGTTTCAAAATATGCTAAGTATGACTTTGGTCATGCTTAGCTAATTTTCTTTTAAGCCGAAGGCTAAAGCGAAGGCTCAATTCCAAACGTGAGAATTGTAAGGCACTTAAATCGCTTCTGATTTTTTTTCTCTATTTTCTGGGCTTATTTTCAAATCAAAATAATTTTTAAAACCAAAAGTCGACGTTGGTCTGGATGTTGTTATGGTTAACGTGGGAAGAAGGAATGACTTATTGAAGCGTATTTGACTTTCTGTGAACACACTTATCAAAATTGTTTGCTAAGAGGAAACTGAGATCGGAATCAGTTATTGTTGAAACAACATAATTCGAGTCGACAGCTTTTCGATCTTCAACGTTTTAAAGATCTACAACATTGTTGTTGCTTAGATCATCTCACAAACCGAATTTTAAGAGTGCACTTGGATATTCGGTGTACAAAGCATAGTCACAAGGAGTTGTCCTTGTAGACAGGTAGCCGACGTGAATATTGAAATAAAGATATGTTTCTATGATCCGAGGAATTTGAGGCAAAGCTGAAGTCTGAGGTTGTTTTTACCATAAGTTTTCTTTATCTCAATCTACTTTATTTATTTAATTGTTTTATTTAATCTTTATCTTTTTTATTTCTTTAAACAATTTAAAACCCCATTTTTATCTTTATTATTATCTTAAAATTTTTTATTTTATTATTATTCCCTTTATAATTATTTATTTTATTTTATTCTATTTTTTCATCTTTTTTCTATCTTCTTCTAAATCAAGAAAGAGTTTCAATAAATCAGAAATACCACAGTCTCTTTGGATCGACCCTGCTTCTCTATACTACTCTCTTTTTACTTATTAAGAAGTCGAAATTATTTTGATAGCAAAACGACGGTTATCAAATACACCAACTAAAAGCATAAAACATGAGAAATACATTGTTGACAAAGAAAACTAGTCAGAATATAATACCAGTAACTAAATAGCTACGAAACAGTTTCATAAAACACACCACCTTAATTCCCTCCAAATTCAATATGGCCATCATCCAAGGATAGAAGTATAAAAACTAAGAGACGTGCCAATAGCTGGCATGCCTGAAATTAAAAGATCCATACAAGCCCTCCCTTATTACTCTAATTTTAAATTTTCATATCAACAGCTAAGCTACAATTTAATTATTGGAAGAACATGACTAAATCTTTTGATGCTTAAGCAAGTTCAGATTTCTCCTCCTGTCCCTCAAAAACTTATGATAGGAATTAGGCAGAAAACAATCGAGTCTTCAACTCCGCCTTCATAATCATAGCAATGATAGATGCTGGTCAAACTGTATTTAAAATGAGTACAAAAATGTACTAATAATATCAATCAAACTCTAGCTCACACTAATTAGTGAAAAATTACAAATATTGAAAAAAAAGGATTAAGATAATTTTGGACGCATCGGAGATTCCTTTAAATCAACAATAATTGCAATGAAGTAATCGAAAAGTTCATGCAGGCATAACATTTGTGTGTATGAGACTTACAATAAAAGATTGGACTAATTTAATTACTTTGACTAATACTTTCCTATCAAAATTAGATAAATTATACAGTTAATTTGTTAATAAATGCATGCCAGCCTGTGGGTCCTAAAACTCTAAATGACCATCATCATCACAAGGATGAAAAAAACCATGGATCAAAGGCCTGTAACCAAACATACCAAAAGCTCTCAGATGACCGGCTTCATTGTATGGGCTATTTTTTCTAGAAGGTATCCGCTTGTAAACTGATTTGATGAATAGAACACAAGAAATTGAACTATAATACCAATTCTCAACTACACAAATTGAAGGCCAACACAAAGACAACACCAGTAAAGGGGATATAATGATCTATATACTTGTTAAAATAGGTAAGAAAAAGAAAGTTGCGATTTTCAATCCAAACCTTCCTGTGTGGTCTCCGCATAATCGACTGACCCTGAACCCGACCCACGAGCCCTAAATGGCCAAGGAAGCGATGCAGACCTTGGAGCATTATCAGCCAAACCACTACTACCACCATCATTGCCTTCGGTAGTCTCCTGTGCCCCACGAACTCTCCTCTCATAATCAGGATCATCAGTAGGCAACTCGTGACGGCATACAGGGCACGAATTATGCAATTCCAGCCACGGTAATATGCAATCGTTATGATAATTATGCTTACAGGGCATCTGCTTTGCTTCAGTCTCTTCCTCGAACTCGTCCATGCAAACTGCGCACTGGTTGAACTCCGAACTCAAGTCATTCTTCATTATCTTCATTGAAGGTAACGTATCAATGGCTGACTTCGATGCAGGTGGGCTCCCGTACCTGTTAGGGTCGTTTTCAGACAGCTGCTGGATCAGTTGCCCGAGGCCCGGTCCTATGAAATAATCTCCGATGTTTGTTGGAAGCTGAAAGCCAGGCTCGGATGCATTGTTCTGAATCACGAACTCGATTTGCCCCCCGCGTGAACCGAGATTACTTAGATGACTTTGAATGAAGGTAAAGGGATCGCAAGCGAACGGGTCCCCAGCGCCTGAACGGGCGGAGCCAATAGAAGCGGGGGATGACTAGGTCGTCATTGTGGAAGAAGGAAAAAGGAGCTGGAGGAAGGACGATACCGGATCCGCCATGGTTAAAGAGGGGTTAGAAGATGGATTAAAGTTGGGATTCGGGTTCTGGAAGGCGGAGGTTGGATTAATGTTAGGGTTTTCGAATTCTTCGAGAAAGCCATCGTTGCATATGGGACAAGACGGTTCGGATGAAGAAGAGATAGTTACAGTGACGGTACGGCTGCATTGGTGGCAAAAGAACTGCTTATGATCTACGGAGACGGTGTTACCGCCGCCGTTGACCGTTGATGTCCCCGTCGAACGACATGTTTCAGGTGCGAGATGGTTTCAGTGAATTTTGATTTAAAGGTTATCCTTTTAGGGTGAAAAATGTTCAGTTTTTGGAAGTTTAATCAAATAATAAATTCAGTTTTGTAGGTTTCTGAAATTTTCATGTTTCATGTGAAGTGGTTTTGTAGTTTGTGTATGTCTTGAATTTAGCATTCTTTTATTCTAATTGTTCAATAAGATCACGAGTTCAGACAACAATAATTATAAAGGTGATTGAACGTTTATTATCAAATGATTAAGAGTATTTATAATAAATATTACCTTGTAATCATCTTTAGCTTAATTAAAAAAAAGTTCAATTTCAATTTTTTTTAAAACAATATATATTAATTTTCAATTTAAAGTGTGTTTTATTCTATCAATTGATTTTTTTATCATTTATTTTCTTTTTTAACAATTTGGACAATTGTTCTATAAATTAAAAAACAATAAACAAGAACTATGAAACTAATGTAATTGCATAAAAATGTTTATATATATCAATTGTATTAATATATTTTTAAAGAGAAATAGTAATATCAAATTGTTAGAATCAATTGATAAAATTAATTTCAACTCTAGTATATTATAGACGGAATAATTTGAAGAATTTCTTTCTTTCTTAAAACTGCAAAAGTATATACTAAATGATAAGCATATCGAATTATGACGATTGCAAATGAAATAAATTGAGTTGAAATAATTATACCATAATAAATCTTTACAAAATCTATTTTAATTAATTAACGAATAGATTATATATCGGTAATTAATTAACAAAACGATAGATATACCAATATAAAACATTATAGACACAATCTAATATGGCATGCCCTTTTTGTTGAACAGATTTCAAAAGAATTTTACATGCATTGTGTTGAAACGTTCATAATATAACTATTTTATATTGTTTAAGAGATTATAATTAATTAATGACCTTCTCTTTGAATTCCCTATAGATTATACTCTTTTCGATCCCTGTTAAATGAGGGCAGTCATTTTTTAATTAATTTTGGGGGAATACAAGTAATAATAATTGTTTTAAAGATTCTTAACTATTTGAAAATGAACGCTCAAATACCTTACAGTTATTGGTGCTCGAGTCTGAAACTTTTAAAAATAACAATAATTTATTTAGCCACTTGTCGCAACCGTCTTTCGATTGGGCCCCGGAATTGGGCTTCGACTTGAAAAATGTGGATTGGAGTCGCCACCGATCATTTATTTAAAGATAAATGGGTTGATCGGATACCCTATTTCTTACCTGATCTGCGTCTTACCAGAAATATGTCGGGCTCGGGAGTCGGTTACGGTCAAGGAAGGATTAGCACCCTTGAACCGCCCTTTCGGTACTACGTAATTTCCAGTTGTCTTAATTAAGAAAAATAACAAGTTAAATTAAAAGATAAAACAATGATCCAAAATTACTTACCTTTGACGGATTTACAAATATACCCTTTAAAAGTCAAAATATGGGTTAGAAGAGATGAATAAATGATAAATAAAGTAAAACAAATAAAATAAGGAGATTAAGTAAGAAATAAAGTAAATATAAAATGAATATAATATATAAAATAAAAAAACAATAACACTAATATATGCACAGCAAACAACTAAATAAAAATAAAATGATAATGCAAATAAATAAATAAAACAAGTAAAAGAATATAAAAACATAAAATATAGGATAAATATAAAAGTAGATAAATAAATGAGTAAAATATAAAAAAAAGTAAAAGCATATATATATAAGTAAAATAATAATAATAAAAAAAGAAAATCAAAAGTAATATACGTATATATACATGCAAAATAGGAAATATATAAATATATATATATATATATATAATAACACTAATAAAAAAACATATATACATATATAATAAAATTAATAGAAAGTAATATGCATATATAACAAGAATAATAAAGTAGGAAAAAAATGAGTTAGGGGGAGAATTAAATATTTTAAAAAAAATGAACACGCCTCGGGGGTAGATCTAGGTTCGAAACTTCGAAATTCCACCCTTTTTTAGTCATCGGCGCAACCCACGTTTTGGGTTATTCGAACCAAATCTCAAGAAAAATAACGTGTACATGCGAGAAATGAACGAACCAATGTAAAAAAGATGTTACCTTTTATTTCCTTTTCGAATCGTTTACAACAACTTTGCCTTTGTATTTTCTGTGCTTTCCTCTGTGTTTTGTGTGTAAATCCTCCGTTACAATGGCTATTTATAGTGCTTGTGGATCCTATCTTTAGGAATTTAAATAATAGTAGAAATCTATCATATTTTTAGGAGTTTGAATCCTAACAAAATTTCATCCTATTTTTAGGAGTTTGAATCTTGAAATTCTATCCTATTTTTAAGAGTTTGAATCCTAGTAGGACGAAAAATGTGTGTTGACAGCTACCCCTCTTTGCCCATTGTCGTGTAACGGGGATAGGGCAAAGATTAAAAGACACACTTTTCGTTCAGTGGAGTTGAAAATTAACTCTGATGTTTCAATAACTCCCTGTCGAATTGAGTTACGGATGACTCCTCCATCGTGAAGTCGAGTTCATCTTGAAATGATATGAAATTAAAGCCGTAGTTAGGAATTTGAATCGGCACGTGGCTTCCCGTTACCCTTCGGTCTTCTTCTCGGTTTAAAGACCTTGGATCGGAATTGAACTCAGAAATCTTCATTGAAAGATAGCTTTTTCTTGACTTAAGCTATGTTGTTTGAAAATGGTTTCTTGTCACTAAGGCACGGCTAACCCAGGTCCTCTTCTCGACTTGAAAACCTCGACTGCAACCGGAAAGTAGTGCGATTGATGTGTCATCGAGCTGAATGGAGTCGAACTCGACAATTTTGATGGCAGATAATCCTTCTTTGAGTTGGATATCCTTCGTCGTGAAGTTGAAATCCAAGTAAGTAACATTGTTCCAAGTCCAATATCCTCCGTCGTGAAGTTGAAATTGGCTCTGGAACCGGGAAATTGTTTGTTGACAACCAGCCGTCCCTTCGTTGTGAAGTTGAACTTGTGTTGTCTCGAGTCCAATATCCTTCGTTGTGAAGTTGAAATTGAATCTGAATGAAATTTTGTTGACAAGCAGCGGTCCCTTCGTCGTGAAGTTGAACTTGCGTTGTCTGGAGTCCAATATCATTCGTTGTGAAGTTGAAATTGGCTCTAAGATTGGGAAGTTGTTGTTGACAAGCAGCGGTCCCTTCGTCGTGAAGTTGAACTTGCATTGTCTGGAGTCCAATATCCTTCGTTGTGAAGTTGAAATTGGCTCTGAGATTGGGAAGTTGTTGTTGACAAGCAGCGGTCCCTTCGTCGTGAAGTTGAACTTGCGTTGTCTGAAGTCCAATATCCTTTGTTGTGAAGTTGAAATTGGCTCTGAAATTGAGAAGTTGTTGTTGACAAGCAGCGGTCCCTTCGTCGTGAAGTTGAACTTGCGTTGTCTGGAGTCCAATATCCTTCGTTGTGAAGTTGAAATTGGCTCTGAAATTGAGAAGTTGTTGTTGACAAGCAGCGGTCCCTTCGTCTTGAAGTTGAACCTGCGTTGTCTGAAGTCCAATATCCTTCATTGTGAAGTTGAAATTGGCTCTGAAATTGAGAAGTTGTTGTTGATAGGCAGCGGTCCCTTCGTCGTGAAGTTGAACTTGCGTTGTCTGAAGTCCAATATCCTTCATTGTGAAGTTGAAATTGGCTCTGAAATTGAGAAGTTGTTGTTGACATGCAGCGATCCCTTCGTCGTGAAGTTGAAATTGCGTTGTCTGGAGTCCAATATCCTTCGTTGTGAAGTTGAAATTGACTCTGAAATTGAGAAGTTGTTTGTTGACAACCAACCGTCCCTTCGTTGTGAAGTTGAACTTGTGTTGCCTCGAGTGCCACGATATCCTCCTTCGTGGAGTTGAAATTGCAGATGGCCCCTTCGTTGTGAAGTTGAGCCTTGACTTAAATATCCTTCGTCGTGAAGTTGAAATCCAAGTATTGTATGTTGCGGGTGGACACAATTCCCTTCGCCGTGAAGTTGAAACCGTAGAGACCCCTTTATTGTGAAGTTTGGCTTCGAGCTAGATATCCTTCGTCGTGAAGTTGAAATCCACTTTCGAGCAAATCGTGTCGCTTTGAATTCAATATCCTTCGCCGCGAAGTTGAAATTGACTCTACCTAAAACCTGAAAAAGTTATGCATATATGTGATGCTATGGATGCAATGCTCTTAGGTGTGCCTAAAATGCATATGCAACATATGTTATCTTAGGGCTCTGGAGAGAAATCTCGATCTCCAGTTGCCTGTCTGGAATCTTGATTCTTGAATCTTCAAATTTTGATCCCTGATCTTGAATTCTTCAAATGTTCAAATCTGATGTGCACATTCTATTTTTGATTTGAGAAATGCTTCTCGACCATCTCAAGTATGTGCCTGAGCTGAGTGTAACGGTTCAGATGATGCTTCAAAAGAAGTTGTCTTGAAAGAGATAGAATTCGTTTCAAGGGAAACGATCTCAAAGATATCTGTTGTTTCATGAGAAATGGTCTCAAGGGAAACAAAATTATGTTTTAAGGGAAATAAATTTGAAGATTTTGTGTTTCAAGAGTAACTATCTCAAGGGAGACAAAATTTGTTTTAGGGGAAATAAATTCAAAGGTTTTGTTTCAAGGGAAACTGTCTCAAGATAGACGAAAATTGTTTCAAGAGAAACTGTCTCAAGAGAGACAAAACTTAGTTCCAAAAGAAACTGTCTCAAGGGAGACGAAATTTGTTTCAAAGAAAACATATTCAAATATTTTGTTTCAAGGGAAACTGTCTCAAGAGAGACAAAATTTATTTCAAGGGAAATTGTCTCAAGATAGACGAAATTTGTTTCAAGAGAAACTGTCTCAAGATAGACAAAATTTTTTTCAAGGGAAACTGTCTCAAGAGAGACAAAACTCTTCTAGTGAAAACGGTCTCAAGCGAGACAAATCTTGTTTTAAGAAAAACAATCATGAGTGAAATAAATCTTCTTTCGAGTAAAACAGTCCCAAGTGAGACAAAGTCTGTTTTAAAAAAGCAATCTCAAGTGAGATAATCATCTGCATTAAATGAGACTGTCTCAAGCGAGACAGAATTTATATTGGAAATGTCGAATCTGAAAATGAATATCGATCTTTCTGTCTGTCGAGTTGGTTGAAGTGTAGTTTCTTGCTGCTGAGCTAAGCAACCGACATCAATCTGTAAAGGTGCTTTTGAATCGAGTACCTTCGTCTTGAAGTCGAACTTGACTCTAAAGCTGTAAAAATTATGTACGTGGAAAGAAAATGATAGATATGACGCTCTAAAATGTATGCATAAGATGCATGTAACATGAATTGGTTATATTTTATCTCCTGAAAAAGGTCTGATAATTCGTATTAGGATGTTGAATCCCCAAAGATGCCTCAATATCCAAAAATGCCCCAATATTTGATGTTGAATCTTCAAAGATACCCCAAATGTTCCTCATTTCTTGCTTCATCATTGATTCTAAGCATGAGCTTTGTATTTGAGAGTCACATGTCATTTACCAAGATTCACTCTAGAGAGACTGTCTTGTTTGAAAAAAAATGTTTTTCTTTCTCTTTTATTTTCAAAGTCATGAAAATATCAATTAAAAGAGTTTCAAAAAATGTTTAATCTCAAGTTTTAAAAATATTGCCCCTATCACGGTTTTACAATTGAGACGAATCATAAAACTAGAGTTCATCGGATATCAAATAATTAATTACAATGTTAATCCTTCAATAAATTATAGCTATTTGACAACTGCCAAGATCCAAGCTATCTTTGGGAGATAGTCAAGTAAGGAAAGGATAAAAAGTCTCAGGTTATTGTGTTTGGTCAAAGGTTTGGCATTTGATGCTCAAAGGTTTGACATTTGATGCTCAAAGGTTTGACATTTGATGCTCAAAAGATTGATGGGGTAGCTTGCATGCTCCTCTGCTGGAAGTGTTCCCTGACTCCCAACCTTTGTTGTCACACTCGAATTGTGCGATGCCTTATCAAGGAATTTACGTGATCGCCTCAGTTGCACAATTTTTATATTCGAGCCGCCTTTTCAGGTTTTCAACTCGAACCCTCCTTTGGTTTCAAGACGTTATTCAGGATTTACGTCTTGAACCCCCCTTTGCTATTTTTTTCTACCATGCATTAATTACATTGTTTTTTTGCAAACAAAGATTAATCCTGATGGGCGGGATGAAATCTGAAGATAGTCTCTTCTGTTTAGAAATCTATGTATGATTAGAAGGGACTTTTAAGGCACGTAATGTAGGCCAAGGCTCATGGTTATGAAATAAAAGGATAAATAGGCCCAAACAAGTGTTTCAGGGTGTTGAACCAAGGATCAATTCATTCTGATGCTTTCAATCCTGTCTTGCTCAATTTGGATCTGCTCATATGTGTTTCTCTGGATTTTCTCTGGATGTTCCATGATCTTCGAGTGAAGTGATTCAGAGATTCGAGAATGATTGTGCTTGATCAATCTCATAGTTTGAAGCTTGATGTGCCATTTGTCTTTAGGGAATCTTTGCATGTGCTTTTTGTCCCTTTTTCTTTTTGATTTTTGCTCTTTTTTCCTTTTGTTCTTGTTTCTCTTTTTCTTTGTTTTTTTTTGCTTTTTTGCTTCTTTTCTTTTTTATTCTTGATTGGATCTTCGCACTTGCCATTTGGTTCACCTTTTGGTGTCTCCTTTTGATTGATGTCTTCACTCATGTGAGCAGATTTCTTCCACCTTGCCCCCCAATGTGGAGGGTGATCCTTGGTTAGGGTTGAATCAGAAGAAAAATACTACAGGCTCAAAAGGGGACACAAGTGATATATATTTTCTCCTGTTGTAAAGGGATAAAGAAAGAAAGCCGTTCATCATTTCATACATGGAAGTCCTCACAGAAGAGGTATCCCCAGGGGGATAGATTTTCAGGATTAATTTCATTCACATGAAAACAGTGTAGTTAATGCGTGATAGAATTATTTCGAATGAATTATTTTTTTTGCTCCTTGCTCCCAACATATCTCAATGTTCAGGCTCCCGGCGAGATGCCCCAAATTGTGTCTTAGAAGAATGCTCATGTTCAAATGAACAACTCAATGCCTTGGGTTTTAATGGTAAAAAAGGTTAATTTTGAGTCTAAAAAGACAGTTGTGTGATCTTATTGACTCAAAGAAAGGTGTGGGTGTATCAAAAAGATAAATGTAATGTTCAAGAATTTCAAATGGAGGTAATGTTAAAATTTGGTTTTTTGATAATGACCATGAGTTATTTTGGGTAAAGAATCAAGGTGTTTTATTCTAGGGTTTGAGACAGGGTAAGAAAGGTCTAATCTTGTCATATGTCAAAAATCTATAATTCTTGAAGAATTAAAAGAATCCTTAATTCAAAGAACTAAAGATTAAAATTTGTTCAATTGTTCCACCTTAGAAAGTAACATGAATTCAATCGTTTAAAAGATGTGTTCAAACAAAATAATCCTCTAAGTGCAAATGGTATATGCCATGCCCCCTTTTTCGGCAAGCGCCTTACAGTTTTCAGAAGAATGTTTGGGAATCCTTATATGGCAACAACTTCAACATCGTAACCCTTAGGAGATGGGTACTCTTTTCTCAGATCATCCTGGCAGGCTTAGTCCTACAATCAGCTGATCCAGCTCCCCCTGTACTGATTTCAGTTTTTCTTTAATTGTTAAAATCTGGCTTCCATGTGGTGTAATGTGGTTAAGACCACTTCATCGAATCCTCCGTGATTTAATTTCATGTTTATAAAAATGCTTAAAAATGTAGATGAAGATGCAAAAATGCAAGAATGCAAGAATGCATGAAATGTTCGAGGCATTGATCCAAGAAATGTGACTGTTATTATGAATAATCCTTATTGGGGATAAAAATATTTTATCTTTTAAGAGAAAAAAATATCCTGACAGCTTCTGACATGTTGACTAGTCTTCTGCTTTCGTCTTTCACCGGTTGAATAACCTGTCGAACCGCTCCGGCCTCTCTGGATGAACCGTGAAAATGTTGAGTTGTTTTTTGTACTGGTCCAAGAAGTCTCGAATGATCGCATCTCGAGCATTTACTTTTGTTGAGCTTGTTCCCAACGAATTCGTCATTGGAGCCCTTAATTGATAGGAACTATGTGAAGTTCATTAATCTGTTTCTTGAATTCGCCAGCAATGGTCTCCAATTTCAGCTATTATTTTGCCATTGTCGTGTTCAAAGGGACTTCCAAGATACATAACCTTCATCCTGCCCCTGCAACCTCTGCCAGTCAGTTCTTTAAAGATAAGCTTTCATTGTGCTTGATGTAGACATGGTTCATTCTGAGTCCTTTATAATGCAACAGAGTGATATACTCTTCAATTGTGGGCACCACGCCTTCTGGATTGAATGTGACACATAGTCGCCTTGTAGACTATCCTCTGTATTTTCATCTCTTGTATTACAACACCTTTGTCCATGGATTCAGATTATTCGAGTTTTAACAAACACGTTTTAGTGGATCAATGACCTCTCTTTAATGATGCAAGTGATGAAAATAAAATAAAATAAAGATGAAAAGAGTTAGTGAGGTGAAAAATAATAAAAAACGATCATAAAAATGAAAGTCCTACCCCACATGATATCTACCCCACATGCTTATTATTCCTATCCGGACATGATCTCTATCCCGCATGCTAATTTCAAACAAATCCTAACCGCATATTTGTCTAGTTCGCATGCTTTGAACAGAAAGTAAAGCATGAAATAAAACAGCCTAGGGTTTGAAGTGAGGTTTTGGGGTGGGCTCTAATTCTCCATAGTCTCCCGGTTTAGGTTCTAAAAAAACGGTACCCGAGTTCTCCTTGCTGGTGCCCCTTTGGGCTTGCCAGACCCTTAGTCCTAAACCCATCACATGCTTGTGTGGACTAAGTTAAACTCGAGAGGACACATTCCCTTATGCCCATACGGAGAATAAATTCACACGAAGGCATAAGGTATATGAATCCCGAAGGTTAGTTGCTAGGCCCATACGATGAATAAATTCACACGAAGGCGTCGCTTTCACCCCCACTTAAAACGGGTTCGGAGCTCGGGTATAGAGCCTTTAGATGAAAAAAAGAAAACTTTGAAGACTGAAATCATGAAAAAACGATTAGTCCAACTATTTACTCGAAAATAATCAAAAGTAAGTAAAAAGGATCGAAATATTACCTTAAAATTTAAACTTACCCTTTTCGTTAAAAAGACAATTGGAAATTACCTTAGCCTGACTCACTTACCGTCCCCAGCGGAGTCGCCAAGCTATCGCAACCGTCTTTCGGTTGGGCCCCGGAATTGGGCTTCGACTTGAAAAATGTGGATTGGAGTCGCCACCGATCATTTATTTAAAGATAAATGGGTTGATCGGATACCCTATTTCTTACCTGATCTGCGTCTTACCAGAAATATGTCGGGCTCGGGAGTCGGTTACGGTCAAGGAAGGATTAGCACCCTTGAACCGCCCTTTCGGTACTACGTAATTTCCAGTTGTCTTAATTAAGAAAAATAACAAGTTAAATTAAAAGATAAAATAATGATCCAAAATTACTTACCTTTGACGGATTTACAAATATACCCTTTAAAAGTCAAAATATGGGTTAGAAGAGATGAATAAATGATAAATAAAGTAAAACAAATAAAATAAGGAGATTAAGTAAGAAATAAAGTAAATATAAAATGAATAGAATATATAAAATAAAAAAAACAATAACACTAATATATGCACAGCAAACAACTAAATAAAAATAAAATGATAATGCAAATAAATAAATAAAACAAGTAAAAGAATATAAAAACATAAAATATAGGATAAATATAAAAATAGATAAATAAATGAGTAAAATATATAAAAAAGTAAAAGCATATATATATAAGTAAAATAATAATAAAAAAAAAGAAAATCAAAAGTAATATACGTATATATACATGCAAAATAGGAAATATATATATATATATATATATATATATATATAATAACACTAATAAAAAACATCTATACATATATAATAAAATTAATAGAAAGTAATATGCATATATAACAAGAATAATAAAGTAGGAAAAAAATGAGTTAGGGGGAGAATTAAATATTTAAAAAAAAATGAACACGCCTCGGGGGTAGATCTAGGTTCGAAACTTCGAAATTCCACCTTTTTTAGTCATCGGCGCAACCCACGTTTTGGGTTATTCGAACCAAATCTCAAGAAAAATAACGTGCACATGCGAGAAATGAACGAACCAATGTAAAAAAAGATGCTACCTTTTATTTCCTTTTCGAATCGTTTACAACAACTTTGCCTTTGTATTTTCTGTGCTTTCCTCTGTGTTTTGTGTGTAAATCCTCCGTTACAATGGTGAGTTACAATGGCTATTTATAGTGCTTGTGGATCCTATCTTTAGGAATTTAAATAATAGTAGAACTCTATCATATTTTTAGGAGTTTGAATCCTAACAAAATTTCATCCTATTTTTAGGAGTTTGAATCCTGAAATTCTATCATATTTTTAGCAGTTTGAATCGTAGTAGGACGAAAAATATGTGTTGACACCACTAAAGTGATTTTTGTGCAAATGAGAAGAGACATTGAATGTTGAAGAAGACGCCAATTTCTCCGACGTGCAAATGTTGTGACTTTAGATTCCATGGCATTTGTAGATGTGCAGACACTAAATAAAGGCCCATTTCTTTGATTGTTCTAAAGGAACCGTAACAGCACATATTAATTTAGCAAATGATATCCGTCTCTTGGCCACAAATAAATTTCCATTTTCTTTCTATTTATAATATTTTCAACTAGTTTTCTACACATGAACCCAACAACCCATATCCACTCAAAGTTTAATATCTCAATTGAAATCAATAACCAGAATTGCACCGCTTAAACTATATTGATATTTAATTTTTTTTATATCGATGTTATAAGTCAGGGATTGATAAGTTCATATATCTACGTTTAAAGTTATTAAAAATTAAAAATCAAGATGTAATATAGTAAGTTATTAATAACATTTTGTAAGTTCATTCCGTATCTCGCAGATTTTACATATCAACGTAGCATGTTGTATTATAGTGTATTTTAAGGAATCTGACAGTACCATCGCGGAAAACGTGTACGAACAAATACACCAAGTCTCCTCCATCAATACAATAATCAAATCAAACAAAACAGAATAGAATGATACTATTAGAGGTAAAGAAGGTATTTAATCACTTAATTATCATTTTAGTTCTGTTTTGATCATATAACTATTTTTTTTTCAAATTCATCATTAACGATTCGTTTTGGTTTCATTTTGACCATTTTTCATTAAAAAATTAACATAATTACTGACTTGATATTTTTTTCAATAATGACGTGGTATTACTTTAAGGTGACACGTCAATATACATCAGATGGCCAAAATGAAACAAAAACGTAACGTAAGTGATGATTATGAAAAAATAGTTTGGTGATCAAAATGGAATCAAAGTAATAGTAGAGTGACAAAATATGGAGTTTACCCCTACTACTAATATAGCGAGCAAATAAGAGAGTCAACTATTTCGAGTATTCAAAGTTCCTCCTCCTGCATGTCTTCGTTTAATGATCTCTTCTTCTATGGCCCAACCCCACAAACAGTTGCTTTCTCGGTTGTTTTGGGTTTTCCATGAAGAAGAAATCCCTGCAAAAGAACACCGGTTCGCTAATTTCTTGGGCAAGGTTTCGCTTAATCTCGAGGAAGTCCAGCACCAAAGCGATGCCTATAAATAACACAGACAAGACAGAGGCTGATCGTAGCAAGACGAAGAAGAAACCAGATAGCACCGAACGACTTCCATCCACCAACCATTTTGCACGAGAAACACCTAAAGAGGTTTGTGTAAAAGAGCTGAAACCCTAATTAATAAGCTTATTTGAGCTCTTTACTGCATTATTACGTAGGTTAAAAAACTGATCTATGTATGTTTTGGATTTTTGGATTTCACTGTTCCAGACAAAAAACGCCACCGATGATCAAATCCAAACATAAAGAAACGCCAATCGGGTTGTCCTATACGGTTTCGTTCCCGGTTCTAGAAGGAAGTCAACGGGCGGGGAATGACCGAATTCATGCTCCGATTTGCTCAAACGATCTCCGACTGAAAAAACGAGGAATTGGTTGAGAAATTCGAACCGGTGATGGGTATATCTATTATCATGGTGACCTTGATAATAATGGCACTTTGGGGTCGAGTATGCGCCATTCTTTGTACGTCGGCATGGTTATATATTTGTCCTCGTTTTGGAACCAGAAGTACCGGTAATGAAAGCACCGCAGCCAACGCCGACGATTTACATTTGAGCACCGAGGAGTATAAGAAGAAGGTGGTGCTGGAAGGGTTGCTCCAGAGGAACCGACCGTTTACCTTAGGTGTACATTTGGATCATGTGCACGTTAGATGTAACTGTACTTTGTTTGCTAAAGTGAGCCCGATGGGGATTTTGTGCAAGTTATCAGCATCGAAAAATCAATACTCATCTTTCTCAATCTTTATTTGTTAAAGAATGGCGGTCAGAAATTTGAAGGCTAAATGTTAATAAGATTTATTAAAATTATAAAAAAATGATATAAAATAAGTGTGGGTCAATGTTCAATTATGGATCTAGAAATATTTTTCAGGATAAATACATATATATTAATAATAGAAAATTTTGGTATAAGATAAATACAAATAAAATTTCAGAATAAACACTAATAATAAAATGAATAATTAACATAAAAATATTTCTGATTTCAGAATGTCCACCCTAAAATATACATACGTCTGCCACTGCCTATGTTTAAAGTTTTTTTCCTCTACGAATGAAATAATGAATGCTCTTTTCTTTTGTTTAACTGGCATTTGTGGTTGATGTAGACGAAGTATAGGATGGATCTTTTCACCACATAAGTCATCGTTTCAATTAATAAAATCTATTTGTTTTACTATTCCTTTTCATAATTAAAAAAAAAAAGAGAAATAAAATAAAAATATAGGAGTGTAAATTCATTGCTAAAAAAAATGATAAAACGAATGATTTTTATAAGTTGAGATTATGACCGATATGGTAAAACTAGTCCATAATATAATTTTTTGCGGGTGAGGAGTATATTATGAGTTTAATTTCTGTAATTCGATCACGATGGTCAATATTATTTGTTTTGTTCAACATTCACCTAATCCTAAACTAAAATAATAATAAAAATCCGAAAAGAATTCTTGAATTGTACCATCATCTATGTTGACTATTTGATATTTTTTCTTGAGAAATCCAATTAATTTATGGCTTAAATATACAAAAGGTGTCCGATCTATGCCCGTTTTTCCAGTTTCGTTCCTACTGTTTATTTCGTTCCAGTTTGGTGCCTAACGTTTCATTCCGTTACTCAAAATGGGTCAAGCCCTGATAGACTGTTAGTTTTCTCCGTTAAGTGACACGTGTCACAATATGATAATTTTAAAAAAATTATATAAAATTATATATTATAAAAAAGAAAACACAAAAATTTTGAAATAACCCCAAAACTTTGAAAACCTTCATTTCAACCCCTAAACCCATGCCGACCGTCGCCCTTTGCCGTCAGCGAAGTTGCACCCGACCTCACCTCCCCCCGGTGACCAAAACCCCTACGAAATTGTGACTGATCAATAGTTGATGGACAAAGAATCGACGTTTTATACCATGTGAACCCTATGATGAAAATCGCAATCCCAAGTGATTTCGACGGCCAATCGACGACAACTACGACGAATTATAACTAGGATGATGATAAGGACCACGTCGACGGCAGTGGCCGTGGTCAGAAAGGGCGGCAACAACGAGTTAGTGTTAGGATTTTAGGGATTTTGAGGTTTTTTTGTAATTTAAAAGAAATAATGTTTTTATAAATATAATAATATTTTTAATAATTTTTAAAAAATTCAAAATTTACAATATTGTGACATGTGTCACTTAACGGAGAAAACTAACAGTCCGTCACGGCTTGACCCATTTTGATTAACAGAATGAAACATTAGGCACCAAACTGGAATGAAATAAACGTGAGACACTAAACTAGAAAAACGAACATAAATTGGGCACCTTTTGTATATTTAAGCCTTAATTTATTATCTTTTTAAGATGATACTCCAATAGATTTAAAATTCAAATACAGCAATGTACAAATATGTTAAAATTAAATAACTAAAAATGTCACTTCCATGACTCAAAGCTTGTTCTTTTCCAGTTGTTATTGATGTAAATTTTGAAGGCCGTAGCTTGTATTTCGTTTTAAGTTGACAACGCCGATGTCTTCAAGCTCTTATCTTCCAATCATTTCAACAGTCCTTATTCTCTTGTAAGAGCCATTGCTATCCTCATTAGTAAAGCTTGATTTGTTGATATCGATCTCATCCTACGAGAACTCAACGAAACTGAGATTTCTTAGCATCAACTGGCCATTCAACAGTTTTTACTATACCCCTGTTTATTTGTTTGAAGTTCTTCACAGGAATGTTCATGGTTCCCATGGACGTTTAGTCTCAATCTAAGGTATTCGGCTTTTGTTTCCCTCACATTCCCAAAAAAAAAAGTTATGCTTTTGTATCTTGTCGAATCATAGCTGACAGTATCTTGATTGTATTTGAAATAATCCACCATATGTGTTAATAAGTGTAGAGGAAATAATGGTGAAGATTTGTTGAAGATCAACATTAGCAAGACTTATGATTAGGAGGTACGAGTTTTTAAGATCTTATTTGTAACGTCTCAAAATTTGAAACTTGAAATTTATTTGAAATCAAGCCGTAGTAAAAATATAATTAATTATTTTATTTTATTTATTATTTTTTTTGACTAAAAGTGTCGATTGCTTTATTAAGAAAAAAACATAATGCCCAAGCAGTATAGTTGTACTCGACGAGTCGAATAAAAAGAATCAACAAAAGCATGAAGGAAACAGGAAGCCAAACAAGAAATAAAAGCAGAGCCACCATCGTGGCAAGGCAACCAACACCCTCACTTGCAGAAGATGACACGACGAATGCCTAGCAAGAAAGTAGAAAACCAGGAAAATTAGAGCCTTCACAAACACATCAACCCCAATCAGATTAGGGAGGGTTGAACCGACGCCTATCTTCCTTGATCTGAATCATCACTCGCCGAGGAGCTTCATCGACCCAAAATCGATCCTCCTCATTCGTCAATACAGCAGATGCAAGTAAATGGGCAGCTTGATTTCCATGGCGTGCAATGTAGAGAAATGAGCAAGCATGCAAAGAAGCTGTCAGTTGACGACCCTTCCATATATAAGCCCCAATCTCTGATAAATCCATCTTCGTGGAAGCTAATCGAAGCACCGATCTTGAGTCCCCCTCAATAACAACACGAGAAAACCCCATATCAATAATTAGTTAAAGGGCATGAACAACCTCCAACGCTTCAGCTGCGAAAGCCGAGGTAACTCTCTGTAGACATCTTCGGTAAGCACTTAAGATGTCCGTTGCAATCTCTAACAATGATGCCTGATCACCCACTATTTCTTGTTTGTGTGAAGCTAGCATCAAAATTAGCTTTAACCATCAAGGGAGGTGGGGGATGCTAATGAGCGGAGGCACCAGGAGGAGGAGTTTGAATTCGTTGGTGCACTGTCTCAAACTCGCCGCAATGGGAGCGAATAAAACCAACAAACTCATCAGCTGAGTTATGTTTTCCCCCATGATAGAATTGGTTTCTAGCATACCAAATAGCCCAACATGCTATTAAGATAGTCCCATGAATAAGTGTTTGTGTGTTATCAAGAAGTCAGCTTAGCCACTCCTTAATAGTCCAATTAATACAATTAGCTGGCCAATGCACATTTAGCTTGAACTAGACAATTCTGTATAGTGGACACTATCGTAGAATATGCTCAATAGATTTAGATTTGGTGGGACACTTAAGGCAATGAGGGTTAGACACAATCCATCGAGCATAGAGGTTTTGCATAGACGGAACCAGGTTATGAATGAACTTCCACCCTTGCAACTTATTCTTTCGTTGACAGTTACTCGCCCAAATATGGCGATACAACCACATATTTTGGACAAGAATAGTGCAATCACCAAGCAACAGACGATACCCACTTTGGACAGTATACAACCCGGCCCGTTCCCCACTCCACACCTTGTAGTCAACCATCTTATTCGAGGGGAGAGGTATCAAAAGAATCTGATCAACCTTAGCGGCTGTAAAGAGTTGTCGTACCAATTTTTCATCCATCTTATTATTATTTGGATGTCGTAACTCATAAACCTACTCAACCGTACCAATTCTTGGGCTAGTAATCCTAAGTGGGGGGTGACCGGTAACCATAAATCATTCGAGATGGAGATGGCACACCCTGAGCCAACTCTCCATCGTATGCCCATTTCAAGAAGACCACGAGCACTCCAGATGCTGCGCCATACATATGCTGGATTGGAGCCAAGTCGAGCCTGAAGAAAATCAGAACTTGGGAAATATTTAGCTCGTAACATCCTACCAAGAAGAGAGGCATGTGCCGTCAACAGTCTCCAACCTTACTTATCTAACAAGGCAATATTAAATTTCTCTAGGTCCCTAAAACCCAAGCCTCCAAACTCTTTAAGCCCACATAGGTCTTTCCACGCACACTATTGAACACCACGCTTATTAATCGATTTTTACCATAAAAAACGAGCTAGTAAACCTTCCATATCATTACATAAACTTTTAGGGAGAAAAAACAGGTCATTGCAAAGAAGGGGATGTATTCCAAAACAGATTTAATAAAGACTTCCTTACCACCCTAAGAAAGACATTGAATACTCCATGAGTTGATTTTTGCCATAATTCGTTCCTTAAAATGGATGAAAGCTTTTCTTTTACTTCTTCCAACTAAAGCAGAAAGCCCCAAATACTTCTCGGGATTGGAAGAACTAGATACCCCCAAGATCCTACGAGCATCATCCCGATTTGAATCAACAACATTGGAGCTAAAAAATAGCTCTGATTTATCAAAAATTAATCAATTGGCCAGAACTATCCCCATAGATACTAAGAATATCCTTTATATCACTTGTATTGACCCCATTAGCTTCGCCAAAAATGAGGCGATCGTCCACAAACATAAGATGGGTAATTAAAGGGGCATACCGATTAATTCAAACTCCGTGAAGTTTTCCCATAGTAGCTGACTGTCAAATTAGAGATGATAACCTCTCGCTGCATGTAAGAAACAAATATAGGCTTAAGGGATCCCCTTGTCGGATTCCTCTATGGGGAAAGAATACCTCACCTAGGATTCTATTAATGATGATCGAATAGGAAACATAACAAACATATCTTCGTAATAATGAAATCCATTCCTTCGAGAATCCCATCTTTTATATGACTGCCCATAAAAACGACCATTCCACCCGATCATAGGCTTTGCTCATGTCGAGTTTAAGAGCAAACCACCATTTCTTCTCACATCAATTATTAACAAAAGAATTGAGCATCTCGTAAGCAGTAATAATATTGTCAGTAATCTACCGGCCCGACACAAAAACACTCTGTGATTCATCAATACAAAGAGTTAAAAGGCTCCTCATTCTATTAACCAACATCTTAGAAACAATTTTAAACAAAACATTGCAAATATTGATTGGTCAATAATGTGTTAATCTCGAAGGGTATTGAACCTTAGGGATTAAAACAATATGGGTCATGTTTACATCTTCAAAATTATATACACCAAAGATTAATCCAAGACAAAACTCAACAGCATTCCTACCGATGATATGCCAAAAGCACTGATAGAACACCGCCCCAAGCCCATCAGGGCCCGCCGCTTTAAGGGAGCCCATATCATTAATTGCACGTGTAACATCCTCATATGTGAAATTGGCTATAAGGTCATCATTCAACTCAGGGGTGTTTGACTGAGATATCCCATTCAAAATGAAACTATCAACAGAATTTCTGTCAGGCAAAAACAAAGCGAAAAAATACTCCCGTGCCAAAGATTCAATATCCATCTGCTCTTCATAATGGTTACTAGCTTCATTTTCTAGTATTTGAATCCGATTTCTACGTCTCCTCTATGTCGTAAATCTATGGAAAAAAGTAGTATTAATGTCTCCATTACGGAGCCAATTAGTTCGAGCTCTTTGTTCTCAGTACCATTCATATTTATCTATTTCTAAATTTAAATTAAGTTGAACCTCCATCATTTTATCAAGTACCTCAGTAGTATGAGATATCTCCATAAGGCCCGTTAGTCGTTTCTTCAAATATGCTTCAATGAGCCGTTGTCTTTGCGGATATGTTTGAACCATTTATCAAGGCCATTCCTAATATGATCTAACCTGTCCAGCAATGACCCTGTCGAATCAGACCATAACTTAAAAACTTCAGGTTCGCACGACTCTTCAAGAAGCCAAGAAGCCTCAAACTTAACATGCCACTACCTCCCTAATATGGTCATCGGAGATGTGTTCTGTAATAAAGGGCAGTGATCAAACATGTAATGTGTTAAGTGCGTGAGAGAGAAATTAAGAAAAGTCTCCCACTATCTTGAATTGGCTAGAACTCGATCCAAGTGCTCTCGAATGTTGGTTTCAACCCTACGACCACACTCCCAAGTATACCATGCCCTACTATAACCAATATCCTCAAATCCACAATCAGACAATGCATTCTGAAAAGCATCCAAATACTTCTTACTACGAACCCCCTTTCTTTTTAGTAAAAAACAACATTTCATTAAAATCCCCAATCACCAGCCACAAGGTGACATGATCATCAGTCAATTGCCTCAACATATTCCATGAAAGATATATACATTACTCCTCAGACGCCCCATAAAAGCCAGTGCATCACCAAGTAGAACCACCATCCTTATCAGAAATCAAAACATTAATATGCATGCTAGAAAACAATCGTAATTGAACATCACAATCACTGCGCCACGCCATACACAAGCCACCACAACTACCACGCGAGATAACATCAATACCATTCAAATATCCACATAACCGACGAACTCTTCTATACTTGAACCTTATAGTTTCGTTTCAGTCAAGAAAACTACATTCGGGTTAACGTCTCATAACGTATGGCGAAGACGCTTCACCACCTGAGGCTTCCCCAAACCCCGAATATTCCAACTAAAAAACTTCATTGCGATCGGTTGGCCTGAGTGTACAGACATGCTGCTGGAATAATGTTTTCTCCTTTTAAATTTTGGTTACCATAACTCACCCCATGCTTAGGAGAATGACGCTTACATTTAGAGCTATCCATCTTTTCTATGGGACAATTTTCCTCCACTCCTGTCATAACAACATCATCAACCGTTTGCTGAGCCGCTATATTAATATGTTCCTCATAAGTCGGAGGGGCACTCGCAAAGTACTGATTCATATAAGCCATAGCCCCCTGTTATCTCTCATAAAACCTCGTCGATGAAACCACACAACTCTTACCTCATTCAGTGTGTTCCTTCCTGATCGGTTCCCCCTCGTCACGTAGCCAAGGGCTTGTAGGAATCCCCCTTTGTCTTGGAGGTTACCAAAGAAACACATCCCACTGATAAATGACCTATTTCTTCTCTTGTAATATATGCAAAGGGCAAAAGCCCTCACTGTGGCCCAGCTTGCCACATAGAAAACAAAAAAGACGTAATTTCTCATACTGAAATAGTGCATACACATGTTTACCATTAGACAATGCTAATTTCTTCTTACGTTTAAGCGGATAGTGGATATCAAGCCGAACCTGAACCTGAATGCATCCCCTATAACCCATCGAAATAGCCGATGCATCATATGAAAAGAAAATACCGATAAGTTTCCCAACTGATGAGCCACAACCTCATAAATATAACATGCTGGTAACTCTTTAATTTGGACAAAAAAATCAACAGTTTGCAAATGAACAAGCATTGGGTCCTCTCTCCCCTTCAACTATACAGAACCAGTAAATGGGCATTGAAATACCAAGGGTCTTCCATCTCAATACGGTCTACATCACCGACGTGATATAAACGAAAAAGGAATCACCCTCCCCCAAATCCGATATGGAAATCCCCCAATGGGGTGCCATATATTAGCTAGCGTAGTACACATCACTTGGAAATTGATCATGCTAGACGTATGAAAAAAACCAACAAACCAATTCTCAATCGATAATCCAACCACCTTTTTAGAAATGTTCAGAGGCAACGCTTCATCCTCTTCTTCCCCCAACTATAGCACATCCAATTGTTGCTCAACGTCTCCCATTATGAAACAAGGAATCAACACCTGAAACAACAACCCACAAATCAAACCAGAAGCAAAAAAACCTAGAAGGGCAAAAACCCTTCTGTGTAAGAATAGACTATAGAGATCATAGTAGTTTTTATTTATTTATTATAATATTTGAGATTTGAACTTTGTTGATTTAGGTCAAGTAATTGTCTTGTTATCCTTTTTGTTTATTGAATTAATAATTGAAATGACATTGTTGTGTTTGAATATTAATCAAATAAAGTGAAATGAAAGTTAGGGTCCTTCAATAGTAATTGGACCAAAAATAAGATAATGGGGCTTGATGAGTATTTAGGTCAAGTAATTGCCTTAGTAAAGAGAATATTTTAGAATTGTGGTTGGCTTAATATAACAAGCAATGTGAGAAAGGTGAAAACCTTAATTCCATAATCTTTGATAGTTTTCATTTTACTTCTGAAAAATGATGATTGATTGTTAAATATATCTTTCGATTGCATATGTGTGATAGTCGAATCCCAAGATCAAGTTAGGGCTTACAATTCAAAGGAAAAAGATGGAGTTAGGTGGATGTAATAGAAGTTTGGATATGTATAAATAATATATGTTGTTATGAATTCGATGATATGTAGGTTATAACTATTTATGTATACAATATGTATACATTACGTCAACAATATTACTAGCTTTTTGTGATGATTTAAAGTAAGTCGAAAAATTCATGTGTAAAGTTATACAAGATTGATGTTTTACGTATAATATTTTATATTTTACCTCACGTTTAGTTTATGTTTCAATTTGATATCTCATCGTTAAAAACTTAACGGTGATATAATCGTATAATCATAAGGTAATGTCATGTCTTTATTAAAAAAATAGAAATATGACACATCAACAATTATGTTAATTTATTAGCGGTGGATACCAAATTGAAACCTAAACTAAACGTTAGATAAGATTTTGAAATAAAAATAAAATTTAGATATCAAAACAGAATAAAAGTAATAATTTAGGTACCATAGTTTACCCTACATATTAAGGGAAATACAATAGTGGTGTCAGGCATATTGTACTTGGGCCATAAGTTGGACTCAAAAGGGGATGAGTCCACTCAGACTGAGTTAAAAATATGGCTCATATGGATAGCCCAAATTTTGTTAGAATCCAACCTAAAAAAAAATCTGACTCACTGTCACCCCCAAACCTACGCTTTTGGATCTCCCAAACGCTAAAGCCGAACTTTATCATAGAACTGCAGTTGTTTATTCCTTCACTCGCAGTCACTTCACCAGATCTTTATCTCTCTCTTTCTTTTATTACCAACGCTCTTCTCGCACTTTCCTTCGCCTTCGCCTTCTCCTTCTCCCTGTTTCTAAGAAAGCCCCTTTTTGTTGCCCCCTATATCATGTCCATTGGACGACAATCCTCGCTTTAACTTTGCTTCTAACATTAATAACGAACGGGTTTGTTGCTTGTTTTATCTCTTTCTTCTTTCCAATTTTATTATAGTTTTCAGATTATATATGACTATTAGTATTGGAGTTGCGCTCCTGCGTTTGGTTATGGAGAAAGCTTAGAGAGCGGACGATTTTGGGAAGCTAACTTGTTTATTTTACAAGGTTTCGATTCGATTGGGAAACTATCTCTTCGATGGGTTGTTTTTTCTCCTGGAAATACCAATTTTTCTCACAGCTTAAAAGGTTCTTTTTTTTAAAAAAAGTCAGCTTAAAGGTTTTTTTGTACAAGTAAGCTTAAAATTTTCGCAATTTTGGTTTGCTATTGCGGGACTTGTTCTTGGAAAACGCTTTTCTAATTTATTTCGGATATGAAGTAGCTTTTTACTGGTGACAAAATAGCAATCAATGGTTTCGAAATTATGAAAATCTTGTTGTTTGAAATGGAGATGGGCAATGTTTCTTAGATAGTGTTTTTTCGCCCTGGTTATATGATGACCATTCTTTCTTTATTTATCTTTTGTAGTTAAATTGATACTTGGAGTGTATATCAAGTGATGGAAGCTTACTTTGCATGACAGGTTTTTAGAATAGCTGGTGGTCACAATGTATGCAAGGAGGATAAAGGGTAGAAGACAGAGATGGAGTCTGGTGTTTCAACAGTGGAAACATTTGATTAGGCCACATTCCCAAGATAATGCTTGTTATCGATCTTTGAACTGCCCATATGCTGTGCGGACTGGTTGTTCAGATGTTCATTTGATTAGAAAAAGTGTTTTAGATTCATCTTATACTCGAGGTATTGCTCCTGCATTTATGTATGGAAGGTCTGCTCCATCTTTAAGTAGCCATCAGTTGCGTTTGTATAGCTCTAAGGGTGATGGAAGGAATGCTAGCGAGGATAACTATAGACCTGTGAATGATGGGACTAACTTTGATAAGGGGAAGTCTCGGCAGGAAAAGTTTGGGAAGGATGTGAAGCCTTGTGATATACATGCTCAGCTTGGGGAACAAGATCAGAAGGAATGGCTCAATAATGAAAAACTTTCTATAGAGAGCAAGAAGAAGGAATCGCCATTTTTGACCAGGCGTGAGAAGTTTAAAAACGAGTTCTTGCGCAGAGTTCTGCCTTGGGAGAAAATTCATATTTCCTGGGAAACATTTCCTTATCACATTCAGTAAATGTTATTGCATTCCCCCCCCCCCATTTTTCTTCTTTGCATTCCTTTTTATTTTTTAAATTTTATCGCTGTTAACAATTTACTATGTTTTTTTCTCTGTAGTGAGAATACCAAAAATATTTTGGTTGAATGTGTTTCTTCACATTTGAAACATAAGGAGCTCACTGCTTCTTATGGTGCTCAATTGCCATCTTCGAGTGGGAGAATATTGCTTCAAAGTGTCCCAGGTATTCACCTGACAATGACATAAATTATTTTCTTCAATGTATTTTTCCTTGTATTATTCATTCCTTTTTCCTTCTAATCTTTGATTTTACATGAACATATATTTTTCATTCTAATGATTTTGAAGTCTTGCTATCTCTCTAGGCACTGAACTTTATCGAGAGAGAGTGGTTAGGGCACTGGCGCGGGAGTTACAAGTGCCACTTCTGGTTCTTGATAGCAGCGTTCTTGCTCCATATGTGAGCTTTACATGACTTAGAAATTCAAACTTTGTTTTCTCCTTTAATTATCTCCAAAATGGGTTTTTTTATCTGTTCATCTTTCTTTCAGGATTTTGGTGACGATTGCTCATCTGAGTCTGAATCAGATGAGGATAATTTGGAATCTGCAGTAGAGGGCACTTCAGAATCAGATATTGAGGATGAGAACGATGCCAGTAATGAGGAAGACTGGACAAGCAGCAATGAGACAAACTGCAGTGAAGTGGATGAAGTGCAGGCAACTGCTGAAGCAGCTCTCAAGAAACTTGTTCCCTACAGCCTGGAAGAGTTTGAGAAGGTATATTTTCAAGGTTTTTATTGAGAATGTTACTTGCATATCATGTCATTACCTTCTTAAGGTTACTTTGAAAAAAGGAATTGTTGGGAAAGGCATAATTAAAAATGTTAACAGACTAATGGGCTTAGGAGTCGTGTTGGACAGGTTCATGCGGTTTGAAAGAATGAGGGCATTTGTTTTGTAGTTTAAGATGATTTTTCTCATTATTATATTAGGTTTGTGTATCTATTAATCTCAAAATGGTAACCTTTCTAATTGGCTTCTGGTCTGACCCTTCATTTTATGTTCATTCTTTAACTCGCAAACTCTTGGGAAATTGGAAACCAGAAATCTAGGCTATGGAAATGCTTGTACTCATTTTCCCTATGGTTTATGAGTGATGAGTGTTAACCTGGACTTGGCAAAGTGGATCCAGGTGTAGAAAACAGACTGTAGAAAGAAAACAGACTGTATTGTAGAAAACAGACTGTATTGTAGAAAACAGGCTGTAGGAAATAGACAAGTCTGTTATTTTATTCTTGCATACTTTCAGTAGAAATATATTAAATATTTATATACAAATTATGTCTCTAAACTAGGAAACTCTAAGTTAGGAAAGATACTAATCCTAGGAGATGTAATCCCTTGAAATAAGGGATTGAAAAACAGAAAATAATTACAGAATCTCTTGACAGCTCATTTCTATAATTCCTACACTCCCCCTCAAACTGGTGTATATATGTTGTATATACCCAGTTTGAATGACAGCTCATCAAAAACAACTCATCAAAAGTCACTCGTGGAAGGGCTTTGGTGAAGATATTTGCAAGCTGTTTCTTCGTCGGAATGTACTGCAGTTGTGCAACTCCATTGTTGACCTTCTCGTAAATAAAATGTCTGTCTATCTCAATGTGTTTCGTTCTATCATGCTGCACTGGGCTTTTTTGCTATACTCATAGCTGATTGACTGTCACTAAAATTCTCAAAATTCTTCTTGTCATCTAAGTCCAGTTCTGTGAGCAATCTTTTAATCCACATTCCTTCACATATTCCGAGAGCCATTGCTCTAAACTCTGACTCAGCACTACTTCGAGAGACAACGGCTTGTTTCTTACTTCTCCAAGTCACCAAATTACCCCAAACGTAGACACAATAGCCACTAACTGACCTTCTATCAGTTAATTCACCTCCCCAGCTTGCATCCGTATAAACCTTCACTGTTTGTCTTGATTTTTTCTAAATATAAGTCCAGCTCCTGGGGTAAACTTCAAGAACCTTAGAATTCTGTTAACAGCTTCCAAATGCTCTTCTTGAGGATCACTCATATGTTGGCTGACAATGCTCACTGAGTGTGCAATATCAGACCTGTCAGTGAAAGGTGGATCAACTTCCCAACTAGCCTTTGGTAGGTTTCCTTGTTTATTGGATTTCCAGTCCGGTCCTTGCAAAATTTCAAGCCTGGCTCCATTGGAGTTTCAACTGGTTTGCAGTCGAGCATCCTTGTTTCTGCAAGAAGATCCAAAACATACTTACGCTGGTTTATGACCAGCCCTTCTTCGAACCTTGCAACTCCCATACCCAAGAAATACCTCATACTCCCTAAATCCTTGGTTTCAAACTCCTTTACAAGATTCATCTTTAGCTTTTCTATTTCTTCTATATCACTGCCAGTTATAATCATATCATCTACATAGACAATTAGGAGGGTTATCTTATCACTCGGTGTAATTTTTCTGAATAATGTGTGATCCGCTTGGCTTTGTTTGAAACCATTCTGTGTCATAGCCTTAGCCAATCAATCAAACCAAGCCCTGGGAGACTGTTTTAAGCCATATAAGGATTTATTGAGCTTGCACACAATTTTCTTAGTGACCTTTCCTTCTAATCCGGGGGTGACCTCCATGTATACCTCTTCTTCAAGGTTCCCATTCAGAAAAGCATTCTTTATGTCCAGCTGATGCAATTTCCAGTCCATGTTAACAACTACTGATAACAATATTATGATAGTATTCAATTTTGCAACCGATGCAAAAGTCTCCTGGTAGTCGATGCCATAGGACTGAGAAAAACCTTTAGCAATCAGCCTTGCCTTGTATCTTTCCACACTCCCATCTGAATGATATTTGACTGTGAATATCCATCGACATCCAACAGCTCTCTTCCCTTCTGGCAAATCTGTCAAACTCTATGTCTTATTCTTTTGCAACGCTTTTATCTCCTCTTCCACAGCCTTTTTCTACTCAGGAAATTGAAATGCTTCTGTCACATTTCTTGGGATTTTCACACTGTTAATGCTGGCAGTGAAGGCCCTGAAATTAGACTGTAATTTCCCATATGCAACATACTTATTTATGGGATGAGCAGTGCATTTTCTTACCCCCTTCCTAATAGCAATAGGAAAGTCATCAAGATTTATAGTAGTAGCCTCTTGGTAACCATCATTACCTTCTGTTTCAGATGTATCAGGATTCGAATCTGGTTCTTGGCTTTCAGAGGCAACAGAATCCGAATCTGGTTCTTGGCGAATGCTAGGCTGACTGATTTCTTCAGCAACATATTTCCTTCTTCTTGAGTAAACACTAAGTTGTTTCGGATGGAGAGTTATGGTTTCAGGGTCATTATTAGGTGCATTTTTGGTAGTGGTGGAAGGTGTTTTGCACGGACTAGAGTTCTGAGATAAGGAGAAAGGTAATTCATCAGAGTTATTTAGGTTATTCCCATCACCCTCACTAGGAATTGGGACAGTGCTAGCCGGCTTTGGAGAGACAGTAATAGGTAAAGAAAGGATAGTCTGTAAAGAAATATTGGTTTGAATAGGCTGAAATTCCTTGTAACTCTCCCTCTGAATTTCTGTTCCCGAAAAATAAGGTTGGTTTTCAAAAAATGTAACATCAAAGGAGACGTTTTTTTGTGTGGAAGGTGAGTAACACTTGTAACCCTTCTGACTCGAAGAATAGCCCAAGAACACACTTTATGGACCTAGGATCTAATTTCCCTCTGTTGTGGATATGAACAAAGGCTGTACACCTAAACACCCGAGGAGAAAGACTTGAGTTTAAATGTTTAAAATGGGGAAAAAGCTGAAACACAACCTTAGTAGGAATTTTGAAATCTAAAGTCTTACTTAGCATTCTATTGATGAGGTATGTGGCTGTAAGAAGAGATTCCCCCCAAAGATACTTAGGAGCATTAGCAGCAAACAGAAGAGACCTAGTAACCTCTAGAAGATGTCTATTTTTCCTTTCTGCTATCCCGTTTTGTTGAGGTGTGTTGACACAAGACGTAAGGTGAACAATGCCTTTTTCCTTAAAGAAATACCCAAGAGTTTTATTCAAATACTCACTCCCATTGTCACTCAGATTTTTTATTTTTGTGTCAAATTGGATTTCAACATTTTGATAAAAACTTTTAAAAAGAGACTTAACCTCAGACTTTTCTCTCATTAAGAATACCCATGTTGTCTTAGAGTAATCATCTATAAAAGACACAAACCACTTATACCCAGAAATATTTTTGACAGGAGAAGGGCCCCAAATGTCACTATGGATGATGGAAAAAGGTGTTGTTGGTTCAAATTTGGTTGCAATATATGGTTTTATGGTGTGTTTGGCTATTTGACAAATTTCACAGGAAAACAAGGATGGATCTTTATTTATAAATAAGTTCGGTAACATTTTGGAAAGAGTAAAAATTAGGATGACCTAATCTAGAGTGCCATAACATAATTTTATCGGTATTGAGATCAGAAGATAAAATTGGTTTCCTAAGAGCACTGGATAAGGCATGATTATGAGATGCTTTACCTCCAAGGGTGTACAATCCTTTGCCCAGCCTAGCACTGCCAATCACCCTCTTCGAGTCCTGTGCCTGGAAAATGCAACCACCAGTACTAAACACAACATTACAACCAGAATCTTTAATTAATTTGCTGACTGACAACAGATTGCATGCAAGTCTAGGAACATAGAGGACATTATGAAGTATTAGATTTTTGTTTAATGTAACAGAACCACTCCCTTTGACTGTAGTGAGAGAGCCATCTGCTATTTTGATAGAAGCTGGTAAACTGCTTTCATTATATTCCTCCAAGAGATCAATATTTCCTGTCATATGATCTGATGCACCCGAGTCTATTATCCATTGTATCGAGAAAGCATATGGATTATTTCCATCAATAGCAGTATAAGTCACATTGGTAGGCTTGGTTGTCATACTGCTCAAAATCTGCTGAAGCTCCTCTATCTGTTTCTTGCTAAAACTGCTTGAGGAATCATCTTGAGAGGGAATATGGGCCTCCTTTTGAAACCTGGACCGTGTGGGTTGCCAGTCGGCTGGTTTCCGTGTAGCTTCCAACATTGATCTATCATATGGCCTGGTTTCTTACAATGTTCACACCATAGGCGATTTTGCTTCTGCTGCACTGAAAATCTGAAATCTGAAAAACAGATTGAGAGGGGTTGGTCTGGGAAGTGATTTCGGATGCTGAGGGATCCCGATTAGCCATGAAAAAAATAGAGTTGAACAGGAATTGATTTAAAGAGAAGCGGAAATCTGATTGATCGCTCTAACTTGGTACCATGTAGAAAACAGACTGTAGAAAGAAAACAGACTGTATTGTAGAAAACAGACTGTAGGAACAGACAAGTCTGTTATTTTATTCTTGCATACTTTCAGTAGAAACATATTACATATTTATATACAAATTATGCCTCTAAACTAAGAAACTCTAAGCTAGGAAAGATATTAATCCTAGGAGATGTAATCCCTTGAAATAAGGGATTGAAAAACAGAAAATAATTACAGAATCTCTTTACAGCTCATTTCTATAATTCCTACACTAGGTTATCTCTATAAAATTAAGGTAAACCTTTTTTGGAATGGTTTTGGTGCTTGTCT
This sequence comes from Hibiscus syriacus, assembly GCF_006381635.1. Lineage (NCBI taxonomy): Eukaryota > Viridiplantae > Streptophyta > Magnoliopsida > Malvales > Malvaceae > Hibiscus > Hibiscus syriacus. The sequence continues at coordinate 1,455,276 of NW_024062691.1, forward strand.
GTATCCGGCCTTGGAATCTTTGAGGCTGCAGAGCTGAAAAATACATGCATTACTTTATGAGATTACTGTGATTGAAAGATTATAGTACTTGGTGAAAGGGGGTAGAAAGAAGGAAGGCTTGAATCTGGTATTCAATGTGTTTAAAAGGACTCATCACCAATTAGCTTAAAGCTTAGTATTTGTGTGTTATGTCTTTCATGGAGTCTTTCATTTCTTGTGCATTTGTAAAACTTGTTTTAGGGGGTGGTTTTTTTATAACTCTTTCTTTTTATGTATTTACATCTTGGAAGAGAGTCTCTGGAGAATCTGAGAGTTCCTCAGAATCCTCAAAAGCTGAGGCTGATGTATCTGCTGATAAATCCAAGCATCTGCTAAAGAAAGGTAACTAGTTTCAACTTGCTATATTTGCAATTGTGTGTTAAATATGTGTGTGGAAGTTCCATTTATTCTAAAATGTGCTTTCAAAATAGAAGGTGCCACTTCCCTCAGTATTCCTGCTGTATTTGATTTAAATGATAACATGGAAAACTATCTATTAGAAATTGCTCTATAAACTTTGACTGAGGTTACTTATTGCTAGAAATTGGAAAAAAAATAGAATGCCCTGGTCTGGTTTTAAGAAAGTCCTTCAACAAGGAAAGTAAAAAAAATAAAACAAATATATGGCATTGATATGTCGAATGTTATAAGGCGAACACATTTATGTCAAACACTTTTGAAGTGGTATTTATGTATATCCTGGTAGTTGTTTTTGCAAATCATTTTTTGTTCTTTCTGTTTTGGCATATTTTAAGTGTGTTATCTCACATCAGTGAAATATTGGGTTTAGTGTGGTCCTATATTAAAAGTTGGGCCCCTCCACCTATTGCCCATTTTTTCGGTTGGATGCAAAGTGTTTAGTAATGCTCTAAGTAATTGGTCGTTTATCCTCCCTCACTCCTTATCTACCACAGATCATTGTGAAAGTTAACTGGCAAGAAAAGTTTAGGTTGTTACAGTGTACATGCATGTTCACATATCATAAGTGGGTGGACTGCATAATATGCTTGAGCATGTGAATTCATTCTTCTAACTAATTTTTCTTCCTTTTTAGGGGACCGTGTGAAATATATTGGACGTAACATGCAGAGTGAAGCTAGCAAGAGGTTAGAAATGGATTAATTTTACCTGTACATTGTTTTTTTATCTACCATGTCCATCTATATGCTAGATTTCTTAGATTCTGCCTTGTTCTCCACTTAGCAATTTCAACTATGTTTGATTTGTGAAAGAATTGAAAATGGTGCGACTCTAGTTAGGCAGTTTTGGATGTTGCTATGCTGGTGATGGATCCCTTACCAGTTTTCTGTTTTTATTTTTTATATTATTATTTTTATTGTTTTTGTTGTGTCTTCCTTTTTATGATTGTTTATTATGGGTTTCCAAATGATGGAAAGATTTCTGAGCAGTAATTGTCTGCTGATAAGATGCCTTAATGGCCAGTCTCATGATACGCCCTGTTTGGAATCTCTCTCTCCTTTGAAGAATCAAGGGTTACCTGTTTATGTTTGTTGAAATCAAATTGTTTGAGCTACTAGTTAGTTGTATATAATGATTGGTAATAACCATGCCTCTAGGAGTGTCATAGCTGATTTCTACTTGCTGGAAACACCCCTAAAATTCATCCTTTCCATGAAATTCCATTTTGCCCTCCTACAATTTTGACATATATATCCATCACAGGATCATATTGGGGAAGATACGAACATCTGACGGTCCAACTAATGTTTATACGAGTATTCGAGGCAGGTGGGTTGGTAAGTCAGTCTGATGTATAAAAGAAGAGCTCTTAAACCTATTTTTCTTGGGGGTTTCTTGACAATGTGTTTTCTAGTGATGGTTCATTTTCATTTTAGGATCCGTTTGGTCCTTATATCTTCGACAATGTTTTCCAGTGAGCAAATGATGGAGGGTAGTTTTCTTGGTGGGTAGATAAAGTTTGCTAACCAAAAGAGATCTAAACCATTAGTAGATTATAAACTTGAATGTCAGTGGTTCTTTTCTTTTGTTACTTTTGGTTCAGTTATTTTGCATTCACAAATTGGCTCCTCCATTCTTTAGCGGGTTTTCCCGTCTTCTTTTAGTTGTGGCAAGTAGTAACTATGCTTGTCTCAATCTTCAATACGGCATATCTTCAAAACTCAGACCTTTTTCTGACTACTGCTCGAATCTTGTCTTATCATTATCCTTTTTCTCCTGAATTCATTCTTAATTAGGATGACTTCAAACTATTTGCTTCAGAATGGTAATATTAATCTTGGCCCTGGATGGGTTGGCTCCATAGTTGTGGCTGTATAAACTCATCTAGATATAATGAATCCATTGACAGCTGTTTTGTGCTTCAAAATCATGGGTGAACAAAAAGGAAACTCCAAAAACTGTTGGAATAAGAAAGTGTTCATATTAATGTTCCCCTTATAGAGAACCAAATATAAAGGAAAACATGACGCGAACCATATGTACATGGAACATCATATAATATGAACATTCTTTTGTTGACTCATGCCGTGTCCTTCGAAGTGGATGACAGCCAATTGTTTGATAGATATTATTGGCTACATATGAGGAAATTTCTTTGTCCACATCTATTTTAATTTTCTAAAAGAGTGCGTTATGAGTGAGATTTTTATGCAATTACACTTTTTTGACACGCTCTCTGATTTCTTTTCTTATCTTTTCTTGATTAACTGAGTTGAGGGCTTGTTAACTGTTATTATTGTTATTATTAATTGCAGTTCCAACTAAATCTGCGGGGTTTCGGAACTTTTAGCTTTTCAAGGACGCACATTGTTACATTAGTCTTTAATTCATCAGAGATTCTATAGTAGATAGGTGGACATTTATGGAGGGAAAGTGGTCGAATCATTTTCCCGTCAGAAGTTTTAGGCTTTTTTTTGGGGGTAAAACTGTAAATAGGTTTAGGGGTTTCTTAATCATGCAAGTGTTGAATGGATAACTAGACATGCCATATGTAGTTATCCATGTCACATGTTTAGAACGTAAAATTCCTCTAAGAAGGTGCTATTTTGATGTTGCAGCATCTAATTTGACTACACAAGATATGGTTGAATATCTGGTATTTTGATGTGGTTACATCTTGAGTTGTCTTTCTTTCAATTATTTGAAAATTTTAGGTATTTGGTTTTTATATGATTAGTGGTCTGATCAGGTGCAAAATTCTTGGTAGCAAATTATGTAAAAACTAGATTCTCTGGAATTTCTTTTATCTATTTTGTCTTTGGCCATTGTTATACTAACTGCGATGCGTTTTCTGTGTTTATGGTTCTTTCTTCTAGTCTGGCATAGTTCTCTTTTGCTTCATTTTTCTCAGTAAAGAGTAAACATCTTGATAGTTGATGCACTTAGCAGTCCAAGCTTCAACTTCTATCTTGTGGGAACCGTGCTCGAAGTTAGAACTGTATATTTCCCGTTTTAAACATCCTAATTTTGATATTGTGGCCCTTTTACTTATCTTTGATGTCCACAGGAACCTATGTAGTGGTCAACGTGGGGAGGTATATGAGATGAACGGAGACAGAGTTGCAGTAATTTTGGATGTTAGTGCTGATAACAAAGGCAAAGAAGAGAGGGACAAGCCTGAAAGCCCACCAGTTTATTGGTTAAATGGTAAACATTTTGTCTATAGGGACTATATTTTGGGTTTCAATCCAAATCCACTTTTTTCCTTCTCTATTCATTAGGTTTCAGAACTTCTTAATACTGTTCTTGCCTCGGTAATTCCTGTTATTAAAACTCAGTTTATTAAGTGCTTTTTTAAATAAAAAGATTTGGAAGTTCTCCACCTGAAGCCGTTAACTGTATCAACCAAATGTAAATTATGCTAGTAATTGAAGGGGAATATTTTCGTCTGCCTAGGCTTTTAGATCCTCTGCATATGTTCTTACATTTTCTATACTAATAATTTTAATGCCTTCAAGGTGTTAATCTATTCGATTGCATTTTTTAGATATTATATATTTATATTATGTGAGAATTTGTTAGGTTTGCACTGATCTATAATGTTTTGTGCACACACTCTATATGAATCTAACTCACTGCTATTAGTGTCAGAGAAGTATTGTTCCTACAAGTTTTAAACAACCTGACAACTTGTTTGCAGTTAAGGATGTAGAGCATGATCATGAGATTCAGGCAGAGGACTGCTTTATTGCCATGGAAGCTTTATGCGAGGTAAAATTTTCAGATATATTCTGCCAACTTCCATTAGCATACCCTGATAGAATTTTATAAGAGGAGTGATTCAAATCAAAATAAAGGAGAACCTTACCATAAAATGAGGACAAAAGTAATATTCCATAAAGTAGTACCTTAGCTTTGCTTGTTTAACAATTGTCTACCAAACGTTGAACTATTTTAACTCTGATGCTATCACATGTATTCTAGTACTAATATATTAAAATAAGTTTTAGTCATATTATTACTCTAACCAACCAAATGAGGTATAATTAGGGTGTAATATTACTTTTGAAAGCGTCACAAGGTCTTTGGCTAATATTCGATTTTTTTTTGGATAGAAATTACAGGCCTCATTAAAAACCCCCTTCTTGATTAAAGGAATTCTTGGGAAAGTTCCTTAATCATTGGAGGGAGGAAAAGAGTGCCTTAGGATTTTATTGATAAGGGACTCATTACATAAAATACAACCAAGACACACTGTCAAAGCCATAAAAATTACAGAATATTTAAACAAAACTCCCTAAACGACCAAACCTTCCTTAAACAATAACAACACTTTCCCAGCCCCTTCAGCCTCAATAGACCAAGAACCTGCTAGAAAACCTCTATGACACTTAATAATATTCATCCAATCCCCTGTTTAGCTAGAGAATCAGCCTCACAATTGCAACTCCTCGGGATATGTCTAATAATGATTTCCCTCTCCAAGATTATGGAAGCAATTTTTTGAACCAACGAACTAAGAAAACGAGATGTAGTCGGCAACAAAATCCAATCCACCACTGACTTACAATCACTTTCTATAATTAACCTTCCTTTCAATGCCCAATCCGTCGAAAGGAAGAAATCAATGCCTTTCTCAATGGCTTTCAGCTCAGCGAGTAGAGGGGGACCTGAACCAACAGCGTGCGAGAAAGACCCTAGAATTTTACTATCCAAGTCTCTTAAAATGCCCCCAATACCCCCAGCAGCCCATCCCCACTAACTGCCCCATCAACATTAACTTTAAATATGGCAAAGGAGGAAGTAGGTTTGGCTTTGTTCGCTTCACCAGATTGGAGGACACGAGGAAGGCCATCAACTGTGCTGATAGATCTAGGATTCAAGGTAATAAAGTTAGAGTTTTCATGGCGAGATTTCAACCTCGTGAAGCTTTCTGGAGAAAGAAGTTTTTTGGTTCAAAACCAGCCGAAGCCAAGAGTCAAGTGGAGGATGATAGTCATTCAGAGGCTCCCATTGCCGGTTTTGTTGACGATGATAAGCTCTTAACTCTCAGAGATAGCTTGGTAGGTTGGTGCAGAAAATTTATAAAAATGAAAGAGTTGGCTGCTATTATGCACAAGGAAGGCATATTATGTCCGAAAATTATGAGGTTAAGCGGGTTAGCAATTTTAATCATATTTGAAGATGAAGAGAGTAGGGATTATACTCTAAATAATTAGATTGGGGCGTTGAAAAATTGTTTTGACAAAGAGGAAGTGTGGTCGGAAAATTTTCAGTGCAGCAGCTGTCGGGCATGGCTATCGTGCAAAGGAATCCCACTGTTTTTGTGGAGTCATTCCACCTTCAGAAATATCGCAGACAAATGGGGAGAACTTATCTCCATTGAGGAAGGGACCTTAAATCCGGGCTCGTTTGATAGGGCTTTGATTCAGATTATTACGAACTGCAAAGCTCGAGTGGAAGATTCCTTTGATTTGAAAGTCGGGGAATGGATCTTTTCAGTATATGTTTATGAGTTTGAACCTTGTTTCAGCCCATAATCTGTCTGGGTAGATTCGTCTTTGATGTAAAAGACAGTTGCTTCCCCGTATTCACAGTGGGGGAGCTCGTTGGTCTCACGCCAGTAAAGTGTCCCGAGATGGAGGTTTGTTCTGAGGAAGCAGGAAGAAGAATTCCGAGAGGTGTTCTGAGGAAGAAGACAGTCAATTTTGTTGTATGGGGAACAAAACTAGAGGCAGCAACTTGTCGGGTGAGGACGAGGAGGAAAGGAACATAGGGGAGGAAATTATTATGGGTCTGAGGAATATTGTTGCTGGTCAGGGGAAGGTTCAAACGATAATCGAGGAAGCGGTGGAACTCGAGGAAGTGTTGGATCACGCGGAGAGAGAGGCAGAAGATGACAATAGGAAAATTTGTAAGACTGCACGTGCTATTGAGGGAATGAAGGATTATTTAATAGATTTTCCCATTTTGGATGGTCGATTAGAGTCGAAGGTGGTGGGGGATGTGATTAATATGGGCCTTACAAATAATTGTGCTATCAAAAGATCCAAGGGTGAGGAAGTCCAACAGGATGGGGCTGTGGTAGATCGGGTGGATGGAAAAACCAAATCGGGGATAGTATGTGAGGATTTGAACCAGAGCCTTTACTTGTCTTCCAGACAGAACCTGAGAGCAAAGGAGGGGAAAAACAATAAATGTAGCTCTCTGCAAATATTATAGCAGTTGAAGTATTGGAAGGTGTGTCACAATCCCTTTCTATTGATTTTCAGCTGTTTTCAGAGGAAGTAGGTCAAGATGAGGTTCTTATCTTGGATCATACGAGGGATGGGATCAAATGTTTTATTTTTCTGAACTAAGGAGGATTGTTGGATGTTTAAGTGTGAGATTGTGTTGATTCAAGAAACAAAATGTAGTGAATAGTTTCAGGTGATTCGCTTATGATTATTCATAATGGAGTTGGAGGTTCGGATGGTCTCCGACGACAAGACGAGCAATTAGTGGCAAAAAGGTGGATAGAGTGTTTTCGAAGTTTGCTTTTTTGTACTCTTATCGTGTGGAAGCTCATGCTGTGTTTTAAAAATCGCCCCTGAGGCGCTTTGAGGCGCTAGGCGAGGCGTTTAGAAAAAAGCCTCCGACCACCAAGGCGGTGGCGAGTACATGAGGTGGCGATTCAGTCGTCGGAGGCGGCGAGAGGCGGCGAGGCGATGCTTTTAGCGATTCACGTACAATGACCCATTTTTAAATTTTGGGTCTGGGCTCGATTTTCTTCCAACAGTCAGACCTTTTAATCTTCCAACAGTCAGACCTTTTAAATTCCAATTACTTACATTAATGTATTCCTGGAACTTTGAACTGTCTCTTGACCTTCTAACGTCCAATTTTTTAATTACTGTATGTCTATAAATCATGATCCAAGCTCTCTAGTTTCTCCGATGCATACCCTGGAGCTTCTTTTCCCTCCTAAAATTTTCTCTCCCTCCTCCATTCATGCTTAATTCAGCGATTGTTCTACGTTGAAGTTGAAAGCAGACTCCTTTCTCAGTTTCTCCCATCTCCTTTCTCGATTTTCTCCATTAAGGTAAGTCTTAATTTTAAAATTTGTATCACTGTAGTGTATGTACAATCTGCTTTTCTTTTCCCCTCCACTCCTACATGGTTAATTTACTTCACTGTAATTTGTTTAATTGCTTCATCTTCAATGTAATTTGTTTAATTGTTTATATATTGGAAGACACAAGCTTTCTTTATCGGTTATCACAGCTGTAGATATATAATCCGCTTCATTGTTGAGGTGATCTGCTTACTTGTTATTTTGTTAAGGTAATCTGTTTAATTGTTTATCTATAATATGTTTAATTGTTAGGTAATCTGTTTAGAATTTAGATATATAATCATTAAGGTTTTCGCAATTAAGGTATTTGTTTAGATAATCTGTTCATAGAAAAATAGAATTTACTCATTTTAGGCTTTTAAGCACAATGTAAATATGTAAACATGGTCTGCTGTTGATAAAGCTTCTGGGGCATCTCAAGCTACTTATTCCACTAGAAGAACATCTACATCAAGTTCATCAAGAGATAGAGGAAAGGGTGTTGCCCAAACCTCCACTCGTAGAAGGCCCTCTACTGGACTAAATTTGATTGATGAAGACGATGAAGAGATAGAACAGGATATTGGACTTTCCGAAGATGATGGGGAGGAGGAGGTGCTTGGGATTGATGTTGATGACGATGATGATGAAGACGAGCTTTAGGCATTTTGATTATTAATGATGTTTTTATTTGTCTTTTTGAGATACAATATGACCTATGCTACTTGGTGTTTTTGCTTATTAAGTTGTTTTGTGTTTGAGATATGGTTATAAAATATTTACAAATGTTTTGTAAAATTAAGCGCCTCGCGTACGTGAATCTCTCGCCTCAAAGCGCCTCAAAAAATTGAGGCTCTCGGGTAGCTAATCGCCTTGGAGCGCCTCACGCCTTTTAAAACACAGAGCTCATGGCTTTTGTGTTAGAATTTGGCTTCTAGGGATTGAGTCAGCTGATATATTTGGCTTCTATTATAGTTGTATTGTTTTGTGTTGTATTTCAGGCCAAGTTTAGGCTTTAAGTCTGGTCAGTCATTTTAGAGGCTGTTGTTGTAGCTAAGATGGATTAGGTTGAGTTAGTATTGTTGTATAGGGTTGTTTTCGGTTGTTTTTGGTTTTCTGTTTATGTTGGGGGTGGCTCTCTGGTTGTATCTTATGTAATTTCTTATGTTTAATGAAATCTTAAGGCACTCTTTTCCTCCTTCCGCTTATTAAGGAGCTTCTCTACAAGCTCCTTTAATCAAGAAGGGGGTTTTTAACGAGGCCTTCAATTCCTATAAAAAAAAGTGTCTCAAGCCAATTAATGTTGTCTCTATTCTCAAGGTTTAAATTCTTGAACCTTTAATCCCGAATTCATCCAAGTCCCCAAAAGCATCTTAAAAAAGTCTACTTTTTCTTAATCTACAAGTAAAGCCGTTTCTTGACATGTTAATTGAGTTTTAACCCGAGCTTCCCTGATCCTTGATCTTTGCTTTGGCCTTCTTTTCAGGTTTTGCATTCCAAGCAACCTCTTATTGTATATTTTCAAGATTCTTCACAGTGGTTGTCTAGGGCGGTTCCCAAGTCAAATCGTAAAGAATTTGTTAACAGGGTTCAAGAAATGTTTGACAAATTACCAGGTCCTGTTGTTTTGATTTGCGGCCAGAACAGAGTTGAAACAGGGTCAAAGGAGAAAGAGAAATTTGTAAGCATTGCGAGCTAACATCTGGAGCTTTAAGTATTCAGTGTATTTCGATAACTGAAGAATCCTTGCACTCATAAAATTGCACTCCAGATGATAAGTTTTTGCTTGTTTATTTTAAAAGTTTCTTAACTATTAGCAATGACATTTTCTCTTTTTCTGTGCCTTCTTCAACAGACGATGATACTCCCAAATTTTGGTCGCCTTGCGAAACTGGTAAGCTTCCTAACTTTATTGTAATTTATTTTGCATGGAAGCCATCTTTTTATTCAAGTGTTGAGCTGTATTTTTATCTTGGTTGGGTTTAAGTTTTTTCTCCCAACTATTGTTTATTCCTTGATTAGATTGTATAGTATACGGCTAATATAAGCTTCTGAAGTATACATTAATATTTTTCGAGGGATCCACTTTTGCTGTTCTAATGCATTTTCATTTTGTTGGTTCATGGTTATGACTCTTCTCCTTCAATCTCAATCAGTTAACTCAGCAACATTAATATCTTTGTAATTCAAGTGCTATCACACACACACACACACACATATATTCAAAGTTTTGAGCCCTTGAAGAAAACTTCCTTGGTGATTGAATTGCTCAATGCCTAGAGGGCGGGGTGAGGATATCTAGGTCTTCATATGGATTATAATTTTTTCCTATTTAAATAAAAAAGAGGTCTTTTATTTTTCATGTTTTCTGTTTCTAAAGTGCTTTTTATGTAATGGATTTTCATTACTTTTAAATTCAATCTTATTCTGTCTAAGAAATACTAATATGATTTTCTTCTATTTTACAGCCTCTCCCTTTGAAGCGCCTTATGGAGGGTCTTAAAGCAACTAAGAGATCTACTGATGATGAAATATACAAACTCTTTACTAATGCTTTGTGCATTCATCCTCCTAAGGTAATTCCAAGTGAAAGGAGGAGACCTAAGGCTAGATCTAATTGTCCAAATGTTTCTTTCTTTTGATCTTTTGCTACTCTTCCCAGGAGGAAGATCTCCTTGGAACATTTAAGAAACAACTTGATGAAGATCGAAGAATTGTGATATCAAGAAGCAATATAAATGAATTACATAAGGTATGCATTAAGATACAATTTGATTATTTGGCAACTTTCAAGCTCAACTTTATGTTTAAAGGGATAAAAAGTGGTTTCAGTTGTGGAGTGCAGATGGAGCTTAGGCTTACTGTTAACATCATTGTAACATTTTCCTATCAAAAAAAAAAAAACATCATTGTAACATTTTGTTCTGGGGATTTTATTGCTGAAACAATTGTCTTGTAGGTTCTTGAAGAAAATGAGCTGTCATGCATGGACCTATTACATATAAATACTGATGGTGTGATACTGACCACACGCAGTAAGGATTCACATTCAGATAAATCTATCTTCAGCTAGTTTTACTTTAATAAGATGGTTGTAAATTTAATTTTTCTCCTCTCAGAGTAAATGTAAGTAATGTTTAATCTTCATGTTCCTCTATGTCATAGTTGATTGTCAAGAACAGACATAATCTTTGGTGCAATAGGAACGAGTCAATTTGACCAGTAAAACAAAATCAGTTTCATTTTAACCATTTTGATAGGTTAATCACATGGTGGTATTGACTACCATCTTTTTCTCCTGTGATTGCAATCAGAACTGCCATTAACTATATCTGCTATGGCCATATTAAGTTTAGAAGCTGAAAACTTAACCATATGCTGATTCCGTTAAGTTGTGCTAGATCACTGGGAATACCACTTTTGCTGTCTGCCGGGAATGAGATCATTTAATTGCTCTATCAAAAATTAATTTGGTACTAAGATACCTCTTAATTTTTGTTGGCAGAAGCTGAAAAGGTTATTGGTTGGGCTAAAAACCATTACTTATCATCTTGCACATTTCCTTCCATAAAAGGCGGAAGATTATGTTTGCCTCGTGAAAGGTATGTCTCCCTAAGGTGATAAGTATTTGTTCATGTTTAGTGACCATGAGTATCTATGCCCTATATATGCATAACAATATATAGGATTTCACCACTTGATTTTTACTTATTCTTCATTTCATGTAAAGCCTTGAAATTGCAGTTTTGAGATTGAAGGAGCAAGAAACATTATATCGAAAGCCCGCACAAAACTTGAAGGCATGAATAATGTTTCTGTTGTTTATAAGGAAATGTTGAAACTTTAATGTATCGTCAGTACTGAGTTTACTTAATGTGAATTTTGCAGAACCTTGCAAAGGATGAGTATGAAAGCAACTTTGTTTCAGCTGTGGTAGCACCTGGTGAAATTGGTGTCAAATTTGATGATATAGGTGCTCTTGAAGATGTGAAGAAAGCATTGAATGAACTTGTCATTCTACCAATGAGAAGGCCTGAACTTTTTTCTCATGGAAACCTGTTGCGGGTATTTGGCCTTAAACTCTTATGGATGCTAATTGAAATCGGTTTTCTGTATTTAACTATGTGAATCTGTTTTCAGCCTTGCAAAGGAATATTACTTTTTGGTCCTCCTGGAACTGGGAAAACCCTTCTTGCTAAGGCACTGGCAACAGAAGCAGGAGCAAACTTTATCAGCATTACTGGTTCAGTTCTTACATCAAAGGTATGTGGAAAATTTAATGTTATCAGATCAATGGGATTATAGTACCTTTTTCATTTTGTAGACCCACATTTGGTTTTTTTTTTTATAAGAGTAGACCCACATTTGTTGTCTGGTACTCGCCTGTTTTTACGGTGTTTCCATTTCCAGGTCAACAATTTTATGATCATGGAAAATCCCTCCTCAGCCTGAATTAACTAACTGATGAATTTTATGTACTTATTTCAATCAATTTCTTGTTTTTCATGCTAGGTGGTACTATTTTGTTTGTGAAGGCATTAGCACTTGTATCTTGTCTAAACCTCTCTGATTTGTTTGCATATTTTCTTTTACGTATCTTCATTTTTTTATTGTTCAGATTTGAAATAAGTGCACATTTAGATTGAAAGTTTAGCAACAATTGAAGATCGGTTAGTGTTTAGGGTCATGATTCTACCTATGGTGGCATGCCAATTGATCAAAACCATCTTTGTGCGAATATATACGTCCTGGCCAAAAGAAAAAAAGCAAGGAAACACGAGGACTATAAAGATAGAAAAAGAGAAAATTATCTCTGATTACTGTTGAATAGTTTTGTTTATGTTTAGTTATGAAAATTTTAGAATTTTTTTATACTACTTTCTTCCACATCACAGTGGTTTGGAGATGCTGAGAAACTCACCAAGGCCCTTTTCTCCTTTGCTAGCAAGCTGGTCCCAGTCATTATTTTTGTTGACGAGGTGAGTTCCTCTAGAGGAATTAAAGAACTTTTTCTATTAAACTATCATGAACATTTTTAATTATCATTACCCTTTCTGGAAGATTGGATGAATCAAATTTTTAAGTGAAGATTATCCTTTCTATAATATATACCTTTTCTTTTTGGAAGAGAACAATATTCTCTTTTTCTGAAATTCAATGATTCATGTTTCATGATGCTTGGGGTTAAATTTTGGAATTGACTTTTCGCATCATAGGTTGATAGTTTACTGGGTGCTCGTGGCGGTGGTTTTGAGCATGAGGCAACTAGGAGAATGAGAAATGAATTCATGGCAGCTTGGGATGGATTAAGGTCAAAAGATAGCCAAAGAATCCTCATCCTTGGTGCCACAAATAGGCCATTTGATCTTGATGATGCTGTTATTCGGCGCTTACCAAGAAGGTAAATCCAACACCCAAGGTTCTGCAAGCAAGTTCTTCTTACGTGTTTGCTAACAGTTATGGTAGTCACCAGTATTGCTTATGAACTATCCTGGGTGGCCATTTTAGGATATATGTCGACTTACCCGATGCTGGAAACCGCATGAAGATACTGAAAATATTTCTCGCACAAGAGAATATAGGACCTAATTTCTCATATGAAGAACTTGCAAATGCAACTGATGGGTATTCTGGCAGTGATTTGAAGGTAAAGTACTGATTTGTAGTACCTCTTGAATTGTTGAACTGTCTGGCTCATTTCTCTGTAAGTTTACGTGCAGAACCTCTGTATAGCTGCAGCATACAGGCCTGTTCAAGAACTTCTAGAAGAAGAAAACAAGGTACTTTCTTGTGCATTAAGTTCTGTATCAATATGGTAATGCTTATACGCTAATAGTCTGATCTTTCACGTTAATTCCTACGCACCTGCTGTATTTTCTTCCTGCATTTTTTAAACTATTCTGCAAGGAACTATTATTTTTATGCACCATGTTTTAAGGGGAGATCATTAGTATTCTGTTGGTAAATTTAGATATGGAAGTACATAGCATTTGGAAAATGAACATTGTAGGAAGATAAAATGTACACTTTGATTCTCGTGTTAACAGTTTTCACTTGATTGTCTAGGGTGGAAAAAATGATGCAGCTGCAATACTAAGGCCTCTTAATTTGGATGACTTTATTCAGTCCAAAGCCAAGGTAAGAGTACCCTTGTTTATTAATATAAAAATGCAGAAGTATATTTGTATTTGTGTGGCATACAGCCATAAACAACATCCTGTGTTATAGTTGTGGAAAAACCTTAAAAAATTGAACATCCTCGTGATGTATACATCTCTGTTTGACACTGGCACAGTCCGAGTAACACTGAATATGGTATGCTCAATTGAGTCGAAGTGATGATGTTCTGTTTATGTAAAAAAACAGGTGGGTCCATCTGTTGCTTATGATGCTGCAAGCATGAATGAGCTTAGGAAATGGAACGAGCAATATGGGGAAGGCGGTAGCAGAAGGAAGTCGCCTTTTGGTTTCTGATGCAAAAATTTTGCTGCACTTTTTGCCCCCTTAATTTTAATTTTTCATCCATTTTGGACGGGTTGAGACGAGAGAAGGGCAACAGGTAGGGTTGTAACTTATTAGGCGTTTGAATGGTCCTCATTGTCTTTATTCCGGGTGAGGAAGATCACCTAAGATGCAGAATGTAATCTCTGATTTTATTTTTAAATATTTTTATTTGTTAGACATATGACCATTCAAATATGCAGATGAAATTTTGAATATATCTTTTTTCTGATGTTCATTACATTAATAGTACCCATAGATTCCAATGTTAGATGCTATTGCTTGTAAGGATGAGAAGTCGGATCAAGCACCAAATAGGTTGGATTTTTTTTTCTCTTCTGCTTTTGGTCCAATTGATTGAATCGTTTGACTTGGACAATTACCTTGAAAAAGATTTTAAATATTTTACAATATATTTTATTATTTAGTTTCAATTTTAGTAAATAAAATATATTTTTTATTTGATAATATAACTTCCTAACACAATTTTGGCTCAAAATGATTTTTTATTATTAATAATGTGTATCGATTAAATTTCCTTTTGGGTAAATAATATCAAATTATTTATTATCGGCTATCTAATTTTTAGATTAATCATTGTTCGATATATTACCAGAGTGAACTCTAAGCTGTGTTATTCGTAGACTCGACTTGGCACTTAGAGGATGTAGGACTACCTCTCCATCAGTTTGTTTTACTGCATTTTGCCACTTCCTTCTAAATGTAATTGCAAGTTCAACCCTTTATGTGGGATGTATCTCCATCAGAAATCTTTATGTGGTTATCAAACGCTCCATCACATCTACTGGTTTCTTCCACTTATCCATTCATTATTGCGACCCTTCTTGGTTCTCATTCTTCCTCCTTTTGTATGCCACTCGCTCCTCTGTTAATATTTAACTCTTCAACTAGTTCTTGCAAAACTCACTTTTCTCCACCACTGCCTCAAACAGTAAACGTAAATAAGCTGTTTATAGTACAAAAATAGTAAAAATATCGAAAATAAATACCTTCAATCATTGTCTGAACTAAACACGAAAATTAAAATGCGTGACACCTTCATTGATCACACAAAGATTCACCAAAAGTCCTCTAAACACTCCAACATTTCATTTAGGGATATAATTTTCTAAATGGAATTGCTTGTCCTTCAGAATATCAATGGCTTAATCTTCTCTCTATATATTAGTTTCCCTATCAAGAACTACAATAAAACATAACCATCTCTTCATGGCCATAAACTCAAGTAATAGACATGCGAGAAGATGCTAGAAAACTACCACATAGGCAATTTTATCATGCTGCAAAAGTCAAAACTTTTTCATTTTAAAAATGATTCTCGTAACACGAATCACGCAAAGTAAACATGGAATTTAATAGAGTTCCTTTGTAAAATATAAAGAAACTCTATACAAATATGTGTGCACAAATAAAATATAAAGAATATCAAAATTAATAGAGCTTCTTTGTAATTGTTTTTACAATGAAAATTTCATGTCTTTAATCAAATGACCAATTAACATATGCTCAATACCAATATGTTCAATTATCATTTTCCTTTTTCTAACATATTTCCTTACAAATAGACATTTAGTATAAATATGTTTATTTTGACTTCCCCATTTATTATTTTCAGCCATAAAAACAACTGAAATATATTAATGGCTCAGAAATAGAATCTACAAGTCCCTCCGTATAAATATTGTATGAGTTTACTATCATTTTGGTGGCTCCCCTCTTATTTTCCTTCCATTTCCATCTATCAGTTCAAACAGGAGAAACTAAATCCAAAATTTATTCCTCATATATTTATATTTGTATTTTCGAACACAATGACACCGCAATTTTGGGCAATACAGGCTGAATCCGTGATTGTACCAAAAGGTCTAGTTAGTAGTCAACCAAGGGCTGAAGTTGCCATGCTTGAAACAACATAGACTGGTTGTTTCAATGCAAGAAAGGTTGGAAAGGCATTTTTGTCTGCATTTATATCTAGTCATAAAGGGCCTTTCCTTCAAGCTCTATTACGGTGATGAATGGGTGGTGTTTTTGGGATGATAGCCGACAATGTTGGGGAAAGTATTGGCAATATAGCTGAAACGGAAACTAATCTATTGGAATCCTATGCTTATTCACAAGATTTTATGTTAGGGGACGAATTTATAAAATTTTAGAAGGGGTGGACTTATAAAATTTTAAGGGAACAAAAACATATTATCAATAGAAAATACAAAGGAAATATGAGAATTTGAAATTTTTAGGGGAGACGACTGTCCCACCAGCCCCCCTCGGTCCATCCCTGCATGAATTGACTCCAATTATATATTCTCTTATCATTACTTATTTCCCAGGTCAGAGTTTATGGGAATGTCACAATAAAATATTTAGCTACAATTCATGAGCACTCGAAACAGGTAGGTAGTTATGCTTCTCTTTACCTTTTGGATATGGTGGATGACACTTCTCAAGAGTTTTGGTATTAGATTTGCCTATCGCTTGCATGCGTTCTTACTTACTACTAGCATTGCAGGGCAAGTTGCTAAATGGAAATGAGGGGATACAAATGATTTTCGGATTGTTAGACGTCCCTTGGAGAAAGCTAATAGAAATTTTGCTTAGTTGTATATGGATATAGTCGGTGTCATTTCAGTTATGTTCTTGGGTGGAATCAGATCGAAATGAGAATGGAACCAACTTAAGTAGCTCCCACTTAATTTAGTTTACCCTCTTTCCCTTTTCCCATTGAAATGAAAATGGAACAACTTATTTACCAGTTTCTAATTCTCTTCAAGTTTACCAAAACAATCACAAGCACTCAAACAAAATGTTTTTGGTTTCAACCGTTTGGGATGTCTAATTCACGAAGCATATATGAAACCAAATTTAATACCAGCATCAGTAAGGTCCTTATCAACTAGTAATAAGCTCGTCATAAAATGAATAAAGCAAAATCTTCTCTATGGGTCCATGCTTAGCTATAAAGAATTTAAGAATACCTTTATGAGAAGGCTCTTCCAAATAAAATCCCGCTGAAAATAAGTGCACCAAACCACTTGTTGGACAAAAACCTGTTACAAGAGGAAAAAGAAATGAGAAACTGCAAGATGAAAGCCAAGCACAAAAGAAAACAAACACTAGGCAAAACGAATCTCCAGTTCGCGGGCATTGGAGGAAGTTTAAGATCCTAGGGTAGGTTTTGTAACTTTCTCTATTTGCATCCAAAATTACAGGCATATTAAGATATATTGACAAGCACAGAAACCAAATGACTTAAACCTATCACTCACTTCCTATTGCAATCTGTAAGACATGTTAGATTAACGGTCCATATCTGCCAAGCCAATTGTCCAGATGCTGCTGCGAGAAAGGCATAATATGGCCACCCTGCTCAAAAGTAACTTAGAAAAATTAGCAAAACAAAAGGTTGTCATAAGCAAATTACATGTTAGCAAATTTTAAAAATTAGGCAGGAAAATACCTATATCAGCATTGAATCCACTGAGAGAAAGACTACTTATGGATGCAATTCCAAACCCAGTAGTCCACTCCCTGGTTGAATTCCCAAACCTCAAGGCTGTAGATTTAACACCAACTTTAATATCATCCTCTTTATCCTGAATGAACAGTTCTCAATGTCAAAGCAGCTATAATATCCTATTGTTTTATCGTCCCAAGATCTTGGAAAACAAATCTTTAATTCATAGAGATGGCATACCTCACAGAATTTCTTTTGTTTGGTGGGAGTGTGCATGTAAGGGGCAAAAAACAAAAAGCAACTTAAACAGGATCGATTAATTAACAAATAAAATCTTCTTCTTCTCTTTTTGGTCTTACAAACTCATTTACAGATACCGAACTACTAGTGCCCATAAAATTTCTCCTTTCAATTTATATCTCATACACACACACATTCTACAAAAAGTTAGGTTCACAAAAAGGCCATTGTTAGCTCCATAAATCAACCCTCATTCCCGTTAAACTGTAACCATCTGGAAATGACCAGCCTCAATTGTCATCACAAGCGTATCCTCCCATTAAAACCAACCAGAGTTAAAATATATATATATATATTTTTTTGATAAGAACCAGAGTTAAAATATGAAAAATTATTAACTACATTCTAGTTTATCCAATATATTAAAATAAG
This sequence comes from Hibiscus syriacus, assembly GCF_006381635.1. NCBI lineage: Eukaryota > Viridiplantae > Streptophyta > Magnoliopsida > Malvales > Malvaceae > Hibiscus > Hibiscus syriacus. The sequence goes on from NW_024062691.1 coordinate 1,473,476, forward strand.
AGATCAGCTAAACAAAATCATACCAGCTCCACAAAATTAACAATAGCAGATTATTTCAAGCTAGGATCTTACTCAAGTAAATGTTGTAAAGAAAGCATGAAGAACTTATAGCTTTCATGCGATAAAGTTGTACCTGATGTGCATATATTGTATCATACACAAGAGTCCAGAATACCCCAGAAAAGTACAGTGGGAGCACAATGGCTGGATCTAGACTTCCTTTAATAGCCGACCAACCTAATAACGCTCCCCAGTTGAAGGTCAGACCCAGATAGGCTTGGGGCTGAATCGACCAGATGAATCAAAGGTAAATAAATAAACAATACTGTGCACAAAAGAAGAAAAGATACATGAAAACATCATTACCCAAAATGTAAACCTCTTCATGAGAGGATAGGAGAAGACTAGCAACAAGGATGCAGCTCCTAATACCCGGCTGCAAGAAACGGTTAGGAAATATCAGTTCAGTTGTATAAATCAAAATTGTGTACCAACTATCTAAGATAGATTTCACCTAATTTTCAAAGGAAATTGAGAAAGACCACTAAAATTTAAAGGATATGAAACAGAACTCCTGTGATTAAGTCCAACCCAATATCACCAATGGAAAATCTCATGAAAAACTATGCAAGTCCTTTGGGAATGTTGCATACATCCAAATCACCGGAAAGATAACAGGAAGCACCAACAAGTGAAGGAACTCTAACCTATAATTATTAAGTTGAAGGAGAATTCCAAGACCCAAGAGCAGTTGTAAACCAAGAAAACAAATCCCATGAAATGGTGTCAAAAGACCACTTGCAACAGGTCTTAGCTTTGTCCGTTCCACCTGCGTGCAAAATGCTTCCTATAATCAAATGTCTGGACTAATGAACCGGTAAATGTCAAGACACAGAAACGTGTATGAGTAGAATATTAAGTGCAGTTGTCAATATTAGGACCCTTTAAGTTCCTAATATTCTTAATTATATATTAAGATTATAGCCAGCAAAATCATGTGAGATTGCAAACAATTAAAGATACCATAGTATCAATATCCCGATCAAGGAGGTCATTGACGGTACAACCAGCACCCCTCAAAAGCAGTGCCCCGCAACCAAACAAAGCCATCATCTTAAAATCAGGAAGATGGCCAGGTGTTGCTGCTAATGTAATTGACCTGCAAAATTTAAAAGATTCCATGTCAAAAGCAACAAAATTTCAAACAAATTCGAAGACGGATCAGCTCAACAATTAGAGGAAGACAGAAAGAAAAAGGAAGTCTTACCACATACAAGGCCAAGCAAGCAACCAAGTTCCAATAGGCTTATCGAGGCGGGCAAGCTTAGCGTAAGGCTGAATTCCACGGGGCAAATAAACGTCAACCCAAGATGGAACCCCGGCAACACTATTGTTATTGTTACTACTACGAGGTTGATCACCTTTACCAGAGCGGCCGGCGACTCCAGAAGAGGTGGATATCCAAACAATCCCAGGTCTGAATTTTGTAAGGAACGATAGATTTTCCTTGGAGACTCTGAAATGATGACGAGAATTATGATAATCAGGAAATAAGTGAGAAAGTCGAGTGAATTGGTTGCTGAAATGGGGACTGGTAATCGTGGTTGACGATGATTGCGATGAAGAAGAGAAGATAGAGAGTGAAGAAGAAAGAGAAGGTCTGAGGAGGGCGCGTGAGGCGGAACGAGTCAGCCGAAACGACGCCATTTTTCCAGTCTTGTTCACTGGTACTTGGGTTTAGGATTAGCATTCGGGAAGCTTGAGCTTGAAAGGAGGACAGTTCGAACTAAAGAGAGTAACATAATTAGAATCAAACCGGACCGATCAGTTGAACTGGATATATGAGAATCCGACAAGTTCAATTATCTAAACTAAAAAAAAAAAAAACAAATGTCCAAAGTATATCTTTTAACTTTAGGTAAATAAACGAGTGTAATTTCTTAAGGTTTCACATTTGAATAGGATGAATATTATTGGATGTAAGTGTTTAATTTTAAATAATTAAAAATTATCTTCAAATAAATATTGTTTCATACTCATATCAATAAAAAAACTTAGGTATTGATTTATTTTAGTAAAGTTAAGTGTTTAATATTTATTCTGTTACTATTTTAAGTGTATGAATTTTTATGGTAATTAAAAAAATCTGACAACCACAAACTATAAAAGAAGTTATATTTATAAATTTTTTAAAATTTTATTTTAGAAAATTTATAGTTATTATTGTCTTAAAAAGTTGAATTTTTTCTCTAAAATATATAAAAGAGAATTCTAAAATCTCTAATCTAAATCATTAACTCTATTGCCAATCGTTCTTGTCATCATTACTGTCGTCGATTACTTATCCACCGATCATCGGACACCGAATATCATATAAGGTGTTTATTTTACAATTTATAAATTTATAATTTTTAAGGTAAATTACGTATTTGGTCACTAAATTATTATTTTCTTTCAAATCATAATTAATATTATGTTTTGATTTCATTTTGATCACTTACCATTAAAAAATTAATGTTGATATTAACGTGTCACTATAAGATAATGTAACATCATCATTAAAAAATTTAAAAAATATCACATCAATAATTATGTTATTTTTTTAATTGTAGATAAACAAAATAAAACCAAAATAAAATATTAAGTATGATTTTGAAAGAAAAAAAATAATTTACTAAACTAAATACATTGTTTACTTAAAAATTATAAGCTTATAAATTATAGAATAAAGACATTATATGATAACAAAATGAAAGTTAAAACTATACTTTTGACTCAAAAAAACATTTTTCTAACGCAAAAGTTGAAATTTTTAGTTATTGCATTTGGACTGAAAAGTATTTATAAAGCACAATTTCTTCTTTTGACTTAAAGAAAAAAACACTAATGTAAACAGGCCTAAACCGATCCAGCCATTGATCTAGTGTCTTTTCAACACTAGTTCATGTAACATTCTCATACAATTTTTTAAAGTAAATATATGAAGTGCTAATAACTAATAGAAAGGGAAAAAAAAGCAGAACACGGTAGAGGCAAGAACAACAAATTTCTTTCATGCATGATGGCATATCATTTAGAAGTAAACTACAAACATTAATTGTTGTATGCTAACCTAAAAGTTGGCATCAACACAAGGGGGTGCCAGAAGAAAGAAAAATATCAGGCTTTAACTAACAAGATAGCATATGAAGGCCAAAGGGGAGCAAACAAAAACTTTAAACCATATTTGCATCTTTTCTTTACCAGTTCGCGTGTCTAACACATCCGAAGAAGAGTTCCAAGGATGGTGAACTGAACACCTTACCCGCAGTCCATTCAGTTTTGACGGGGGATATGTGGAGCTGATGTTTGATGAACCTCTGCAAAGAATAAATAAATAAAAATATCTCAAAATCATAGGCATTTTGACGAGAATATTAGCTTAGAATTAGACACCAAGACATTTCATGCGCTGTCTTGAAGATTATGGCAATTAATTGAATAATTCAGCTAACTGGGAAACTATTTCAGGATTTGTGTCGATATGCCAATCCGGTTCTAGTTGCCGAACAAAAGATGTCCTTCCATTCTCTGTACTACAAAAGAGAACCTGCAGATTCATTTCAGGCAAAGTAAATACTAGATATATGAACCAAAACTAGATAGAACAGCAATATTACATGGTCCAGACATAACTCTCCTGCCTGAAGGATCAATTTAGTTTGAGATATCTAAACAAAAATTATATACAATCACAATTGGGCCAATACTTACCTTGTCCTTCACCAAACCCCCAGAGGTGAAGATCCCTGCATTTTCCAAGGCTAATAGAACATTTTTCTGAAGACAAACAGTTCATAATGTTAGTCACAAGGGAAAATATATGATGTAAAAACATGCTAGTAGCTTTATACAAGCAAAACCATGATAAAGAAGTACTAATGTACTATACTACTATTGCATGTAATAAATGAGGAGGAATACTGCAAATATAATAGTTATGGTATTATTTTACGATTAAATTTTATATTTTACATGTCTTATTGTAATCTTCACTTGCATCAAGGTTATTCAATATTAGATAGTATTTTACCTCTTTGCCAAGTATTATGTTTTTAGGTTATGTCTGGTATTTTCATTTTGTTAGGGTTTAGCTATAAGTACCTATTTATTTTTGTCATTATGCCAAAAAAATAATATAGAACAAGGTTTGAACGCACTTCGCTTTCATCATCAATAACTCTCTCCATGAGATAAATATCACAAAATTTGGTAATCTCCAATTGCACATCCAACACAGAGGACGCTACAGTTGCTTGTTTCTATCCAGAATGAAACAAATCAAATTAATTATTTGCAAATACTAGTTGCAAAAATGAAGCTTGACGAAAAGTTTCCGCACCAGCAGCTCCTGTGGACTGCTTTCCTCAAGGACCACTCCAAGTAAACGACAAGTTACCTACGCCAATAAGGCATCAAAACATGAAAGTCGGAGAAAGAGTAAGAAAGGGTTCTTACCAATGGCCTTATAGCTGCCTAAGCATCAAATACCAGCATATCCCAAACTTGAAAGTCAGTCATAATTAAGCATAAAAACCAGGTAAGCTGAAGTTACTTTTAGTTATATGAAACATTTTAACTATTGCCTATACTCATGCGTTCTAAATTATAGAAACAATTACAAGAACCAGAATCATTTCATCTAGTTCAGCCACTAGCAGTAGTATGGCACCAGGTAATGGCCCTCAGAAATAACTAAAGTACTAAACCATGTCATATGAGACTTGGGTGCACATTCAAGGTGCAAGGGAAGACTTCTAAAGGTTAAGTTTACAATAGCAAGAAGCTGTAAAAGCAATTCGGTTAAAACATTGGTTAATACGGCTGGTTGGAAGTAAAGATTATATTTTTTCATTTATATTAGCAATTTATTCTGATAAAACATCCAACAAACAAACTAAATAATGTGATGATTGGGCCATTTAACCAATTGACAGTAACAAAATTCCCATAAAACCCAATGCTAAGAAGAGAAATCCTTCAAATAGTATGGCTATATGAGAAGGCTCATATAACCACAAATTTTCAAACAAACATCAACTTAATGACACCAACAATCATTTTAAGAAAGAACGGGCACAAATACTTTCCAAAAGAATCTCATTTCTAAAAGTAAAACTTTTTGTTGCTTTTGGTGAGCACAGATTATTAGTCCCTATTAAAGGAGAACGGTTAATATAACTAAGAATTCTACTTCTAGAAACCAACAGACACAGACAATGTAAGTACTAAACATTGCTTACAGCATTAAGGAGTATATATAAGTTACCTTTCTACCTTCATTCAGTTTCTGCCTAACTATTTGCCCCAATGTTGGCCGCAGAAGAGAGATGAATTGCAAACAAACAAATCTAATTGACAAAGATAAATCTATCAAATTGTTCTAGAAAGAGGGGAATTCATACCTTTACTGGCTGGAAAAACTCTTTGACAGAATTCTGTGTTCTTAAATCTCTGAAGATGAATAAACTCCAGAAGGATATTCGACTGGGTACTGATAGCAGTGTTACTAGTTGTTGGAGCTTGACGTTTCGGTTGCCTTCTTGGAGGTGGTGAAGGCGATCTCATCAACCTACATGTAAAGATAATTGCAACAGCAAGTCCTGCAATAGCCCCAACAGACCGTGGATCCTGCAGCAGTAGGGATGATGTAAAAATCATACATTATTATCAGAAAAAAATCATTTTCACGCCAGGTTGAAAAGAAAATAAAGGCTGGAAGTAAGAGCAGATGCCTGATGGATAGAGACACACTTCGAAATATGTCTAATTGCTTGGGTTGTTACACGAGTTATTTTAATGCATGTTGGAACAGTATATGTAACTATGTATAATGGTAAACAAATAGCAGAAGCATGAACACAAATAGGGATAGATCGAGGGAACTAGGGTAGTCGTCTCTCAAATTCACATATGTTTTAAATATTTTCTTTATATTTTTATATGGTGAAATGACCGAGTACTTGATTTGTAAATTCAGACATTTTAATTATAAATATCTAATAACTTTTAACTGAATTGGCAGATTCATGCTTGTAGTTGAGCTTGGACTTGAGGGACACCTGTCCAGAGCCCCTCCTGCCTATGGCCCAAAATTACTAAGTCTACGTATAATTAAAAAAGATAAATTATCTGTTTAGTCTCTCACTATTATTTTATTTTAGTTTTGGTCATTTAATTATTATTTTTCAAAATTATACTTAATATTATATTTTGTTTCTTTTTTGGTTATCCAACATTAAAATATTAATGGGGACGTTGATGTGGGATTTTAAAATTATTTTTTAACTTTTCACTTAATTATTCTTTTATTATTTTTTGACAGTACGAAAAAGGCTGAAATCCAATTTGTGCTTACTTAAAAGAGAGTCGTATTTCGAACGGTGCGTAGGTATGGCCACTTGTGGAGGGGTCTTCGCGACCACTTAAGTGGATGAGTGTCCGGTTTCTGTAACTTTATAGGTTGTTGCTCCGTACTTGATTCAAAATTATGGGGTATCTATGAAGGTTTGCGTTTGGCGTGGATTTTGAATATAAATGAGATGATTGTTGAGGTGGACAACAAAGAGGCACCGGCGTTTATTGCTAAAGATCCGAGATTCCATGGTGTTTCTTCCCTTGCTCCACATATTTATGAGCTATTGAACAGAGAATGAAGTTTGTCGTTCCGTTTCGTGACCATGAAGGCAACAAGGCAGTAGATACTATGGCTAAATTGGTTTGGAGTTGACCTTCTGGGTTTCAGATGTTCTAGACCCACCCTCGGCTATTGAAGGATTGCTAGATGATGAGAGTTTCATGCAACAGACTCTGCTTGATGGAAACTAGGTATTTCTCTTAGTTTGTTCCAGCTTTGTTTTCTCACTCTTTATTTAAACAAAAGAGAGAGTCGCATTTATTTTGTGTGAGTAATTGGTTTAATAAATTTTTGTATGTTTTTTTATTTAAAATTTGATGTATTTATTAGATAGTTTATTATAATTTACAAGAATTTTTTTTGTTATTATAATTCAAATTTTTTGTTATTATAATTTAATTTTTTCGATATTTATTATTAGTGACTTGATTTTATGTTCATCTTAGATCACTGAAATCTCATAAACGGGCTGAACAGATCAACGAATCGAATAATTAGAATATGATGTTTTTGAACATCCCTAGCAGCAGGTGCAACAACTAATCTCTAATCTAAATAAATAAATTAACACAGCAAATTTGTAAACCAAATCTTCCATTTTCCAGAACAGTTCCAAACAGTTAGGTTATCCATGTGTTTTAGGCAGTCTCCGGTTGTGTTCTTGGGGATTCGGTCTAACCGCACCCCCGAATTAAAAAAATAAAGGCAAAAGGGTACGCCATTGTTTTTGTTTTTTTTTTTATAAAAAAAATATAATGCTCGAACTTATTTTTGTATTCAATATGACCTCAAATTTAGAAAAAAATCAATATGTTACTTTGATCAATGTTTTTTATCGTTGACTGTTACGATACTGATGAAACACTTTACGATGCTAATGTGGCAGTCTATAGTATTGACATGGCGGTCCACTGTAACTGATGACGTAATAGACGACTAAATTGGTTTTTTTATTGAGTTTGAGGACCATATTAATTTCTTTTTAAAGTTTGTGGGTTTATTTAATAAAAAAATATTTTAAAATTAAAAATATATAAAAATATAAAATATTAATAAAATTACTAAAAATATAATATATATATATATATATATATATATATACATTAACTAGAATGAATGAAAATATTATTGTTAAATGATTCACTAAATTTAAAAGTAAATTTTAATGTGAGATTTGTTTTATTTAGTAATATAATTATATTGTTGTACTTATACATGTCAATTCTAATGTGAGTTTTATTTTATTTTTATTTTGTATAGGTGAATGTGCTGTTCCTTGAAAAAATTAAAATAAATAAATAAATATTGGGTGACAAAAAACCTCCAACACATGGAGTCTATATTTGTTTTTAGTTTATAAAATTGTATCTAATAAATTGATAGGTAGGTTGATTTTTCGTTATTTTTTAAGCAAAAAGGCACTTCACACCTTTGTTATATTCACTAAAATGCTAATTTTTTATAAGACGTTATAATATTTAATTAATTCAATTTTATAAAAATTTAGTGAAATATAATTAGAAAGACATTTAAAGTTTAAGATAATTATAGGTAAATATATAAAATAAAATTTGTATAGGATTAAACGAGTTTAGGTTTATACAAATAAAACAAGTTAAATTCGAGATAAAAAATAATAATATATAATTTTAATTTTTGGTAATTTCTTATGTTTAATTTTAATATTTATATTTTAAATTTAAACTATTTTAATTTAAAAAATAAAATAAGCCTCTTAACTTTAGAAAATTAATTCAATAAAAAAAATCAATTTAATCTATCTGTCACATTATCAGTCATGTTACTAGGCATCATGAACCACCACATCAATATAGTAAATTGTCACGTTAGCATTGTAAAATGTCATGTTAACATGTAGTGGTCAAAATGAAAATTATTGATCAAAAGACTATATTAGATTTTTTTATAAGTTTAAAGGTGATATTGAATATGGAAATAATTTAATTAAGAACCATATTAATTTTTTTGTAAGTACGAAGACCGCAAGTATCTTTTGCCAAAAATAAAAGTGACGGCGATCATGGTCACAACAAATGACGATAGTAAAAGGATAGAATGAAAGGCAGGTCAATGGTTTTTCCATAATGTAAACTTAAAATATATATTATCCTTGTTTGTTTCACATGGCTGCCACGAATCATATTCTTTAAGTTAGAATTCTGACTTAGTTATTGCGATATCAGGTGATTACAATATATTATTTGTATAAAGATTTTGTATCATTTAATTACGAGTGTTTAAATAAATTTATAAATATCGTATTCGAATTAAAATATCGAATCATTAACAATTATTTATTTAATTATTAAATTCGTTGGATTCGTGTACATTGATGGGGATTAGAATAAAGGGATGGTAGTTTATTTTTATTCTGCTCGACTAGTTCTTCTATGTCCGAGTCAAATAACATGGGCAGCTCATGCATTAAAAAATGATTAGTTCATGGTAGAACATCACTTAATCCATAAAATGGCTTCAAGTTGTAAGAATGGAAGAATTTATTAAAAACATATGCTCCAAAAATGTTTGGCATCCTCGACAAAACAAGCTGGCATTTGTTAAACTTCATGTTAATTAAACCAACTCCAACAGGAAAATAATTAATTATAAACTGATGGCCTCTTCCTTCTGCAAAACTGCATTTCTTGGTCTTCGTTTTCCCTTATATAAACAATTGATCTTCCTTCCCTCCAATTCCATATTGGATCTCAGTTTCGTACTTGTGATTTTATTACCTTTCAAATTAAGCCAGGAAAATGGCAGTGCTGAGAACATTAATATGTTTGGCATCCATAGGCATGTTCATGGAGCTCGCCATGGCAGCAAATTACACAGTTGGAGGTGCAAATGGAGGGTGGGATACAAGCACTGACCTGCAATCCTGGGTTGCAGCTCAAACATTTGCAGTAGGCGATAATCTGGGTAAGTTGCACATTGCTTGGCTTATATTATTACTTGATAATTTGTATTTTTTGAATTGACATTCGATTATCTGCAGTTTTTCAGTACACTCCGAACCATGACGTGCTTGAAGTTACCAAGGCGGACCACGACTCCTGCCAGGCCGGTAACCCGCTTCAGACATACACAAACGGTAACACGGTCATACCTCTTACGACTCAGGGAAAGCAATACTTCATCTGTGGTACACTTGGACATTGTAACCAAGGAATGCAGATTGAAATCGACACATTAGCGACGTCTACTCCACCGGCAACATCTCCTGTGTCTCCGCCTCCGGAAACTTCTCCCTCGCCGGCAAATGCCCCGGAATCAGCTCCTGGGAGTCCATTGTCCCCTGATGTGCCTTCAGAAGGAGCACCAATTGGTGTTTCACCATCATCACCACCACCACCACCTCCCTCATCAGCTATCAAGAACAGTTTCGGAACATGCTTCACATTGGGTTTGGCCTTGTGCTGATGGTGTTTTTGGCTTTTTAAGCCTATGGAGATTCCTTTGTTTACAAGAATCTTCGATTTATGTTCTTGTAGCGAAAATTGTCTGTTTCTCTTGGATTCTTAATTACATACCATGATTTTGCAACTAACGTTGTTACGGGGCAACGTGCACATAGCTTTGATGAAATTAGAGGTAAGTTAAATTTGATTCAATTTAAAGAAATAATTTTTCTTTTAAAATTTTAAATTATTCGAGTTAATTCAAATTTTAGTTTGGGTTTTGAGATTGAGTCAAGTTCACATTGCAAAGTTAGAATAACTGAAAATTAATTTAGTCTTTAGTTAAGTAATTTGATTGTTTTGCGATTTAATCTCCTATTTCTTTATTTTTTTAATTCTCCATTCGTTTGAAGTCGTTTTTTTACTAAATTTAAATCATATGTTATTAAGCCCAAAATCCCTAAAAATATCTAAAATCAACCCTAAAATCCTTAACCATAACCTTACCATCTCCTTTGTCGATCACAGTCACCGTCAACGATGTCATCAACTTCACCACCAATTGCTTCCGCCACCTTCATCGGTTATCTACCCATCCATTATTGGACCTCCACGGTCGATCATCCCATTGTCATTGCTTCAATTTCCTAAACCCGTAAATCAAACAAAACCCTAAATTACCCATACGCCCAAATTCTTTTGCGAAATGTGGCACCATATGCGTCCCCCTGCCAAATCCCATTCTCACCTCAATTTGCTTAAATTCCTTGAAAATTAGCACCCACTTGTTCGCAGATTTCATTTTGTCAAATTCTATTCCTTTGCATCTGATTTGTGCGTTCCTTTCCATTTTACCGTTCATTTGCATTTTGTCTAAATTACATGTGTTCTCACCAAGGAGGCAATGTTAGTAGTGTAAATCAACGTAACATTCGGTGAACTGTTCGTATAATGTTCCTTTATGTTCATTCATTAAGCTAAATAAATGAGTATAAGAAAAAATTATGTTCATTTAATAAATGAACGAATACGAACAAAGGTATATTCAGTTCATTTAAATTCATGAACAAGCTCGTTTACCCGGTTCTCCTTTTCCTTTTATTTTATTTTTTTACATTTTAAATATTGGTGAAGGTAGAAACTAAATTGAACACATGATAAAACTTGAAATTTAAATTGTGAATTTTAAGGAGTTTAAGAACTAGTGGTGTAATTTTATCATTTTTATTTAGCTTGCAAATGAAAGGGTAAAACTAAAAATTGAATATATAAACGAACAATAAAAAACACTAAATGAATGCTAAACAAACACTAAACGAACGCTAAAGGAGCATGTTCGTGATTATATAAATGAACACGTTCGCGAACAATAAATGAACGAACACCTTCAAAAATAAATAAACGAATACGATATTAAAAATTTAAATGAACACGAACAGAACGAACACCTTAAAAAAACAAACACAAACATAACTTTGTTCGTTCAAGCTCAGTTTATTTACACCCTTAGGCATCGTTATGCATCTATCTGTTCGTCGGTGTTCGAATCTTTCTTGTCATTGGTCGCTACCACCGTCACTGCCAACCATTCTCAACCCTAAACTTAATTTGGAAATTAGGGTTTTATGGTTTTGGGGTGTTTTGTGTAAAATAGAAAGAATTAGGGTTTTTTTTTGAAAATTTATGAATTTTATTTTAAAAAATAAAAAAAAATAAAATTATATAAATATGACATGTGTAACTTAACGAAATATTTTAACGGATATTACGGCCGAAGCACTTAAAATAACAATGTCTGCAACGTTAAACACCAAATTGATCGGAAAAAAGTTTAGGCACCTAAACTAGAAAAAGGGTATAGTTTAGGCATTTTTTTTTGTTTATTAAGCCTTAAAAATGTCTCATTTGTTAATAATCATTTCTATCTTCATACTGTGCATGCTTTCGCGTAAGTGTACTTGATCATTTAATAAGATTTTGATACTACTACTTGTATGTTTTTACTCAAAGTTCTTTAGTTAGAGATTTATCTGTATGATAGTAAAGTTGGTACTCGTTATTTGTCTCGGTATGTTGAAGTTTATCTGTTTAGCCATTAATCATGTAGCTTGAGTAATCTAATATGTAAAACACGTCTTCCTGTAAAAATTCTAAATTATTTCCTACACGAATGTTTGTGATCTTGTGTTGTTTTGATCCTATATGTGAGATTAAGCTTCTGTTATAGATTAACCTACCTTTAGAGAACGATGTATATCAAATTTAGGTCTTGTTGCTTTTTGTACTTTATGCAATACATACATACATACATATATATCTGCTAAGGTGTGTTCCTTATTTTAATATTACACTTTCCTTACCCTATTTATTGAATATGATTGATATGTTATTGTTTTGAATCGTTTGAGCGTGTGACTGCAACATGTATGCATTGATAGAATATGTGGTATGATTGATATGCTACTGTTTTGTATGTCTTGACTTGATATTTTATGTGATATTTGTTGTCTTTTTATTTTAATAGTAATCTCATTCTGTTACTCTGTATTTTTATACTTAAGTTTTTGTTTGACATCTAAAGGATTGAAGTTTTGATTCCAGCATTAAAAATGTACTTTTATACTTATTTTGACCTTTTGTTTTCAAATTATGGCATTAGTCATGGCGTTATTCGAACTTAAAATCTTTAAAAATCAATATCCTTAAAATTGTGACTAATGAAACCATAAATTATTTCCAACAACAAAACAAGTAGCACCCACCCACCACCCAGGATTCAACATAACAAGGGGGAAAATGGAACTGGAAAGTGTAGATTAAAAGATTTTGCAACAAAGTCAAATCCACCATTACAGATCATACATGAAAAATATCTTCTTCTTTTTTACAGTACACAAAAAAATAACCAAAATTCAAATCTGATCATCTCTCACCATAATTTAACTCACCATATAAACAAAGAAAACGCCGTACAAATCTTTTCTTAAAATGGAAACTAACCAGCTAATCTAAGCATGAACAGGACCTGGAGCCACCAATACCGGAGTGGGCTGATTTGAGGGCTGCGGCGCCAACTCTGCAGTAGAAGCAGGCGGTGGAGGAAATTGTGGCGGGGGATTTGGGTTTGTGGTAGGAGGAGCAGGTGGAGTGGTGGTAGGGTTGGCAGATGCAGGAGGGGGAGAGGAAGAAGAGGACGGTGGTGGTGGTGGTGTGGGAAGACAAGGGATGAAGAAGGGCAAGAATCGCCGAGCAATTGTGGGAGTTTTGGTGGCCGTGACGAAAGAGACCGAATCCCAAGACCAGACACAAAGCCACCAACACTGTCACTAGGAAGATGAAGATCTTTGTTGCTTTTCCCACATAACATATCTTCATTTTTCCTTTTTGTACTACAAGTAGAAGAACTAACTTCCAAAAACCTGCAAATCTCAAACGGTGTCTTGTCTTTGTTTACAGAGAGAGTATAGGATTTTAGTTTTATTCTTTTTCCTCAACTTTTACCACTGTCAATTTTTATCATTATGTTAGCCCAAACCTTAATTTAATTAATATAATAATTATTATAATATCTAAAAGATTATAAATTTAAATATATAATAGTTTTTTACCTATTTAAAGGTTCATACAGTTTAAGCATATGTGAATTTGCAGTTAGTTTTAATTTAAATTGATTTTGTTATTAATCTAAATAGTAAATAAATTGTATGTTTGTGAGGTCAGATGATTAAGGATATTTATTTATTTTGTTTAAATTTCAACATTTACTTTGTAAATGTAATAGCTTCTTACTAAGTCAAAAAGTGCATGCTTATAATTAAGGGTGTTCATATCTAATCTGATCTAAAAAAACAATCGAAAATCGATCCAAAAAACCGATAACCGAAAAAATCGAAACCGATTTAGTTTGTTTTTTAAAAAAAAAAACCAATCGATTCGGTTCGATTTCGGTTTGAAAATCTGAAACCGATTCGAACCGATATCTATTACAATGAAGTGAGACACCGTTTCAAGTATTTACCTTGTTTGATATGGACAGATTGTTTACAGATTTGCCAAATTTATAGGCTAACTTATAGGTGTTTCCATATTTCTTGTATAGTTAACTTTCTATTAAGACTCTTGAATATATATAATATATGTCCCTAAAGCTGTAATCAGATTATTGAAAATGCAAAAGATTTTTTACTACTGTTATGCCGATTTACAAATTTAAATGCAAAGATTTTAAAGTATTGTGTTTTTTCCTGCACATTGTTTGTTCATCAAGAATTCCCAGTTTCCAAGGGAAATTAACCCCCGACTTAAAGCTCCGCCTTAAGAATTCCAAGCTTTCGACAAAACATACTACATTGGATTGATGTTTATTCGATCGATGTTACATGTTAGCTTAGGATGTGAAATGTGAAACTATTTGACCCCCTTAGACATGTTATTACTTTGAATTTTTTGAAAAATTAGAATCCAAAAACTGCAAAAATTCAAACCGAATCAAACCACATTAATTGGATCGGATCGGATCAGATTTTTTTTAAAAACATCCAAACCGATTCAAATTGCAAACATTTATACTTTGTGATCGGATGCATTTTTAGCCAAAAATCCATCTAAATCGACCGAACACCCCTACTTATAATCATTTTTTAACCTTGAAATGATAATGAATTTTATTGAAACAAAAGAAGATACAACATTAACAATGCAACCAATAAAAAAATTAAGTACTATGTCCACACAAAAAAAATCTCAAACATAAAATAGGATAAAAAAAGAAAAAGGTAAAATAATTGTTGAAACTTTCTTTTGAAACTAACGTTCATCATCCATAGTAATCTAATAACCATCAATAGTATTTCTTTGTATATCCAATTAGACGTTTTAGAGATGATAAATGATTGGGAGCGAATTAAAATAAAATTACAAGTTTCTTCGTAAAATATATCTAAATAGATTGACAAACAACATCAAAAGAAATCTAATCAATGAAATATCACCGATAATCATAAATCAGATACAAACAACGTGGAGATCTCTATAAGATCATATATATACCATAAAGGTAGATAAACAATGTGTCATAAGATAAAGAAAATGTCATAATAGTAGAGTAAAGCGTGTCAAAAAGGTAAATGAATATAATAGTACATGTGAAAAGTAAGAAATTAAACAAAAAAGATTTTTATTAAAAATTAAGTTAATTATTATATGTCCTTAAATTATGACCTCATTTTAAATTGGTCCCTAAAATTTTAAATATTCTAATTTCATCCTCAAACTATGACTCACGTTCTAAATTAGTCCTTAAACTTTTGAACATTCTAATTTCATCCCTAAACTATAACTTTCTTTCTAAATTGTTCCCCAAACTTTTAAATATTCCAATTTCATTCCCAAATTCATCCAAATATTTAATTAGTTTCAACCATAATTTAACCTAAATTTTGTTTTTAAGCATATAATAGTATAACTTGGCGTAACGATTTGATTAACAAGGGATATGATTAGTATGTACATATAGTTTGGGATGAAATTGGAATGTTCAAAAAGTTTATGAACCAATTTAGAATGAAACTCATAGTTTGGGGATGAAATTGAAATGTTCAAAAGTTTGAGGACTAATTTAGAATCATAGGCATAGTTTAGGGATGAAACTTAAACATTTAAAAATTTAAGGACCAATTTAAAATGAAGTTTATACTTTGAGGATATGTGATGTAGTTAACTCTTAAATTATAATAAAAAGAGAATAAAATTTAAAATGAAGGTTATACTTTGAGGACATGTGATGCAATTAACTCTTAAAAATTATAATAAAAAGTGAATAAAATAACAAACCAAAGCGAGATATGAGAAAACAATGATGAAGATGAACAATGACAGTCAACGATCAACACCAAGACTGGTGTTTCTGTTCAGTGGCAAATTCAAAAGCTTTTTTGAGGGTGAACACTCATGCTTTAATAATATAAATTTTTTGTATGAGCTGGATATAATTCATAAAATAGATAACTAATCGAAGAAAATTTAGATTTGAACTAAGGGTGGATTCGTCGTTGCTGTCATTGATAAAATAAAAAAAAGAAAAAAGCTTGTTGTTGGTAGAGAAAAAGAAAACTATATTTTCTAATAAACTCTAGTTTAAGTTAATGATTTGTTAATTTTAATATTAAACAAAATAATATATTTTATCATATAAATTATTTATGAAAATTTATTTTTTATTGAACACATACTTTTGTCGACTAAAATATTTTATTGAACTTTTGAGGATTTGAGTTAGATATTAATATAGGTTTGTTTCGCCATTATATGATATTGGCAATGGAATTTGAGATTTAAGGTGAATATGCGAGTGCACGTGAAGGCCAATTAAAGAGACAAACATGAGCTTGTAATGCCATTACGGATTTAAATCATGCCCGTTAGATATAAAGTGACTTTACTGATAAATGAATTGCTATTATTTTTAAGATTTTGAATTCGAATATCGTAAATGTTAGGAATATGAACATAATAACAACAGTTATACTCTAGTTTGCCCAATTTTGAGAATTGGTTATTATAAAAAATCAAAACATTAATTCCCTTAAAACTGAATGATCAAATTGAAATAATTTTTTATCAAAATGTTAAAGTGCTAAAAATTAAGTGATCATCTAATTAATTTGCCTAAATATAAATACAGAGTGAAAGAGGAATATTTTGGGAGTTGAGCTCGAGTCTGAGTGTCTGCAGGCATGTCTATCACCATGTATACGTGACAGCATGCAAATAGTGGCCATTTTATATGAATATTAAACAATTTTGACTCATTGGATAAAGGAAACAAATGATAATATATGGTACTGTGAGTCTGATTATTAAAAAATATAAAATGATCCTTTAACTACATAGTATTATTTTGTTTACTTTTCGACTATTAAAATTACAAAACGATCATCCGATTATTCATACATTCCAAGCTCGTATTTTATTATTAAAAAATTGACAACAACATGTGTTGGACATTAACCTTGATTGAGATATAATAAATTCTTATACAAGAATATCAAATGACTATATAGTTGAAACAATTTCGGATCAAATTTTATTATATTCCAATAAACATGTTATCATCCAACTCAAACAAATTTTTAACGAAAAGGATAAGTAAATAAACATATAAATACTCGAATGATCATTTTGTAACTTTTAATAGTTGATGTACTCAACAATGCAATGCCCATAACAAGGGATCATTTTATAACTTTTAATAGTTGAATGACTCAACAAATAGTATCTATAATCGGGTGACCATTTATGTACTTTACCCATATTATTAAAAAAGAACGTAGAAAATTAAAAAAAAACACATTAACGTAATTACTAAATTTTAATAGTATTGGTGATCATATTAGTATTGTCGTTCCTTGTATCATTAACTCTAAATTCATTTTCACCCCAATTGAGTCCAAAACATACCCAATTAGAGCTCAATCTTAGTACAAAGACTCTAACGCAAGAACTAAAAATAATTACCAAATTTTAAAATAACGTTCGAACGTTAACATTTTGGATCATTAGTTTTTATTAGAGTAATTCTTCACTGGTTTTCTTTTCTATTTTTTTCATGGTAAGTCGTTCATCTTTTTTTTCTCTTCATTGATCGACGGTGACACAAATTTTAATGTTAATTGTTAACCGTTATTATTCTTTATTGTCATTTTTTTTTTTTTTATTTTCAATAATTTACTATATAATACATTTTCCTTTGCTTGTATAACACATTTTCATCTGTCTTTATGACACGTTTTCTTCTTCCTTTTGATACGTTTTTTGGCCGCTTGGTCGTCATTTTCTTTTATCTTTTTTTAAGGGTTAATTAGACGTCATCATAATTGATAAAGATGACTTATCTGTTATATTATTGATATTATATGTATTAGATCCTCGATTGGATCTGGATACATGTTATACGTTCGTGGTAGTTTTTCACGTTGTCGAGTCTGATTTGCGGATTGTCGGTGGTCTTTCAGTAGCTTAATTTATTTTTGTGGTTCGTTTGCCGATACGATCAGATCTGTTTATATCTATCTTTGTACAAGTTTCTTGGTTAATTTAATTTTTCCTTGTATGATTTTTATGTGATATTAAGTTGCTAGTTTTGTTTCAATGATTATAGGAAGTTTTCATAATCATGTACTTAATTTACAATTATAATTGTAAATCTTTATTGTAATTTAATACATTTCTTATTTTAAATAAAATTAATAATTTATTTCAATTTTTTTGTATCATTATAAAACTATTCAAAATTAATTAATTTTAATAATAACTTCATTTCTAACAATCTTCTCTTGCGTTTGTCTTTCATACTAAACAAATCCCAAATTATTTTTCTCTATGCAATATCTAATATAAGACTTCTAATTAATAGGGTGCATATGTGTGCAGAAATTTAGTTAAAATTAACAATAATATAAGATGAAAAACATGTATAATATGAATTAATTAATGAAGAATTAAGAGTTGGCATAGTAACTAATGAGGTGCCATTAATGGGAAAAAATAAAAACTTCCCTAAACAAATATAACATATAAAAGAAGAACAAAAAGGGTGGGTTATGTTGCATCGTCCTCGTCGCGTCTCAAACAGAGTCTTTCCTCACCCGACAAAACGAGAAACATTCGGGTGAACAAATTATCCCCCAGGGCCAAATATTATTACCAACCCACACCTGGGTTTTCTCTTCTTATCACATTGTTGGCTTTTCTGTCTTTTGTTCTGCCCGTTGCAAACATCAGACACGTAGAAGCCTGTTTGTCTTTTCATCTTCTTATTTTTTTCGTTTTTCATTTCTATCAAGATTGACAGACATTGAAACAAATTATTTGTATAGAAGATTAAAAAAATGGCATTTTTTCTGTGGGGGTGTTTGCCATTTTCCTTGAAGGCGGGAAAATCTTGAAGGAAGAAAGGTTGTGTTTTTGTTGAAAGATCATTAGTGTATTCGATGAAATGAGAAAAGTAATAAGCGAATGGGGTAATGTTTGGAAGATCCATGGAAATGAGAAGGGCTGGTTATGCCATTTTTTTGGTGATGTTGGTTTGCTATTTGAGCATAGTGAGCTTGGAAGGTAAGCGGGGGATACGTGAAGATGATGGCACCACAACATCTCCCATAAATGACAAAATGGTATGCATTCTTATTATTCCTCCTCTTGTTGAATTCTCGGAGTATGTATGTTGTTAAGGCACTTTAACATGTATAGCATTGTGATGAATGAAACTTAGAGAGGTTCGAGTTTGATTTTTTTTCTTAGGCAATTATATGTCGATTTCTAATCACAATGGGACAAAGATTTGACTATCAAAGGTAATTCATTCAGCTATGTCAAAATGTGTCCTGCCTTTACTTTGAATTATAAGATTAGTTGTTTCCCTTTACTTCGAATTTTATTCGATGTTTAATGCACATTAGAAATATTTTAAAGGTTCATGCATCTGTCACTGCAATTATGGATCAAGCGTTGTCGTGTTGAAAACATTACCTGTTGAAAGCTTGACAAAAAAATTATACTTACAGGCAGAGGAATGGAATCATTGCACGAGGGAGATGGGAGAAAAGAGAGTTGCTAGGAAAGATTTCAACCTGTATATACCACAAGTAACCAACGACTTGATATCGACACTATTAACAAAACAAAGCGTGGACAAAGCTATTAATACTTTGCCTCCTCAAGTGAGAGAAGGGGTTCTTGATTGCTTAAGAAAGAATGGGCTTGCCTTTCATGCTTACGACTCAGAGTTTACCTCAAGCTACATGCATCCATCTCGAGGTGTATTGGATTTTTCAGTTCATGTATCGAAAAAGGTTTCCAGTGCAAAACCAGGTAAATCTGGTAAGAAGAAGAAGAAGAAGAAGGATATGATGACAATTGTTATAGCTGTTGGTGCAACTTCTGCCACAACATTCATCCTTGTTGCAGTGGTCTTCTTTTGTTGTTTGAGGAAAACAACAGAACCAAAGGATGAAAAACCTCTTTTACACTTAACCGATTACTTGAGCGAAGGTATGTGTTTGTTGTGTTTGTTGTCATTGAGTTGTATTCACTTTCTTTTTCATGCTTGCGCAAACATTTTAACGTTACAATCTTTCAGATTCTTCACACAAGTCTATCAGTTTAGGAAGTTCTAGCAACAAAG
Source organism: Hibiscus syriacus (assembly GCF_006381635.1). Lineage (NCBI taxonomy): Eukaryota > Viridiplantae > Streptophyta > Magnoliopsida > Malvales > Malvaceae > Hibiscus > Hibiscus syriacus. Next base: position 1,493,757 of record NW_024062691.1, read on the forward strand.
AACCCGTTACTAGCGACCAAAATGACCATTCTTTGGCTAGTAGTTCGCCCACGGAGCAAGATGATAACTCACTTCCAAAACCACCAGGATATAATGCCACTGTTGGAGCAGGCCTGAAACCTCCTCCTGGGAGACCAGCTCCTACTCCTCCAGCACCACCTCCCAAAGCACCAGCTCCTCCTCCTCCTCGTGCTGCCCCCCCACCGCCTCCGCCTAAAGGTGTCCGTCCTCCTCCGCCACCAAAATCGAAGGCTGGACCTCTTGGAGCACGTAAACAGAGTGGTTCTGATGGCGACAGTGATTCTTCACAAAAAGCCAAGTTGAAACCTTTTTTCTGGGACAAGGTAACGGCTAGTGCAGATCAATCAATGGTCTGGCATGAGATCCATGGTGGATCATTCCAGTAAGGAAACAATTCTACCTTGCATTAATTATAGACAATCTGACTAATAATGCTTCATCAAAAATTTTCTTTGATTCCAAATTGCATTTGGAAAACCTCTGTAGGTTCAATGAGGAGATGATGGAGATTTTATTTGGTTATCAAGCAACTCAGAACAAGAGTAATGAGAAGAAAGATAAAGCAGGTGAACCAGCGATCAAGTACATTCAAATTATCGACCCTAGGAAAGCACAAAATTTGGCTATTCTTCTACGTGCACTAAATGTCACAACACATGAAGTTGTTGATGCTCTCCAAGAAGGTCTCTTTCTATCTGTTAAAGGAATACTACGGAATCGCTCTATCATACTGATACTAAACATCATCTACATTTTAGTTTTACTGACAATTAAAATGCATAAAATTTGATTTAACAAGAGATTTAAATGCTTAAGATGATATTGCTATGGGGTTAATAGAATTTCTAATCTCAAATACATAAAGGAAATTATGTTGGCAGAGAACTTGTTGGTATTGAATGTAGTAGGAATTTGAGTAATTATATGTGCGTATTATTGGAAAATAATTCTATGCATTGTATTCACATTTATCGAGATAAGCGAATCAAACAGTATAAAGATAGTTATTGAAAACATACCAAGTGCATAGATAGCCGCTGAAAAAAGAAGTTTTAAATTCTTATTCATCTAGTCGAATATGGATGTGAAGTATTCGTTTTAGATCCACCTTTTTCAATCTTAAATGCATGTGATAGCTCACTCTTTTAAACTAAACTGAACCAGGTCACAGGCTTCCAGGAGAGCTCCTTCAAACATTGCAGAAGATGACACCAACACAAGATGAGGAGCTGAAGCTTAGATTATTCGCAGGGGATATTAATCAATTGGGCCCTGCAGAGAGGTTCCTTAAAACCGTGGTTGAAATACCTTTTGCCTTCAAACGGATTGATGCCTTGTTGTTCATGAGCACTTTTTCGGAGGAAGTTGCTGGCATTAAAGAATCCTTTGCAACTCTTGAGGTGAAATGATAGATTTAAGAACTCAATAGGAGGAAAGAAAAGAAAATAGTAATAATTATCATAGTTCTTTTTATATATGTTTTGGCCGATGGAGTCTTCTGCTTCTCAATAAACCGGAGGCCACAGAATTTAACCGTAAAACATATTTTCTAGGAATTTATCTTCATGAATATAGTTCCTATATGAAAACCTCTATTACTTCATTAGATAAGTAACCTGATGGTTGTGATTATTGTCTTAATGGCAGGTAGCTTGCTCGAAGCTAAAAGATAGCAGATTGTTCATGAAGCTTCTAGAAGCAGTGCTTAAAACCGGTAACCGCATGAATGATGGTACCTACCGTGGTGGTGCACAGGCATTCAAGCTTGACACACTCTTGAAACTATCTGATGTAAAGGGAACGGATGGTAAGACGACACTTCTGCACTTTGTAGTTCAGGAGATCATACGTTATGAGGGTATAAGATGTGTTCGCTCACAATCATCAAGCCGGGGCGAGAGCGTTGGCCATTTCAAGGAAGTGGACTTCACTGAATGTGATGACCAAGACCAGGAGGAAAATTACCGCAGTTTTGGTCTTGAAGTGGTTTCAAGTCTAACCAGTGAACTTGAAGTTGTTAGGAAGGCTGCTGTGATTGATACTGATGCCCTGACATCTACTGTGACAAAACTCGATTTTACTTTGAAAAAAACTAAAGATTTTTTGAATATGGATATGAAGGATACCGATAGTGAGGCCACTCAATTTTATCATTCGATAACTTGTTTCACTGACGCTGCAGAAGCTGATATTCAAGGGCTATCAGGGGAAGAAAAAAGCATAATGGAGCTCATCAAGAGCACAGCGGATTATTTTCATGGTCAGGCAGGAACGAAGGAAGGCTTGCGTTTGTTTGCGATTGTGCGAGATTTCTTGACAATGTTAGAAAAGGTTTGTAAAGAAATTAGAGACACCAGAGCTAAGCAGCAAGCCCAGCGAGCCAAGGATTCCAAAAACGAAGGTTCATCAGCGCCAACTTCTCAACATAAGAGAAAGCAATCTTCTTTGGAGGGTCAGCAAGACAAGGATTCCAAAAAAGAAGGTTCATCAGCGCCAACTTCTCAACATAACCGACAACAATCTTCTTTAGAGTGTCAGCAAGACAAGGATTTCAAAAATGAAAGTTCATCAGCGTCAGCTGCTCAACATAACCGACAAAAATCTTCTTCGGAGTGTCAGCAAGACAAGGATTCCAAAAATGAAGGTTCATCAGCGCCAACTTCTCAACATAACCGACAACAATCTTCTTCGGAGTGTCAGCGAGACAAGGATTCAAAAAATGAAGGTTCATCAGCGCCAGCTTCTCAAGAGAACCAACAACAATCTTTTTCGGAGCGTCAGCAAGACAAGGATTCCAAAGTTGAAGGTTCGTCAGCGCCAGCTTCTCAAGAGAACCAACAACAATCTTCTTTGGAGCGTCAGCAAGACAAGGATTCTAAAAGTGAAGGTTCATCATGCCGGCTTCTCAAGAGAACCAACAACAATCTTCTTTGGAGCGTCAGCAAGACAAGTATTCCAAAGGTGAAGGTTCATCAGCGCCAGCTTCTCAAGAAAACCAACATCAATCATCTTCGGAACGTCAGCAAGACAAGGTTTCCAGAGAAGAAGGTTCATCAGCGTCAGCTTCTCAAGAGAAGAACCAACAACAGTCTTCTTTGGTGTGTCAGCAAGACAAGGATTCCAGAGATGAAGGTTCATCAGTGACAGCTTCTCAAGAGAACCAACAATCATCATCTTTGGAGCATCAGCAAGACCAGGATTCCAATAATGAAGGTTCATCAGCACAGGCTTCTCAAGTGAACCAACAACAATCGTCTTTGGAATTTCAGCAAGACAAGGATTCCAAAAATGAAGGTTCATTAGCATCAGCTTCTCGACAGAACCCACAACAATCATCTTCAGAGCGTCAACCACCGCCCCCAGATATTCGTAAACAATTGTTTCCAGCAATTACTAGTCAGCGGGTGGACGATTCCAGTTCAGACGAAGACAGTTTCTCTCCTTACTGTAAATTTAGAGAGGTATAAGAGATTTTCAAATGGCAACATATTAACGTTTCCTTTTTCTTTTCATTATTATAGTTTACCTCACTGTTACACTTGTACAAAGGTCGTTATAGATTGAAGCAAATTTGATTGCCGTAGACAACAGTGAACATCTTCCATAGTTATGTAAGTCTTTTCAGACTAGCGAAACATCCAAACCAGGGAGGCATTCTTTAGCCTTTTTACCTAAATAGTATAACTTTTTTTTAGATTATTTACGAAATTATATTCAAAACCTATTATTTACGCAAATTTTAATTAAAAAGATAATACTTTATCTTGATTGTTAAGGTTTGAGTGAATATGTAACCCATAGACCCGACTTATGCATTACGACCATATCTAGTGAAATACAGTAAATTTTTCAAAATAGTTTTCAATAATTTAAATTCATATTATGAATAAACAACTTTAAAAACATAATTATTAATAATAAGTTCTAATTCGAATAATATATATAAAACTATAAATGTCTGAGTAAAACAAAATCTTTCACAAATCAGTATCGATGTAATTCTAACATCAGTCGCAAAAGCAATATACGTCGCAAGACAAGTATTTCAAAATAAATAGGCACATGTCACCCATCATAATGACAAATCGAAAGATAAAAATATTACAATAAAATAATATTATACGAATGTGTGATCCTCAAGTACCAGGTTCGAGTCGCCTATCAAATAGTATCTGAAATAGAGAAGTTTGGGGAGTGAGCTAGGGAGCTCAGTGTGTTCTAGTAGTGCAAAATAAAAACATACAATTAAGTTTCAAAATCAGTTCATTATCAAAGTTATCAAAACGACAATAGAATTGTAGTTTAAAATATAGAATAACCCTCCAATCGTACACCATATGTAGTTCCCCAGAACTACTTCCATAAGGACTTACCCTAGACCCAAAGGGCGTAGGTGCCTACCTAAGGGAGCACCTTGGATCCATAAGGTCTTATCCTAGTCGAAGCGTAGGTGCCCACATGAAGGGTGTGCTCTCAGACTCATAAGGACTTACCCAATGCACATAGCAGAGGAGCCACCCTAAAGGAGTACCTTAGGGTCCATAAGGCCTTTCCACTAAGCCCATTGGGCCTAGAAACCTACCCAGGGGGTCGCCTTAGGTCTATAAGGAATTACCAGCTTGATCGGTGATAAACCTACAGAGACTTCATACCATATCCCAGAGTACCCCGAAGAGAATAGTTTTCAAACAGTAAACAGTAGTAGCAGGAAAAAAAGTTCAGACATATACCAATTCAATAAAAGAAGTAACTAGAGAACATGAATCAGACAAGCATACTTAAAACTTCAGTAAATTAGAAATTAGGCTTAAAATAGATAAATCATGCGAAATTAATTAGATCAGCTAGCCATATTGCAAATCAGGTAAAACAGTCATGTGCACATGATATTTCAAACATGTATTTAAAACATATATATGACACACAAGGAACACACCTCGTAGAAAGAATCAGTCCGATAGATTTATCGAGCACCAACTTCACTATGGTTTTCGACTGTACGAGAACCTAAGTCATATTAGAACAAAATTATTATCAGAGTAATACACTAAATTGAGTATCTAACAGGGTTATAGAACTATACGAGTAATCACGGGCTCTCGCAGACGAGCGGTCCGGAGAAACCAGGTTGAGGAGACAAACGGTCGGGAGAATCATAGGTACCCTAATTAATGACATCATAAAGTAATCATTATTTACCTTGTGAACTTAATTAAATGGCTTATGCATGTTCGAGTTTACGGTTAATTTGGAGGCTTTTGGATTAGAATTTGGTAAAACGGACTTCGGATTCAGACTCAGGACATTAAAAAACATAAAAATTGACTTTTTGGTCAAAGTCAAAGTCAACGGGTAGACCGATTCAGGTTGACTAAGTTTGGTTCGGGTTGACTCAATTTGGTATGAGTTTACTCAGGTCGATTCGGGTTGACTTAGGCCATTTCGGGTTGACTCAATTTGGTCGAGTTGACTCAGACCAGTTCAAGGATGTTCTAAGATCGGGGAGAAGCCCCATGCACACGCTGTAGCGCGTGACGAAGTGTGACGGTGGCGACGGGGTCAGAAGCGACAGTCGAGCACTCCTAGATCACAAAAACATCAATACAAGCTATATCAATGCTCAAAACAAGTTAAAATCATCAGAACCAAAAACAAAAGGCTGAAATGATTACCCCAACGACAAATGGACAAAATCGGCGATGTCGACGTGACCCGCCGATTGGGTTTTAAGCGCATGGAGGTGGGGAGTTCAGTGGTGGTAGCGGTGAGGCGAACCAATGCCTTGAATGGTTGGAATCGAGGAAAAATCAAGCGACGGGGTGGGTTTTTCGACGGTTCCTTAATGAGCTCCCCCACGGCGAAATCTGGAGTAGGGTTGGAGAAGTTTTGGTCCGAGCAAGGCGGAGATCATGATGGGAGTGGTAGTGCGTTCCAAAGGTGGTCGGACGGTGAGAAATTGCGGTGGAAGGGTAACGACAATTATGGATTTAGGAGGTTTGATTTTGGGTGTAACCTCATAGACCCACCCTATGCGTTTCGACTAAGTCTAGTGAATTACATTAAAAATTCTTAAAACATTTTTCCAAAAACATTATTTGATAATTTAAAACTATATTACAAATGACATTTATAAAAGTATAATAAATAACGATAAAAGTTTAACTCGTAAATATAAAACTAAAAACGATTACATTAAACAAAATATGTCATAAACCTGAAGTACGATAAACCAAGAATCAGTCGAAAAATCCATAAACATCATCGTCATAAAATGAGTACATCAAAATAAAGGCCCATGTAACATAATTAAAAGAAATTCAGAATATAGAAACATTACAACAAAAATTTCTTCAATAATGTGTCGATCTCCGAGTGACTGATTCGGGTGTCTATCCACAAGTATATGAAAACAATTCATGATAATATCCCATAAAACATTTCACGTTACAAGCAAAAATTCCATGATCCATATTCATCAAAATCATATCGTCTAGTGAAAATAATCATTCAAATATTATGCATCAATCATCATAGTTCACGAGCCATCATCATTGAATTGTAAATTTTAGTGAAACATATATCAAATCAGATAAAACAATCGGTGGCACATAGGGAACACACCTCCTAAAATAAGGCTGTTGAGTTAATCGATTGATGGAATCGGCTAAGAGGGGGGTGAATTGGCAATTAAAAAGTTGGTGGAAGCTTTTATAGAAAATTGAAAGAAGTTGCACAACGATTTAGAGTGGTTCGACTTTCTCAATCAAAGTTTACGTCCACTACCTTAGCTATCCACACTAAGATTTTCCAACAAATTCACTAATTTGTTCTTTCTTTTGAGGCCAAAGAGTAACCTTACAACTCCCTCAAGAATTATACCCCATTCTTGAGCACACTCTTTTTCAAAGAGAAATACACAAATTTACAAATTTGCAAACTTAAAGGAAAACCTCACAAGGCAATATGTTTGCACAATTCTAGAACAAAGAAAAGAACACTCAAAAAATGAATACAATTGAGTACAAGTAGTGTTCTTGAAAGCAAAATGAATATTGAATGAAAAATAGGCTTGAATTGCTCAAACAATGAGTTTGATGCTTTCTCTTTGATTCTCTCTTGTTTTAGTTGCTTGTTGTTTTCTTATTGTTGATTAATGACTTCTAAGCTTGTTTAAATACTCCTTCAATTGATTCTGAATATTGGGGATGATTAGTGGAGTCAATAGAGCCGTTTAAGTATGAAAACAATTAATAAAACCAGTTGGGAGCGTCAGTGCATCGATGCATACCCAAGGTGCATCGGTGCATCAAGTGTAAAATTCAAATATTTTGACCGTTGGACCACTTAGTGCATCGGTGCACAAAGTGTGCATCGATGCATAAAATGCATTCGATTTTCAAAATAGCCTGAGTGCATCGATGTATGGCTGGTGCATTGATGCATCAAATGCATTCGATGTTTTCATAAAACCCTGAGTGCATCGATGCATAAAATGCATTCAATGTTCAATTTATTCCATGGTGCATCGATGCATGGATTGGTGCATCGATACATCACTTTGAAAAATTGATTTTAGGCTTGATTTTGGTTCAAAATACTTTGTGAAAATTGTTTAAAAAATATATTAAGTATAAAACACAATTTTGCACATTTAGTAAGGTTTTAAATTGATCTTGAAAGACTTGGAGTAATAATTTGATATTCGAGTAATTAAATCGAATATACTTAGAAAATCATTTGTAAAATCTTAAAATTCATTTATACTTAATTTGTTATATCGAAACATCAAAATGTTTCAACAATCTCCCCCTTTTTGATATAACAAAACATTTGTGTAATTTTAAGATTTTCTTTGAAAATAAAGTTTAAAAAATTAAATTATGAAAATTACTCCCCCTTACTCTACAACTTCTCCCATTTAACACTTTTACACTTCTCCCCCTTTTGTTAAATCAAAAAGACTCTAAAATGTTTTAAACAAGGTTTTAAAAAAAATAGCCAATTAATTATAAGTAAATAAGGTTAAGTTGCTAAGATCACAATTAAAAGAGAGATTAGCCATTAGTTTCATAATCAATATTCATAAACAAGTAATGGATAATTGGTCAAATATGTCTAATGATGCAAAATTAATAAACATTAAGCTCAAATTGAACGTTAAAACCAAACCAAATATATAATAAGCTTAAATATCCAAGCATATAAATCCAAACAAACGTCAAACTAAAGAAAACAATCCCAAAGCATTCAAAATGTTTTAACAATTAAAGTTCTACATTGATCTAAAACAAAACAAAGTCTACTCGCCCATAGAAGGATCGAGAGGAGGAGGAGGAAATCGTGCTTGCATATCAAGAGAAAGAGCATCCATACGTGCAAGCGTCTCTCTTTGAAACTCCATATGTCGAGATTCCAAAGTGTCTAAGCGATGATTTATTGCTTCGTGAGTAGCAGTCAAGTGGGATTCGATGGAAGCATACCGTAGATCAAATGTCTCCAAAAACGAACAAAAATATGGAGGCACTTGATCCTCTTGTGGAGCTGGTTCTGGTGCAGGCTCATTATCTGGCACGTGATCATCGATATCTTGCATAAGCTGTTGAAGTTCGGGATCATCGTCAGTAGCTGAGCGGAGGAGGAGCACGAGAGGAGCTAGGAGCAGCTCGTGAAGAACTCGCTCCCGGAGTTTGCTTACTGGGTCGAAAGACCCAAAGACCGGTTTCCTTGTCTTGTTTCCAATCCGCTTTCTTCAACGAGGTGAGATTGATTTGATTTTGGAGAGGGATAGGATTGTCGAGAGAGACGTTTAGACCGAGTTTGAAGGTTACTAAGAAGACATCCATAAACTAATGTTTCAACATGTTTTAAAGGAACAATGTTTATGGTATCCACTAGTTGACTAAATATAATGTGGGGCAGATTTATTTTGTTCTTATTCTTGATACAGTGCATCCACCATAAATCCCTAGTACGAGAGTGGAGTACCTACCTCCGGATGGTCTAAACCACCAAGAGATCATCAAATGAAGAAAACGATCGTGATGAGATCGTAGAGTACTAACACTAGCGTTTGGAACATAGGGATATTCCACAGTTTCATTCTCATTATATAACCCATCATCATCTAGCCCAAAACGAAAGCTATAATCTCGAGGTCAATATTAATATATTGGCCTAAAAGATAGGATCTGATTGTTATAGTCCCACATTGAGTATTGTTTTGAATACATACCGCATTAGAGTAGAAAATACGGACTAACTGATGATAGACGATAGGTTTGAGGTGAAACATTTTATCAAACCTCCAAGTTTTAAGAATCAGAAGGTATTCGAGTCAATATCTATCATGGCTTGAAGAGAAGGAATACACTCTTCCCGGATTCTATATGATTGGAAAGACTCCATGTACCTATGGTTCAAGTCGTCTCGACGACGTTCAGGCATATTGAAACAGAGTCCTATAAGACTATTAGGTGGAGGAGGAATGGGATTTGGAGGTCGGGTAGAACGACTAGAAGAAGTCCTAGGGCGTTTTGGATTTGACATGGTTTAAAGATTCGGAATAAGGAATGTAACCTTCAATTTGAAACACATGTATGCACAATAATCAATCCCAAAACTCAATTGAGTCCTCAATAGTTCAAGGTTCTCTAAACCTAATCCTAATGGGCAAGGTTTTGAAAACTATTTGAAAAATCATAATATGTATAGTTTTCATGAAAACAACATAATTAAATCAAAAAATCAAATTTAAAAATTAAATTTAGATTTTCAATTTTTTTATTTTAAAAATTCAAAAATTCATTGAAAATTTGTGAGTTTTTGATGAAATTAGTTGTAAAATCTAGTTTGTAATCATCAAACAATCAATGCCCGATATAATGTTCATCTAGAACTAATTAAAACTAGTCCTAAGATCAAAATATGATAAACTAAACTTTATAGAAAAATACCTTGAAAATTTCGGATTGACGAGAATGAGATGTTGTGTTGTACGATTTAATGATAGTAGCAGGATATAGAGATGAAAAGCTCGAAGATTCTGAAAAATTTTCATTGATTTCGAGCAAGAGGAGAATTTAGAGAGAGTGGCGGCAAGTGAGTGTTTTTGAGGGTTTTAAAACAAAGAAGAGAAATAAGGTTTTTAACCAAAACCGACGGATGCATCGATGCATGGCCTTGTGCATCGATGCACATTCAAGGCATGCATCAGTGCACCTTCATGGTGTATCGATGCACATTCAAAGGGATGCATCGATGCACTGTTAAGTGTATCGATGCATTAAGCACAAAAATGTCAAAAATCCATTTTAAACACTCAAAATGCTAAATTAATTAGCTCTAGTGGTATTGGCAACTCATATAATGAAAATTAATCATGTTCAATCAATCAAATTAATCCTTAAACTACATTTGAACATAAAATTAATTTTCATCAAGAAACATAAACTCCCTCTAACTAATAGCAATGAATGCAATCAAAAAATTACTATTATAAGCATTTTTCATTTATTCTTAAAAGTGCTAAAATTATTTTAAACACTAAGTGAAGATAGGTCAGTTAAACCTAATTCTCTCTAAGTGTCCAAAATCTTTCTTTATCTAAAGGTTTTGTAAAGATATCCTCTAATTGGTGCAAAGTATCAACAAATTATAGAATTACATCTTTCTTAGTGACATGGTCTCTAATGAAGTGATGTCTTATTTCAATGTGCTTAGTTATAGAGTGTTGAATGGGATTTTTAGTGAGAAAAATAGCACTAGTATTGTCACACTTGATAGAATGATACCTACTTCAATTTCATAATCAAAAAGTTGTTGTTTATCTATAAAACTTGTGCTCAACAACTACCGACTGAAATGTATTACGCTTCAGTGGTAGATAATGCAACACAATTTTGTTTCTTTGAAAACTAAGAAATCAACATATTTCCAAGGAATTGGCAAGTACCGGAGGTGCTTTTCCTATCTAATTTGCATCCTCCATAATATGCATCAGAGAAGGTATGCAAGCTAAAGCTAGAGTCTCTAGGATACCAAAGTCCTAAACTAGGAGTGTCCTTAAGGTATCTAAAGATTCTCTTAACAGCTAGTAAATGTGATTCCTTAGGGCATGATTGAAATCTAGCACATAAGCAAACACTAAACATAATGTCTGGTCTACTTGCAGTTAGATAAAGCAAAGAGCCAATCATTGACCTATATAATTTAACATCCATAAATTTACCTCCTTCATCTATGTCAAGCTTTGTTGATGAGCTCATTGGAGTGTCATGAGGTTTCCCATTTTCCAGTCCAAACTTCTTGAGCATATCTTTGATGTACTTAGCTTGATTGATGAAGATGCCATCTTTTCTTTGCTTGATTTGGAGTCCCAAGAAAAATGAGAGCTCCCCCATCATGCTCATCTCAAATTTACTTTACATTAGCTTAGAAAATTCTTGGAAAAGAACATCATTAGTAGAACCAAATATTATATCATCAACATAAATTTGAACTACTAATAAATCTGTACCTTTATGCTTTAAAACAATGTAGTGTCAACCTTCCCTTTTGAAAAACCTTTTTCAATTAAAAAGTTTGACAATCTTTCACCATGAGGTTTCTCATTTTCCAGTCCAAACTTCTTGAGAATATCTTTGACGTACTTAGCTTGATTGATGAAGATGCCATCTTTTCTTTGCTTGATTTGAGTCCCAAGAAAAATGAGAGCTCCCCCATCATGCTCATCTCAAATTTACTTTGCATTAGCTTAGAAAATTCTTGGAAAAGAACATCATTAGTAGAACCAAATATTATATCATCAACATAAATTTGAACTACTAATAAATCTTTACCTTTATGCTTTAAAAACAATGTAATGTCAACCTTCCCTTTTGAAAAACCTTTTTTCAATTAAAAAGTTTGACAATCTTTCATACCAAGCTCTAGGAGCTTGTTTTAAACCATAAAGTGCTTTTGTCAATTTAAGAACATGATTTGGAAATTTTAAATCTTCAAAACCTGGAGGTTGTTCTACATTCACTTCTTTTATAAACCCATTTAAAAATGAGCTTTTAACATCCATTTGATATAATTTAAATTCATGAAAACATGCAAATGCTAATAACATTCTAATTGCTTCCATCCTAGCTACGGGAGCGTATGTTTCATCATAGTCTATGCCTTCTTCTTGAGTATACCCTTGAGCAACAAGTCTAGCCTTGTTTCTCACTATATTACCACTTTCATCAAGCTTATTCCTAAACACCCATCTAGTACCTACATAGATTTATTACTAGGCCTTTCAACTAATGTCCATACTTTACTTCTCTCAAATTGATTTAACTCTTCTTGTATAGCCATAATCTAATGTTCATCATTTAATTCCTCTTTAATATTCTTAGGCTCTATGCATGAGATAAATGCAACATAATTACAAACATTTCTAAGAGAAGATCGAGTTGTTACCCCTTTGGATGGATCACCTATAATTTCACAATCCTTGATATAGTTGTACTCTATTGGGTAAGATATATCCCTTTATTCAATGGTTGGATTCTCGAGAGGATCTTGAGTTTCCTCATCTTTCGTTTCTTCATTTGATGATGGTTCTCCAATGTCATGTCCAACGTCATTTATATTTATAATGCCTACATCATCATTCACACAAGAATCCTTTCTCGGAAGGAGATTATCATTGAAAACAACATGTATAGACTCTTCTACAACTAAAGTTCTTTTATTAAATACTCGATAAGCTTTAGAATTTAAGGAATAACCCAAAAAAATTCCTTCATCACTTTTAGCATCAAATTTGCCAAGATTGTATTTACCGTTGTTTAAAACAAAACATTTACATCCAAAAGGATGAAAATAGCTAATGTTAGGCTTTTTATTTTTAAAAAGTTCATATGAGTTTTCTTCAAAATAGGCCTAATCATTACTCGATTAATAATATAACAAGCGGTATTTGTGGCTTCCGCCCAAAAATATTTTGGCAAATTATTTTCACAAAGCATGATTCTAGCCATTTCTTCTAAAGTTCGATTTTCCTCTAAACAACTCCATTTTGTTGAGGAGTTCTTAGTAATGAAAAATTATGGATTATACCATTAGAATTACAAAACTCAGTAAATCCAAGATTTTCAAATTCAGTGCCATGATCACTCCTAACACTAGTTATAGAGTAACCTTTTTCGTTTTGGACTATTTTTGAAAATATGATGAAATTTTCTAATGCTTCATCTTTAGTAATTAATAATAGAACCCCAAGTATATCTAGAATAGTCATCTACCAAGACAAATGCATACTGTTTTCCACCCAAGCTAGTAGTCCTAGTTGGCCCAAAATGATCTATATAATCAATTGTAATACTCTACTAGTTGATACATCATTAATGGATTTAAAAGAAACTAGCTTTTGTTTTCCTTTAGCACAAGCATCACATATTTTATCATTATCAAATTTTAGTTTAGGCAACCCTCGAACTAAATCTCCTTGAATTAGCCGTTGCAAAACACTCATACTAGCATGTCCTAGTCTCCTATGCCATAACCAACTATCATGCTCATCCTTAGCAACTAGGTACAAATTAGTCATATTTATAGAATCTAAATACACCATGTAAATGCTTCCTATTCTATGACCAATAAGCATAATTCGATTAGATGCAATGTCAATAACTTTACAACCATTAGTTTCAAACATGACATTGAATCCCTTATCACATAATTGACTAATACTCAGAAGATTATACATTAATCCATTCACATATAAAACATTCTTAATTTGTATGGAAGAGGTATTACCTATTGTACCTATACCTTCAATTTGACCTTTTGAATTATCACCAAAAATCACTTCTCCTCCATTTTTGGCGTTAAGCTCTATGAACCGATTTTTGTCCCCGATCATGTGTCTTGAGCATCCACTATCAAGGTACCATGAGTTTGAATTTATTTCCCGTGCCTTGTAGCAATGCTCCTTTTCCTACAAACATAGATTAATTTATAATTTTTGGTACCCAAATTCTTTTGGGTCCATATTCATTAGTTTCCAAAATCCTAGTCCCCTTGGGTATCTATTTGTGTAGGATATCCTTATCTTTAGTAGTAACGAGTCCTTTAGGAACCCATATACTTCTAACGATTTTTCCATTAGAGGTTCTTCGGGGACCTCTATGATTATAGTTTTTAAAACTTTTTCTAACTCCGTTTTGTTCCAACTTTATCAGAAGAAGCTTTAAGATCATCAATTTTCTTTTGATGATCATCATTGACCTTTGGAAGTAAATTTTGCAAATCTGAATTTTTCTTTTCAAACTCTTCTAGTTTGATTTGCAAATCTTTGATTTGACTTCAAGACCGTTGTTGGTTTTGGATATGAGTTTATTTTCATTTTTCAATTTTGAAATATCATTTTTATATTTTAAAAACAATTTCTCATAATCCGAAGCCAACCCATTATATTCCTCTAATAACTCATCATAAGATAAATCATCTAAATCAAATGAGTTAGAGGTTACCTTAGAATCTTCCCCGAATGCCATCAAGAACAAGTTTGCTACTTCTTGTTCCTCTTCATCTGAACCTTCTTCATCGCTCCATATAGCCACATGAGCCTTATGCTTAATCTTTGATTGACCCTTCTTCTTCAATTGTGGGTAATCATATTTAACATGCCCCAGTTTTTTGCATTCATAGCAAATGATTGGGTTCTTCTCCTTTGGTTTATTTTTGAAGCCTTCATTTCGTTTGAATTTTTTTCCTCGGTTAGGCCTCATCATTTTTCTGAACCGTTTGGCAAACAAAGCCATCTCCTCATCATCTTCATCTTCATCCGGATCAATCTCATCTCTTGTTGATTTGAGAGCAACTCCTACGTTCTTCTTTTTCTCCGTCTCCTTCTTTGGCTCGTCTCTTCTCTCAAGGTCTTCCTCTTCTTTAAGCATCATTTCATGCGTGAGGAGAGAGCCAATAAGTTCATCGAGGGTTAAGGATTTCAAATTCTTAGCCTCGATGATCACCGTCTTCTTTGATTGCCAAGCTTTTGGAAGAGAGTAAACTAACTTCCTTACAAGCTTGTTATTTGGAATGATTTCTCCATATCATTTGAGGCTATTGACAATCATGGAGAATCTATCCGTCAAGCTTTGACATCTTCATCCGGTTTCATCCTGAAATTTTCATAGCTATGAGTTAGAAGACTAATTTTAGATTCTTTTACCTTGTTTGTGCCTTCATGAGTAACTTGTAGTTTGTCCATATCTCCTTGGCGGTTGTGCAAGATGAAACTCTCCCGTATTCATCCGGTCCAAGAGCACAAAAGATGATATGGATAGCTTTGGAGTTGAGCTGGAACAATCTTGTATCTCCTTCACTCCATAACCTCGGGTGAGTAGAGGGTTTGATGTATCCATCTTCTATGATGTTCCCATGCTCCCATATCACTTTCTTGAATGAAATACATCATCCTATTCTTCCAATAAGTATAATTAGCTCAATTGAAGAAATGAGGCTTGTTAACGGGCAATGAATCGAGACCAAAGTCGGAGTTTGAAGTTTAACCATTGATGACTTTGAAAATCGATTTAACTCTTCCTGAATCGACTCAAGAGGTGATTAAACCTTCAAATGAGTAAGGCTCTGATACCAATTGTTTAGTTAATCGATTGACGGAATCAACCAAGAGGGGGTGAATTGGCAATTAAAAAGTTGGTGGAAGCTTTTGTAGAAAATTGAAAGAAGTTGCACAACGATTTAGAGTGGTTCGACTTTCTCAACCAAAGTCTAAGTCCATTACGTTAGCTATCCACACTAAGGATTTTCAAACAAATTCACTAATTTATTCTTTCTTTTGAGGCCAAAGAGTAACCTTATAACTCACTCAAGAATTATACCACAATTATTGAGCACACTCTTTTTCAAAGAGAAATACACAAATTTGCAAACTTACAAAAAAAACCTCACAAGGCAATATGTTTGCACAATTCTAGAACAAAGAAAAGAACACTAAAAAATGAATACAATTGAGTACAAGTAGTGTTCTTGAAAGCAAAATGAATATTGAATGAAAAATAGGCTTGAATTGCTCAAACAATGAGTTTGATGCTTTCTCTTTGATTCTCTCTTAATTCTAGTTGCTTGTTGTTTTCTTATTATTGATCAATGGCTTCTAAGCTTGTTTAAATAATCCTTCAATTGATTCTGAACGTTGGGGATGATTAGTGGAGTCAATAGAGCGCTTAAGTGTGAAAACAATTAATAAAATCAGTTGAGAGCGTCAGTGCATCGATGCATACCCAAGGTGCATCGGTGCATCAAGTGTAAAATTCAAATATTTTGACCATTGGACCACTTAGTGCATCGGTGCACCAAGTGTGCATCGATGCATAAAATGCATTCGATGTTTCAAAATAGCCTGAGTGCATCGATGCATGGCTGGTGAATCGATGCATCAAATGCATTCGTTGTTTTCATAAAACCCTAAGTGCATCGATGCATGGTATGTGCATCGATGCATAAAATGCATTCGATGTTCAATTTATTCCATGGCCCATCGATGCATGGATCGGTGCATCACTTTGAAAAATTGATTTTAGGCTTGATTTTGGTTCAAAATACTTTGTGAAAATTGTTTCAAAAATATATCAAGTATAAAATACAATTTTACACATTTAGTAAGGTTTGAAATTGATCTTGAAAGACTTGGAGTAATAATTTGATATTCGAGTAATTAAATCGAATATACTTAGAAAATCATTTGTAAAATCCTAAAATTCATTTATACTTAATTTGTTATATCGAAACATCAAAATATTTTCAACAAGGGCACACAATAAAACTACTAAGCACTGGCCTCGTCACGCTCTGGTACAGTGCTTGAACATAATTCATACAATCAGAGTTAATATCGAAGTAATGTTTTAAATCGGGGAATTCAAAAAGTTCACGGTTCATACGAGTGACTATCGCTCCCGTGGCCTAACGGATCGAGAAGAGCTGGGTCGAGCTGGCGAGCGATCAAATAAGTCTCCAGTACCTTCAAATAATTATAACAACAATTAATCAGTCCTAAGTCTTACTTTAATTTTTTTTTTCGAAATTAAAACATTTAATTACACAAGCATATTTAGGTTTGACGGTTAATTTGGAGGCTTTCGGGTTAGAATTTGGTAAAACGGACTTCAAAATCAGGCTCAGGACATCGAAAAACATAAAATAGAACTTTTTGAAAATTTTGAATTTTGAAAATCAAAGTCAACGGTTAGACCAGTCAAAGTCAACAGTTTGACCAAAGTCAACGGGTCGGGCAAGCGGGTCAGTTCTGTTCGAACCGGTTCCAAAATTTTCTTAGACCAGTTGGAGACTGCTACGCACACTGTCGACGCGTGCGGCGGCGTCCAGGACCCATTTCACCGACCGATTACTCCCACTTCAAAATTAGACTCAAATACATCTAAATCAATCCAATATTACACCAATAAACCAATCCAATTATCACCAATGAACCAACCGATAACTTACCCACGGTGGTCGACGATGGCGCGTCAACGGTGAACACCGAACGACGACATATTTGGCCGGTAATGGTGACCGACGGGGGATATAATTTGGGTTAGGGATTTCACAAATTTGGGGAAAATGAGATAGCTCGACCGGGGAAAAAATAAATATCACTTGGTATTAAAAATGGGCAAATTCATGCTCTAGTCCCTGAATTCTCTGAAACTTCAAAAAATGGTCTACTAGCTTTAATATTTTATAATCTAGTCCCTGAATTTTTACCCAAATTAATTATTTTATTTAAAATCTAATTTTCTAAAAAATTTGGGTTGTGACATGGGGATATGGGGTTTTGAGTATTATAACCCGAGCCTTAACTTATGAAATATATATTTAATAAAAAAATTGTAAATAGTGCCCTAAGCAAAACGACTAAGGCATGGGTCCTTGTACTAGGGGTAAAGGTTCAAAACCCTTTAGCCACCTAATACATATTTTAATTTTTTTTAATTTTTCCCACTGACCAGAGAAATGGGTTATTTCAGGATAAAGTCCCTGAACTTCCTATATATTCAAAACCGAGCTGTAAACTTGTTAAATTTATAATTTAGTCCATAAATCAGGCAAATTAATTTATAAATTTTAAATTTTTAATTTAATTTATTTTTATTTTAAAAAATAGGGTTGTGACAGAATAACTAATGAATTTTTGGTTCAAATTCTACTTTACATCATCATAAAGGAATTATGAAAAATCTGCATATGTGTTGGCTTATCATGTCCTCTCAAAGATATATCTTCATATCCAATATTTTATCTTTTCTAAGAATGTGTTATGGGATTTGAAATTAACTGTGTACGTAGAGAAATATAACGAACAAAAAAATTAGAAAGCGAAACATCACTTTTATTACACAAATGAGTTAATTACATGATTCTACAAAATATAAAATAAGGAAAAATCATTGAAAACTGTTGCGGAAGACGGCTATCGAATAAAGCAAAATCACAACTGATAATTTGAGAAAATAAAAATGAAGATAAAAGAAGACATAAAATTTACGAGGAAAACCCCTAAATAATATAGGGTAAAAACCACGGGCAACGGTAGAAGAATTTCACTATGAGAAAATAGGAATTACAACTTCTCTCAATCTAATAAGGAGAAAACAATGATAATTCTCTCTTGATAAAAAGTTGAAAACAACTCTCAAGAAACTCTCTAAATTCTCTCTAGTATTGGAAGAAAGCTAGAAAGCTTTGGGATAATTTTGAAGCTAAATGGCTTAGGGTATTTATAGTTGAAGCTTAAGGACTAATCTTGTAAATACCCTAAATTGTAATGACTAAATTTTCCTTTTACCCATTACAAAAATTCAACAAATCAAGCTGTATAATTTCGGTGCATTAATGCACCGAAAGCCACCACCACCTAATTTGACTTTTCACAATCTCTCAATTGAAGATTTGATTGGAACAATCATATCTTCACACCATTCTTTCTACCTTGTACCTTCATGTTGCTTACGTTTCTGACAGGCCACAAGAGGATCGATACCAGGTAAATTTATCAGCGTTGATCGCCTTCGTCATGAATTCTGCTATGTTATATTTGGTATGAATTTTCTGCATAATCGTCCTTCTTCCACCTTTTCACGAATGAAATGGTACTGAACTCGTATGTACTTTGTTCTTGAATGAAATGCTGGATTCCTTGCTAGATGCAAGGCGCTTTGACTGTCACAAAACATAAAGACTTACTCTTGATTGTGCCCAAGCTCATCCAATAACATCTTCAACCAAATTGCTTCTTTACTGGCTTGTGTAGCTACTACATATTCTGCTTCTGTTGTGGATGTAGCCACAACTGACTGTAATTTTGAAACCCAACTTACAGCTCCACCAGCAACTTTAAACACATATCATGTCGTATTGCTTTTATCCAAACCCCCTGCATAGTCAGAATCAACATACCCATTGATAAGTAAATTTGATCCTTCGTAATATAATACAATATTTGAGGTCCCTTTGATGTATCTCAGGATCCTCTTTACTGTATTCCAATGCTCTTTGCCTAGATTCGCCATGTACCGACTAACCAGTCCCACTCCTCGTGCAATGTCTGGTCTTGTGCATATCATAACGAACATTAAACTTCCCACTGCCGATGCATACGATACTCGAGACATCTCCATCCTCTCTTCTTCACTGCTAGGACTCATACTGAAGGATAATTTGAAGTTAATAGGAAGAGGGGTAGAAATTGGCTTACAATCTTGTATGTTGAATCGTGACAAGATCTTTTAAGCGATTCTTTTGTGAAAGCGAAATCTTCATATTACTTTTGTCTCGGTGAATTTGCATCCCTAGAATCTTGTTTTCTGATCCCAAGTCCTTTATTTCAAATTCCTGAGCCAGTTGTGCCTTCAATTCTATAATATGATCTTTGTTGGGTCCTGCAACCAACATGTCATCCACATATAACAATAATATAACAAAATCATTATCATCAGATCTCTTGAAATAAGCATAAGGGTCTGCATTAAGTCTGTTGTATCCAAGGAACATAATGAAGGAATCAAACGGCTTTAGACCGTATAGAGATTTGTTCAACCTGCAAACCAAGTTCTTCTTTTCTTTTTCTTCAAAACCTTCAGACTGGAGCATGTAAATCTCTTCTTCAAGATTTCCATGAAGAAAAGCTGTTTTAACATCTAGCTGCTCTAGATGTAAGTTCAATGTAGCACACATTGCCAAAACTACTCGAACTTTTGTTAGTCGAACCACAGGAGAAAATATTTCATTGAAATCAATACCTTCTTTTTGAGCATATCCTTTGACCACCAGTCTTGCACGATATCTCTCCACTTGATCGTCACCATTTCGCTTGATTTTGAAGACCCATTTGTTACCAATTGGCTTCTTTCCTTGTGGTAGTGGCACAAGGTCCCATGCATTATTTTTATGAAGGGCTTCAATTTCTTCTTTCATCATCATAATCCACAGTGAAGCATCTGAGCTGTTTATTGCCTCCTGGAATATTGATGGCTCACCGTCCTCTATTAAAAGGCAGTATGCAATATTTCCTTCTATAACATAATCTGAGTGCCAATTGGGACGTCTTCTCAAACGATCTGATTGACGAGTTGTTGGAACTTCAGAACTCTCTGGTTCTTGTTCATCATGTGCTGGTTCTGCTTCAGAAGAATCTCCTTGTTCAAACTCCTTTTCCACATGTATCTATGTAGTCTTTGACTTTTCAACGCTATCATCGTCTTTTTTTTTTGTAGCTTATCTTCTAAAAAGATAACATCCCTGCTAATGATCACTTTGCGGGCAGTGAGATCCCACAAGCGATACCCCTTTACTCCATCAGCATACCCCAAGAATTTGCATTTCCTGGATTTTGGATCCAACTTTGAAATTTCTTGGGCGTTGTACATCATGTACACAATACTTTCAAATACATAGAGGTTTGAATAATCAGCTGGTTTACCAGTCCACATCTCCATTGGTGTCTTCAGCTCTATTGCAGTTGATGGAGCTCGATTCACCAAATAACAGGCGGTATTGACTGCTTCTGCCTAGAATGATTTTCTAGGCCTGCAACCCTCAACATTGCTCTTGTTCTTTTTAACAAGGTTATGTTCATCCGCTCTGCCACTCTATTTTGTTGAGGAGTTTTTGTCACTGTGAACTGTCTTTTGATGCCTTCTTTCCTGCAAAAGTCAACAAATTCTTCACTTGTGTATTCTCCTCCATTATCTGTTCTGAAACACTTGATCTTATTTCCAGAATCAAGTTCCACCTACGCTTTGTAGTTTTTGAAAGTGGAAAACACATCTGACTTCTTCTTAATAGGGTACACCCACCATATCCTGAAGTAGTCATCAATAAATGAGACAAAGTATTTTGCTCCACCTAGGGATGTAACTGGTGCTTACCATACATCAGAGTGAACCAATTCTAGAACACTTTTGGCTCTAAAATTTGACGTGTTGAATTTCAATTGGTGTTGCTTACTTGTTATGCAATGCTCACACAATGGAAGTGATACATTTGTTAAGCCTGGAAGTAGCTTTTTCTCCACAAGGACTTTCATTCCTTGTTCTGACATGTGTCCAAGTTTTTGATGCCATACATTTCAGAATCTGAACTACATGAGGCAACAGAGGCTTCTGCTTCTAGAAAAGTTTCTCCCTTTAGCATGTACAAGTTTGGAGCTATCTTTTCATCTTTTAGCACCACAATCGCTCCATGGAATACCTTCATGATTCTTTTTCGTGTTTCAATCTTACTTGCATTATTATCCAACAATCCGTTGGATAATAAATTTTCTTCAGGCCTTTCACGTGCCGCACATCTTGAAGAACTTTAATTGTTCCATCATACATCTTCAATTTGATGGTTCCCACACCAATGATCTCTAAGCCATGATCATTGCAACTATACACAGATCCTCCTGAGATAGGTTCATAATGATGGAACCATTCTCTTCTTGAGGTCATGTGATATGTTGCTTCTGAATTAATGAGCCATATGTCTGCATATCTCTGTCTACCTTCTACGGTGGTTGACGCTTCATGGCATATAGCATCTCCATCATCTGAAGTGTTTGCAGTATTGTCTTATGGATTGAAGTTTTTATTTAGACTCCAACAATCCTTTTTCAAGTGACCCTTCTTTCCACAGTTGTAGCACTTTAAATTCTTCTTGCTTCTCGACTTCGATCTACCATATTTGTGACTGCTGCTTTGGCCACGTTCTGTTTGTAACACCCTCAACCCATACCCGACCCGAATACGAGTCTAGGTTGTCACATTGACTAAACAAAACAATACTCTAAAAAAACCGATAAAACATTTGAACTTATATTATTAAAATACAATAATATACATATGTTAATACAAATTTATCAAAATAATCAGAGCATACACCACTTGACACTTTGATTACATGCCAACATTCATTTACATAACAAAAGGACCTACTGCTCAAGTTGCCTCTGATCTGATAGTTGCAGGTGTAATATTGTACAGCTGCTTAACCTTGATCGTCTACTTTCTTAGATCCTACGTGTGAAACACTCACACGCTAAGTCATCGACTTAGTGAGGCAATATAATAATAATGATAACAAAGAAATGTAATGAAAATGCCATAATTAAATGGAATGAGACGAAATCAAATACTTAACCATGTAGTTTATATCACCATGTTCTTTACCTGTAAGCATAATATATTAACATTCATGAATTCATATTAGTAAGATTGTTGGCCCATGATACCATACTGAGAACCTAAGGTATGTGAGTACTGTGAGATTGTGCACTATGCTGTCACCACAGCTCGTATAAATGCACCGAAGTGCCATAGAATTACACCGAAGTGCCGCGTAGAATTGCACCGTAGTGCCATATAAGATTGTACCTAAGGACCACGTAGAAAATTTCCTTAAGAATCATATATATATGCCAAGGATCAAGTATGTGTCTTAAAAGACCTCACACATGTTCCAAAGAATACATATATGTCCCGAAGGACCGCGTAGACCCTCTACTCTTGGCATGCCAACTATACCTATAGTTCTTAATTACATAACATGGACTTCCACCATTCCCATAATTTATATTGTATAGACATATAATTTCCATACCTTTATCACATAAACATATATGTTCCATCACTTTATCACATAGCTTATATAACATTTCCTGCATATTCATGTCACTTAATGCATATAATATGAATTCATGTCATGTATCAAATATGAAATGCGATCATGTATCAAAATATTGAATCTAGACTTATCACAAGTCTAGAACTGAATAGAATACATATTCATGCTATGCATATGCACTCACCTATATTTCCTTGCTTTTTTTCCTCGATCGATCTTACGAGGCAATTGCTATGGAACTTGTTTAGGCTCGGTATCTACAGAGTAATTCATTGATACTAATCAATATACTAATTAATGTATTCTAAACTATCATTTCTTGGGCTAAAAGAAAAGCTATTTTCATCTTTTAATGAAGGTATGCATCGATGCATAAATCCTATTCGATGTTTATATTTAAGGGGGTGCATCGATGCACTCCTTATGCATCGATGCATTGATGGCATTCGATGTTTGTATTTTAAAAGAGTACATCGATGCACTTCATGTGCATCGATATACCTTGAATAATTTCTGGGATTTATCCTTGATGCATCGGTGCACATTGAATGTGCATCGATGCACATAGCCCATAAATGTCATTTTAAGCACGAAAATCTCTTTACACTTTATATTTCACCTCCTTTTATATCTCTAACTTGCATACACTTACTTAAACTAATTATTATCCATTCAATACCTTTAAAACTTAGAAATCCAATTCTCCATATAAAATTTAAGAATTTCATTCAATTTCCAACATGTTCTAAATCGAATTCTAACACTTCATATCCTTTAATTAGCTTGACGACAAGTCAAGTCCTACTTCTAATTCTTATTATGAACTCTATTCCAAGATTTTACTTTTCTACTTCATTTCTTTAATCCTTTCTAACCCCATCATCTTATGGTTTTAAGATAACCTAAGCTTTCCTTAAGCTTAGTTATCATCTAATGATCAATAAGCAATCTTAAATTCATCAAGAATTTGATTCACAAGAAACTCACCTCTAACTTTGTCTTCACGGTGAAGAAGAAGAAAGAAGAAGAAGAGAAATCTAGAAACTTTTGGTCTTTCTCACTAGCTTCCACGTGGGAATAAATATCCTCAAATAAGATTTAATTATTTCCTTATTAAAAGACTCATTTGCCCCTTTTATTCCTCATTATTTGCTGATTAATCCTACATAAAACATTTCCATCAATTCTTTAAACTTTTCAATCTATCCAATCTGGTACTAAATTTTAAAATTCCACAATTTGATCACTAACCTGGTATGGAGGATGTTACAAATCTCCCTCCCTTAAGAAAATTCGTCTTCGAATTTTCATTGCACGAACATATGAGGATATTGAAGTCTCATATCTTCTTCACGTTCCCAAGTGGCTTCTTCTACCTTGTGATTCCTCCAAAGAACTTTGACCAACGGAATCGTTATTTCTCAATTGTTTAACTTCGTGAGCCAAAATTTGTATTGGTTCCTCTTCATAGGTCAAATCAGGTTGAATTTCTACTTGTTCTGGTGCAACAACATGAGAAGGATCGGACATGTATCTTCGTAACATGGATATGGAAAACATTATAGATTTTCTCCATTTCTAGTGGCAAAGATAACTGATATGCTACTGGTCCTATTCTTTTAACAACTTCATATGGCCCGATGAATCTAGGACTTAGCTTTCCTTTCCGACCAAATCTTAATACTTTTTTCCATGGAGATACCTTCAGAAATACTTTATCCCCAACTTCAAATTCAATCTCCTTCCTTTTAAGGTCCGAATAGGACTTTTTCGATCAAATGCCACTTTTAGGTTATGCTGAATTTCCCAAACTTTCTCTTCCATATCTTGAATCAAATCTGGACCAAGAACACTTCGATCTTTGAGCACATACCAGTTTAATGGACTGATAACTATTATTGTAAGCAAACTCCACCAGTGGTAAGTATTTCTCCCACGGCCCTTTAAACTCAATGACACATGCTCGCAACATATCTTCTAATATTTGAATTGTCCTTTCTGATTGTCCGTCTGTCCGAGGGTGAAAAGCTGTGCTAAAATTTAAACGAGTCCTAACGCTCCATGTAAGGATTTCCAAAATCTCGAGGTGAATCGAGGATCTCGATCAGAAACTATAGAAACAGGTACTCCATGCAATCTAATAATTTCTCTAATATACGGCTGAATACTTTTCCATAGAGAAATTTGTTCTGAAAGGAAGAAAATGTGATGACTTGGTTAATCGGTCAATAATTACCCAAATTGAATCTCTTTTGTTTGGAGTCAGGGGTAACCCCGAAAAAAATCCATTATTACATTTTCCCACTTTCATTGTGGAATGGAAAGTGGTTGCAACAATCCAGACGGTACTTGATGTTCGGCTTTGACTTGTTGACATGTTAAGCACTTGGACACAAATTCAGTAATGCTTCGTTTCATCCCTGGCCACCAATACCAATCTTTTAAATCCATATACATCTTAGTTCCACTCGGGTGCATCGTCAATGGACTGCAATGAGCCTCTGTCAATAAATCTTTCTTCAACTCTTTATAATTTGGTATCACAATTCTTCCTTTATAATACAAATTTCCATCCGACTTAACCTCAAAGTCTTTAATCTCTTTGCTATTTACTTGATCAATTCTTTTCAAACACCATTCATCTTTACTTTGCAATTCTGTTATTCGTTCCAACCATGCTGGTTTAAGTTTTAAATCTGCACATAGACCACCGTCTCCAGTCAAAGATAACCTTGCATCCATAGTTTGTAAAGCTGTAAACGTCTTTCTACTCAAAGCATCTACTACCACGTTAGCCTTTCCAGGATGATAGTCAATTATTATATCATAATCTCTTAAAAACTCAATCCATCTCCTTTGTCTTAAATTAAGCTCTTTTTGAGTCATTAGGTATTTCAAACTCTTATGATCCGTATACAAATAACATCGTTCTCCATACAGATAATGACGCCAAATCTTGAGAACGAACACTACTGCAACCATTTCTAAATCATGGGTAGGGTTATTCTTTTCATGTGGTTTTAACTACCTCGATGCATACGTTACCACCTTCTTTCTTGTATTAATACACACCTCAACCCGTTATGGGACGCGTCACTGTATACGACAAATTTCTTGCCAGATTCTGGTTGAACCAATATAGGAGTTTCTATCAGAATCCTCTTTAAAGCTTCAAAACTTTCTTGACATTCAGAAGTCCAAACAAACGGTACATTCTTTCTCATCACTTTGTTAAAGGCAACACTATCATCGAAAAATTATTAACAAATCTTCGATAATAACCGGCAAGTCCAATGAAACTCCGAACTTCAGATACATTCTTGGGAACTTCCCAGTCCATTATAGCTTTAACCTTTTGAGGGTCCACTCTAATCCCATCTGCCGAGATCACATGCCCCAAGAAAATTACTTCATTTAGCCAAAATTCACATTTGGACAATTTCGCATAAAGCTTCTTATCCCTGAGAATTTGCAAAACTATCCTCAGATGTGTGTTTTGCTCTTCAATGGATTTCGAATACACCAGTATGTCATCAATAAAGACAACAACAAACTGGTCCAAATAGGGCTGAAAAATCCTGTTCATGAGATCCATGAAAGCAGCAGGTGCATTCGTTACTCCGAATGGCATTACAATGAATTCATAATGACCATATCTCGTTCTGAAAGCCGTCTTCGGAATATCTTTCTCCTGAATCTTCAATTGGTGATAACCCGAACATAGATCGATCTTCGAAAATACCGAAGCTCCTTTTAGCTGATCAAACAAGTCATCAATGCGCGGAAGGGGATACTTATTCTTGATGGTAACCTTATTAAGCTGTCGATAATCAATACAAAGACGCATTGATCCATATTCTTCTTAACAAATAACACCGGAGCTCCCCAAGGTGACACACTTGGTCGAATAAATCCCTTTTCTAACAACTCTTAATTGATTCTTTAACTCTTGCAATTCTTTCGGAGCCATCTGATAAGGTGCCATTGCAATCAAAGTTGTTCCGACATTACTTCAATTTGAAATTCTACCTCTCTATCTGGAGGTAATCCTGGAAACTCAACAGGGAAAATATCAGGGAATTCCTGAACTATTAAAATCTCATTCAATTCTTTCTCTTTAGCTCTGGTATCTATCACATTTGCAAGAAAACCCTGACATCCTTGTAACAAAGCTTCTTAGCAGACATTACTGATATTACATTTGCTAAAGGATTAAATCTTTCATCGATCACACTTATTTTGTTCATCCCGGACTTTTCAGGGTTACCTTTTTCGATCTACAATTAACATCTCTATAGTAACGGAACAACCAATCCATTCCCAAATCACTTCAAACTTGTCAAAGGGTAATTCCATCAGATTAGTAGGGAATTCAATTCCCTGAATCTTTATGGGACACCCCTTACAGACTTTGTTCACCCGAGCACTATGGCCTAAAGGATTAGTTACTATAATCTCATTACTCGTAGCTTCTAAAGGAATCTTTAATTCCTTTACTAACTTACTTGTAATGTAAGAATAATTAGAGCCCGGATCAATCAATACCAATACTAATTTATGTACAGCTGAAAAGTACCTGCTATAATATCAGGGTCATCACGGTCTTCACTTGTCTTTAGATTGTACACCCGTGTGGTTGACCGAACTTCAGGTTGAGCAGAGGATTCAGATTGGTTTTTTCCTCTGTCTCTTCCTCGTCCTCTCTATGAGGCAGAACCAACTCTTTAGATGGTGCAGGCTTACCAACCATTAACGGACAATCCCAGATAAAATGTCGAGATCTCCGCATCGAAAACAAGTCCCAATAGTCATTCGACAAGCCCTGAAATGGTTTTTCCCACAATACTGACACTGTCTTGCTTGACCCTGATTAGATCTCCCAGTACCAGATCCATTGACTGTGTTTGTCTAGGTCTTGCCTGACTTGCTCCCCTAGCAGATGATGCAACTGATTCTGATCTAGCTTGTGATTGAAATCTGGAGTCTCTTCCTCTTTTTGGTGGTGCTAGCTAGAAGAAGCACCCGTCCTCTTTGATGTCTGAACTCTTGAGTCCCCAAATCTCTCATTCTAAGCTCTTTTAAGAGCCTTGGAATGATTGATCACCTCTTAGAACGAGGACAAATTCAATACTATCAGCATCTCTTTCAATCTAGGGCGTAAGCCCTCCACAAACAATTCACAAGCCTCTTTTTCAGTAGGCACAAGCTCAATGCAAACCTACTCAGCTTGTTGAACTCGCATTCATACTCATATACAGAGCGGTTCATCTGTTTCAAGTTCATAAACTCCTGCTTCATCTGCCGAATAAATTGATCTCCAATATACTTGTTTTTAAATTCATCTAAGAATAAAGACCAAGTCAATTGGTTACTTGACATCCTCATGGTGACGTTCGTCCACCATATCCTCGCCTGACCCCTCAGTAAAGAGATAACTCCATCTAACTTCTCCACTTCAGAGCAGTGGAGACCATCCAACATGATTTTCAAGTCATTTAGCCAAAGATTCACCGCAATCGACCCTTCCTCGGCTTTTCCCTTAAATTTGGGAGCTCCTAAACCTCTTAACTCTTTTTGAGGTTGAAGATGCGTCAGAATAGCGTCCAACGTCCTAAAGAAAGTGTCTTGATCTTGTACATGCACTCCTTGAGATGCTTGTCCTTCACCTTGCCTGGCCAGGGCAGGTGAATTACTGCTTTCAACAGGCCTATTCTTCTCCCGCTTCACTTCGAGAGCTATTATGTCCGGACATCTAATAAAATAAACACATTGTTCTATTAGCAAAACAACATACTCATACTATACCAGATCAGAAGTCTCACTATTTGTCGCATGTATTCCATTTAAAGACTCTATAGACTCTGGTTTATGCCTAGAATCAGCTAAACTATAGCTCTGA
Source organism: Hibiscus syriacus (assembly GCF_006381635.1). Lineage (NCBI taxonomy): Eukaryota > Viridiplantae > Streptophyta > Magnoliopsida > Malvales > Malvaceae > Hibiscus > Hibiscus syriacus. Next base: position 1,522,843 of record NW_024062691.1, read on the forward strand.
TACCATTAAATGTAACACCTTCAACCCGTACCTGACCCGGATACGAGTCCAGGATGTCACATTGACTAAACAAAATAGTACTCTAAAAAAACCGATAAAACATTTGAACTTATATTATTAAAATACAATAATATACATATGTTAATACAAATTTATCAAAATAATTAGAGCATACACCACTTGACACTTTGATTACATGCCAACATTCATTTACATAACAAAAGGACCTACTGCTCAAGTTGCCTCTGATCTGATAGTTGCAGGAGTAATGTTGTCCAACTGCTTAACCTTGATCGTCTACTTTCTCGGATCCTACGTGTGAAACACTCACACGCTAGGTCATCGACATAGTGAGGCAATATAATAATAATGATAACAAAGAAATGTAATGGAAATGCCATAATTAAATAGAATGAGACGAAATCAAATGCTTAACCATACAGTTTATATCACCATGTTCTTTACCTGTAAGCATAATATATTAACATTCATGAATTCATATTAGTAAGATTATTGGCCCATGATACCATACTAAGAACCTAAGGTATGTGACTACTGTGAGGTTGTGCACTATGCTGTCACCACAGCTCATATAAATGCACCGAAGTGCCACGTAGAATTGTACCGAATTGCCACGTAGAATTGCACCGTAGTGCCATATAAGATTGTCCCTAAGGACCAAGTAAAAAATTTCCTTAAGAATCATATACATATGCCAAGGATCAAATATGTGTCTTAAAAGACCTCACACATGTTCCAAAGAATATATATATGTCCCGAAAGACCGCATAGACCCTCTACTCTTGGCATGCCAACTATACCTATAGTTCTCAATTACATAACATGGACTTCCACCATTCCCATAATTTATATTGTATAGACATATAATTTCCATACCTTTATCACATAAACATATCATGTTCCATCACTTTATCATATAACTTATATAACATTTCCTGCATATTCATGTCACTTAATGCATATAATATGAATTCATGTCATGTATCATAATATGAAATGCGATCATGTATCAAAATATTGAATCTAGACTTATCACAAGTCTAGAACTGAATAGAATACATATTCATGCTATGCATATGCACTCACCATATTTCCTTGCTTTTTTCCTCGATCGATCTTACGAGGTAATTGCTCTGGAACTTGTTTAGGCTCGGTATCTACAGAGTAATTCATTGATACTAATCAATATACTAATTAATGTATTATAAACTATCATTTCTTGGGCTAAAAGAAAAGCCATTTTCATCTTTTAATGAAGGTATGCATCGATTCACCGCACCATGCATCGATGCATAAATCCTATTCGATGTTTATATTTAAGGGGTGCATCGATGCACTCCTTATGCATAGATGCATTGATGGCATTCGATGTTTTTATTTTAAAAGAGTACATCGATGCACTTCATGTGCATCGATACACCTTGAACAATTTCTGGGATTTATCCTTGATGCATCGGTGCACATTGAATTTGCACGATGCACATAGCCCAGAAATGTCATTTTAAGCACGAAAATCTCTTTATAATCTTCTATACACTTTATATTTCACCTCATTTTATATCTCTAACTTGCATACACTTACTTAAACTAATTATTATCCATTCGATACCTTTAAAACTTAGAAATCCAATTCTCCATATAAAATTTAAGAATTTTATTCAATTTCCAACATGTTCTAAATCGAATTCTAACACTTCATATCATTTAATTAGCTTGATGACAAGTCAAATCCCACTTCTAAGTCTTATTATGAACTCTATTCCAAGATTTTACTTTTCTACTTCCTTTCTTTAATCCTTCCTAACCCCATCATCTTATGGTTTTAAGATAACCTAAGCTTTCCTTAAGCTTAGTTATCATCTAATGATCAATTAGCAACCTTAAATGCATCAAGAATTTGATTCACAAGAAACTCACCTCTAACATTGTCTTCACGGTGAAGAAGAAGAAAGAAGAAGAAGAGAAATCTAGAAACTTTTGGTCTTTCTCACTAGCTTCCACGTGGGAATAAATATCCTCAAATAAGATTTAATTATTTCCTTGTTAAAAGATTCATTTGCCCTTTTATTCCTCATTCCTTGCTGATTAATCCTACATAAAACATTTCCATCAATTCTTTAAACTTTTCAATCTATCCAATCTGGTCACTGAATTTTAAAATTCTACAATTTGATCAATAACCCGGTATGGAGGATGTTACACTGTTGATCTCCCTTTCATCGTTGTCAACGCTTCTGCTTGTTGCAGATTTACTTGTCTGTCTTCCTTGTTCTTGCGTCGATTTTCTTCTTGTAGAACAGCAGCTGCAACGTCATCGAAGACTAGACTGGTAACTGTTTGTTAAGTTGATGATGAGTTGATCATACGAATCCGATAGACTTTAAAGTAGAAGTTCTACACGTTCTTGTTCTACTATTTTACAGCTTAAGGAAGTAAGCTGAGAAAATAAAGTGTTTAGTGTGTTTAAGTGCTCCGTCACTGAAGTAGATTCTGATCATATCTCCTTAGGACTTCTTCTCGTACTGGTTGACAATATGCTTGACAATATGCTAATGCTAGATGAAAGTTTGCCATAACATTCCCGTCCATTTCGATCCATTTGTTATCGTCTGTGAAATCTACCGACCTTTCACCGATAGCTGCTAGACAACGTCTTTCCTCAGGATGGCCTTCATCTTCAATTTCCACAATGAGAAATTTCTCCCATTAAATTTTTCAATATCAAATTTCGTTACCATAGCTTCTATTACAGATAGCTCCCACTATTTCACTATCGTGAATAGTTCTCTGGAACCTTCAAAGAATGGGTAATAACTTCTTACTTTCTTATGTTGGAGGTTTCACCTTTTGGTGGCAACCACAAAGACAATAAGCAGATATTACACACTCAAATCTGGCTCTGATATCAATTATTGCGGAAGACAACTATCGAATAAAGCAAAATCACAACTGATAATTTGAGAAAATAAAAATGAAGATAAAAGAAGACACAAAATTTACTTGGAGAACCCTTAAATAATATAGGGTAAAAACCACGGGCAACAGTAGAAGAATTTCACTATGAGAAAATAGGAATTACAACTTCTCTCAATCTACCAAGGAGAAAACAATGATAATTATCTCTTAATAAAAATGAGAAAATAACTCTCAAGAAACTCTCTAAATTCTCTCTAGTATTGGAGGAAAGCTATAATGCTTTAGGATGATTTTGAAGCTAAATGGGTTAGAGTATTTATAGTTGAAGCTTAAAGACCAATCTTATAAATACCCTAAATTGTAATGACTAAATTTGCCTTTTACCCATTACAAAAATTCAACAAATCAAGCTGTATAATTTCGGTGCATTAATGCACCGAAAGCCACCACCACCTAATTTGACTTTTCACAAAAACTACTTGTAATAACCTAGTAACATACACGAATACAAAATTTAATTTAAAGGAAGTGAATTATAAAATTTTAAAGAAATAAAAATAAATTATCAATATAAAATATAAAAAAATTAAAATATATAACAATTTAATTTTTTTTGGAGGAGACGATCGCTCCTAACAGTCCTCATCCCTGCCACTAATTGTAATCTATCACCCATAAAATGAGAGTTATATAAACGCTCAGACTGTTAAGTCAATTGTATAGTGGCCTTTATATTCCCAATTTCCACCACATGAGCAATGCATTCTTCAAATCTTCACAATGCATAAGCATTCCAATTTTCCCCCTAAAACCCATGGGATCCTAGGCAAATAATATTTCATACCCTTCACGCGTTTTCCCTTTTACATAGAATGGTTTCAAGAACATCGTTCCAAAGGTCGACTTCAAATTTTGACACCAACATCAATATTGACAAAATACTTTTTATAATTCAGACCGATAGTTCTGAAGCTTTTCACCTTCTTTCCCCTCCAACTACGACCAATCCTTTTGCTCTTGTTAGAGCAATCGCTAGCCTTTTTAATAAAGTTTGGTTCGTAGATTACCGTCATATATATGGTGAAGCCAATGCCGCGGTTGATTTCATCGTCAAGATGGACGCCCCTCTTGATGGTTCCCTTGTTACTTTCGGCACATTACCACCTCAGCTAGTTGATAGGATTCATCGAAATATCTATGACCCTCATTTTCATTAAATATATATATCTTTCTTATATAAGATTTAAGAATTTGTCGCCTTACGGGCGGAGCCCATATACAACGAGGGGTGTCAATTAACATTTAAATTTTTTTAAATTTTTTTTTTATAAAAATATATATATATATATAATATTTGAAGAAAATGACACCACACTTAAAAAGGATTTTGAGGCTCAAAAGAAAATACATTTCACAATGATTAAATATGACCTTCAAATTAAATTTTCCAACTTTGTCCTTAACACACATCTACAGTCATCTTTGTTTCAACTAGGGGACACAGGTGTGATATCATCCTGTCTTAAGATATTATTTTGAAACGTTCCGTCAAAATTAACTGCATCATTATATCGATCTATCAATGTGACATTCGACAAAGCAACAAATATGAATAATTAAGAATAAACGTTAATTTTTATTAAGTGACTACTAGAATGTGGTGTTTAATAAGTTGAGTAGTTTGAAAATAATTAAATTTATTTGATTAAAATTTGATTTAAATTCAAATTTAAACTTGACTCGAGACTTTAATAAATTTAATTGAGTTGAGCAAGGTTTAACTCGACTCGATAAGTTCGCAAGCAACTCGTTAATTTTTTATATATTTTTTTAATAATTATCTTAAAAATTATTTCATTCAAAAAAATATTAATTTATTAATAAATAATAAAAAGATGATAATTATTAATTTTCTAATAAAAAACCAAATTATTAATTAATAATTATTATAAGATGTTATAACTGTTTTTTATTAACAGGATAACTATGTTAATCAACAAGAAAATTATTCTTCCAACTGTGTAGTTTGATGATCGCAAACAACAATGAACGAAGTGAAGATATGTTGATTTCTTCATTTTTTTGGATAAATTCCTCATATTATTATCCAAGAAGCAGTAGACAAAAACACTGCTACAACAATTACAGACCACCCAAAACAAACAGAATTAGCCTTCTAGGAGGAGGTAATCCCCCAAGCCTGGCAAAGTCTACAATTACCTATACTACTTTTAATCACAATTCTAGCTACCTTCACCCTCACTACCTCTTTAATACAATTCACCACATTATCTATATCCCTACTCACTCCTCTAAACTGTCTATAATTCCTCTCCATCCATATACAATAAACATAAACATACCATACAATTCTAAGTATAAACACAGGGAAAGTTTTACCTTTGAACCTATTAACAGCCCAATTAGCTCCTCATCCCAGGTCCCTACAGGTCTGTTAACATTGCAAAGTCGTGCAATCCTCTCCCACACAGCCTTCGAAAACGAACATTCAAAGAACAAATGGCTGCGAGTCTCAGGCGTATCTTCACACAATCTGCACTTGTCATCCACCTCAATCCTCATGCGAGCTAGCTTATCAGTAGTTGGCAGCCTATCAAGTATAGCCAATCAAGTAATAAGGGAGTGCTTCGGTATGTGCATAGGAAACCAGACTATCCTGTGCCATTCAACTTTCACTCTTCTCTCCCTAATCTCCTGCCAAATCCAATGAGCATTCACCTTGCTCCAGTCTGTTATCCTTGAGAACAAAGGTTGCAAATCTTCCCTTGTTTTCAGAATTTTCCTCACACTCCAGCTGAATGAATCTTTACTTTCAATGAACCAAAAATCAGCCCCTTTAAGGACATAAGACCTCACCCAAGCTACCCACAAAGAACCCTCAGCAAAGAGCAAATATTTACTTGAAGCATAGTACATGCTTTATTCCAGCATTTTAGATGTTTAAGGCCTAACCCCCCCTCATACTTAGGGGAACAAATCAAATACCAGCTCACACGAGCACCCTTAGTTGGGATATCACCTCCCTTCCAAAAGAACCTGGCACAAAGTTGGTAAACCCTCCTTACAACAGCAGGTAAAATAAGTTGTCTGCACCAAAAATTAGCTATGTTAAATAGAACAACCTTCACCAGTTGTAACCTACCAGTATAACTCACCATTTGTTGGACTAGTGTCCCAACTTAGCTTTGATTTTCTCCACTAAGCTAGCACAGTCTTTCTCAGTCAGTTTCCTGGGGACAAGAGGTACCCCCAGGTATCTCACTGGGAGACAGCTAATAGTAAATCCAGTAGTCTCTTGAATCAAAGTCCTCTGTCTTTCATTTATACCAGCAATGTATATTTCAGTCTTAGAGGCATTAAGCCTTAGCCCAGACATCACATAAAACCTATCCAAAACACATTTAACCCCAACAATTGAATCCAAGCTGCCTTTGAAAAAAATAAGCAAATCATTAGCAAAGCACAAGTGAGTTAGATTCACTCTTTTGCACTTAGGATGAAACTAATTTTTTTCTGAGGCAGCAACATCAAGCAATTTGGACAGGATGTTCATAGCAATGACAAATAAGTAAGGGGATAAAAGGTCCCCCTACCTTACTCCTCTTCTCCCTCTAAAATATCCCACAAGGCTACCATTCAAAACAATGGAGAATCTGGAGTCCATAACACAAGCCTCAATCCAGCCTCTAAACTGAGTTGGCAGCCCTAACCCCTTCAAGACAGCAAGCAGAAACTTCAAACTTAAAGAATCAAAGGCTTTTTGCAAATCAGCTTTAATAACACATCTAGGGGAAATATAACTTCTTCCATACCCTCTGACAAGCTCTTGAGCCAAGAGTGTATTGCTTTCGATATTTCTCCCCCTCACAAAGGCTGACTGGTTAGGAGTAATCATCTCAGGAAGGTATCCAACCAGTCTACTCACCAGTATCTTAGTGACAGTCTTATAAAATACAGAGCAGCAGGATATGGGTATAAAATCCATAGCTTTACAATAGTTAGGCTTCTTAGGAGCTAAAGCTATGGCAGTAGAGTTAAAAACAGACAACATTCTAGAGGTTTCAAAGAAATACCTCACAACAGCAATAAAATCAACTCTAACAATGTCCCAGGCATATTGAAAGAACCCAACAGTGTATCCATCTGGGCCAGGGGCTTTATCCTTGCCTTGGTTTCATACAACCATTTTAATTTCATCATTAGTGAAAGTTTTGACCAAGTCTTCATTAGCACCTGCAGGAAGAGTGTACCCCAATAAATCTATCACTAAATTGTTAGTACACCCCTGCACAATATCATCAACATAACCAATCTGCCTTGTAAAATAGTTCACAAGTTCATCAGCTATGGAATCAAAAGTTTCCAATTTATTACCACCCTCATCAACCAGGACCCTTATTGTGTTTCTCTTTCTTTTAACTGCCACATGAGAATGAAAAAACTTTGTGCATTGATCTCCACTAACCAGCCAGTCCACCTTAACCTTCTACTGGTAGAATAATCTTTCAGCATTTTCTAAATCACTAAGCTCTTGGCCTAGTTTCCTTTCATTCATCACATCACCTGGAATCCCTCCAAAAAGGTTCAGAATTTGTTGTTTCTCCAATTGAATCATTTTTTCAGCCACTTTCTCAGTTATGTTAGCAAAGCATCTTTTATTGAAAGCTTTCTGTAACATCCTCAATACTGGGTTAGTGACCAAATTGTAAAGTTTTAGAAATTGGTGATTAAAGTGATAATTGAATAGTTCAATGATTTATTGGAAATATGATGAAGGTTAATTAGTAATTATTGAATGAATTAAAGGGTAAAATGGTCAATGACAAGTAGATTTTTATTCTTTATAAGATAAGAAACCAAGTGGGAAAGGAGAGAATTATCCAGAGTTTTCTTTCTTCTTCTTCTTCTTCCTCCTCCCGTATCTCCAAGCTCAAAGGTGATTTTCTTTGTTTATGGATTAATTGTTGATTTTAAGGTTGGGTTTTGATATAAGATGATAACTAAGCTTAAGGAAAGCTTAAGTTATCTTAAAATCAAAGTATGATGGAGTTAGGAGGGATTAAAGATTTTAGGTTCTTAGGTAAAATCTTGAAATAGAGTTCATAACTAGAGTTGGAAGTTAAATTTGACTTGTCAAGGGTCTAATTAAGAAGTAGAAGTCATAGAATTGGAATCAAAACATATTGCAAAGTTGGTTTAATTCTTGAGTTACATATGAGGAGTAGAATTTTGAAGTTAAAGATGGTTTATATGGATATAAATTGGTTTAAGCATGTGTTTATGAGTTAAGAACATGAAAGGGGATGAAAGATGAAGCATTTAAATTGATTTGAGTAGATTTTCAGGCTTAAAAATGAATTCTGGGCTATGTGCATCGGTGCACATTGAATGTGCACCGATGCATCAAGGGTAAATTTCTAGAAATTGTTCAGAGTGTATCGATGCACAAGAAGTGCATCGATGCACCCATTACAAATGAAAACATCGAATGCAGTTAGTGCATCGATGCATAAGGAGTGCATCGATGCACCCCCTTAAAATGAAAACATCGAAGGTGAGTTGTGTATCGATGCATGTGTAGTGCATCGATGCACATGTTAAAGAATGCATCGATGCACTGTAGAATGCATCGATGCACTGTAGAATGCATCGATGCACTTCAAGGGGAAATTGAAATAGACATTTCTTTTGGTCTAAGAAATGATAGATTAGTATATCAATGGATATATGTATTAATGTATGATTATGTAAATATCGAACATGAACAAGTTTCGGAACGAGTATCAAGTTAAGATTCGATCGAAAGAGAGAAAATCATAAAAGGGGATCAAAATTTAGTGAGGCCAAGGTGAGTGCATAATAGTGACATGTATTGTTTAATGGAAATAGAACTTGCGATGAGTCTATTTCCTAGAATAATATGCATGAAGTCATGAATGAGATTATGTGGTTGTTATTATTATATGTGTTATATGTGATTATATATTTTACATTAATTGTATGTATGCATAACTAAAGATATTGATATGCTTTGTATATGCTATAGGATTTGTGTAAAACACTAAAATGTAATAATGGAAGAACATGAAATAAATTATATGATAGAGACATAAGGAATGAAATGAACGAGTGAGTATAAGATAATCGAGTATAAGTCATATTATATGGTATAGGTGATTACACGAGAAATGTTATAAGACTCTATGAGGATAGTATAAATTCGAGGGTATATGCATAAATAAGGATACATAAGTTATATAGGGAAGATTTATATAGTTAAAGGAAACTATGGTTTAGAATTAAAGTGAAGAGCTACAAAGCTTTATGAAAGAGTATATGTATGAAGTAATGGGAAATTAAACTAATTAAATATATTAAATTAGTATATATAGATGAATTATGTAAGTGAAAGGGGAAATGAGATAAAATAAGTAGAAATTATTTATAGGATAAATGAGACCATTTGAACATGTATTATAAACTTTATAAAGAGGACTTAGGGTAAATCATTATATGGTATAAATATAGGGCATTACTATGTAAATTACATTAAAGAGACATGTTTACACGATTACAAGATATGATACCGGATATTAGATATATGAAAGAGAAAGTATATGTTATATGAGAAAGGAAACAAGTTAAATGATATTGAATCAGTGAATATAAGAGATTAAAGCATAAATTATATGAACTATATAAGGATAGGATATGACATGTTTATGGAACACAGGAGAAGTGTTATATGCCATGTGATACATGAATACGAAATGATATGAGAATTTACATGAACTACGTTAATGTATATGTGAATGAAGATACGAGTTTATATGAATATGTGATATGTTTACATGAATATGAAAAAGGATATAAAAGATAATGCCCATGATATGTGTAATGAGAGCTAGGGGTATAGTTGGCATGCCAAGAGTCGAGGGTCTACGCGGTCTTTCGGGACATATATGTATTCCTTGGAATGTGTGATGTCTTTTGAGACACATAGTTGATCATGCTAATAAAGAATATGATATAAAAGAACCTTGTATGATATTATGTGCTTTGTTTGTAATCTTTATGGTGAAATGATATATGTGATATGATGGTGATGTGTATATAGCTTGGTTAAGAAGAATAGGCACAAGAACATATGACTAAAAGATAAAGAAGAAAATAAGACTATTAAAGAGATAATGAGAAATTTACTATATACGCTTTATATGTTTTGTGTTAGGAAATATATTACCATAATTATATGATGATATGGGTATTTCTTTGTGAAACAATATGTATGTATATGATATATATATATATATATATATATATTATGTTTGGATGCATTTTATGGTTTATCATGATTACATGAAATGTGTATAATAGGAATTAGTTATGATATGCTATAGTCAGTTTGTTTATGCCTCACTAAGTCATAGACTTAATGTGTGATTGTTTCACACGTAGGTACAGAATCGAGAAGAGAAGCGAAGAAGAGCAAGACATGTCAGCATCTCCCTTACAAAATTTCAAATCAGAAAATAGATAATTTAAATGTGTTTGGTTATTTTGATATAGTTGGCATGTACTATTGATTAAGTTGAATATGCTCTGATCGATTTTGGTTATTTTGGTCGCTTTATGTAAATAAACCGCTTTTATTTTAATGAAAGTTTTAAATTTTATTTGAATTTTCTCAAGAGTCAAAGTTTGAAAAGTCAATGTGACACCTCAGACTCGTATTAGGTCGGATACGGGTTGGGGGTGTTACACTTTCAGCACATGCTTAAGTCTCTTCAATTTACAAAACAGGACTTGCATAGGGTCCCCCTGCACATCCTTGCCCAAGATTGCCCAACCACCTCCTTAAATTCATGATGCAATGCCCAAAAGTAAAAAAAATTAAAGGGCTTTGGCCTAGAAGCAAGGTTCTCATGAGTGCACCAAACAACTGTCATGCAATGATCAGTAACTCCAGGGGCTTGAAACTCCACATGAGAGTTTGGAAATGCCTCACACCATTGATCATTAACCATAACTCTATCCAATTTTCTGGCTAGGAAGCCCTCTTCTTGTTTATTAGACCAAGTAAACACAGGCCCAAAAAAGGGGTGATCTACTAGACCCAAATCTGTCATACAATTCCTCAAGTCATCCATTTCTGATGTGAGGTGCCAATCCTCATACTTTGAGCTCTCCATAGCTTTAACAGTAACGTTCAAATCTCTCCCAACCAACCAAATATTACTACCAACCAAAGAACAAACATTAGAGAGTTGATTCCATAGCTCTTCCTTGAAACACCATTATTGCTGCCATACACAACAGATACAACAACACTCCTACCACCCAAGCAACCCTGAATAGAAATAGACTGATCTTCCATTTTCAGAACAAAAAATTATAAATTCTTCCTCCACAGGACCCAGATCCTACCATTATCTAAGCAACTGTAATTCCAGCAGTAACTCCACTCTTCCACAAACTGAGCCATAACATTCTGAGCCTTAATCTCTTTGACCCGAGTTTCAAGCAAACAAACAATCTCAGCCTGCATTTTCTCTATACGAGACATAACACCTTATGTTTTTAGGGATGGTTGAATCCCTAATATTCTAAAAAATCACAGTCATAAGATAGGGACAAGGTTTAAACCTCCCACTTCACCAAGCCTTTTTATCTTTTCCATATTATCTTTCTTCTTGGCTTTCATTTTCAGAAGAATATTGGCAACACCCTGAGAAGCTAGTCTCGGCTTTCTTCCCCCACCCTCAACTTATCCAATAAAGAACCTAGGACTTCAAACTTGTTTGAAGAACCAACAACATGCCCCTTATTCTTTTAACCTTTTTCCCCTACCTCTCCGATTAGAAGCAGGGTCCACAGGCAAGATATCAACTCCCTTAGGAGCCGCTTTCACCATACTGTCAGCAACCTTACCTGAATCCATACTAGTCTTCAAACTTTTCCCAATATCTTATTGTTCTTTAAGGGACAACTCCCCAACCTCCACGTTATTAGCTTTGTCTAGCCCCTATACATCCTCAGCAGCAAAAGGCATCTCACTAGCCTTCACATTATCAATTGGAGCTAACCCAGGAACATCTTTATCATTAGCGTGACTCTGCCCAACATATCCCTTTTCCATAATAGGCTGTAATCCAGAATTAACCAAACCCAAACCCAAATCGCCTTCCACACCTTGAATAAGTTCTCATCCCAGGTAGCTTATCTGATATTTCAGGAGCCTTGTCCTTAACTCTCCACTCCATCTTTCCTTCAATTCCACCAACAGTGCAAATCTTATCTGAGTGACCAAATATCTTACATTTAGAGCAGCACGCAGGAAACAAGGAATTACCACCTTCACAGTACAAACAGACTCTCTCACACCTAATATCAATCGAACGAGGCAATCTAGTCCCAACCTCAACTTCAATACATACCTTTGCAAATTCCAGCCGTTCCTTAGCAGTCGTGATCGAGTCCATGTACAACGGACACCCAGGGCACTAGCTATATAACTAAGCCCTAACTTTGAAAAGAGCTCAAGCGGAACGTTGAACAACTGAATCCACACCGGCATCATTTCCAGGTTAAAATCAAGACGCTTCAGATTGGGCTCCCACTTCCTAAGCACCAGCGGCTTGTGTTGAAAATGCCAGGGATCGTTCTCAAGACAGTCCCGACTAACCCTATTAGCAAAGGAGAAAACATAAAGGTTAGAGCTAGCAATACTAACCTTAACCACCGATTTACCCTACTTAATCTCCACCAGCTTCTGCAGGGAACCAAAATTGGGCGTCGACCCAATAAATTACCCCACCAGAGAGTTTTGCCACTCCGAAATCCCCTCCTCAAAGATAACAATCGGAGGAACCACCGTCGTAGCCCCCTCACAACACTCCGGAGGAAAGAATTCCAGCGATTAGTCCTCAACACCAGAGAACAAACTCCTCCAATCCATGCCACAAGACAGTCACAAGGAATCCATCCTAAGCGAATGGAGCCAAACAATCAGCAAGAACCAGGGGAAAACCCTAAAACTCAAAAACAATAGATCTGCTATCGAGAGAGAAAAACGGTTATTCCCTGGGAAAGCGGTTATAATTGTTCTTGGTGATTTCTTCATTTTTATGATTATGTATCGTTGAATTTATTTCGGAATGCTTAATATTGTAGTTTGATATATTTGTGGATTGTTACTTTGGTTTTAATATGTTAATTTGGTATATTTATGGATTTTATTTTTGAGTTAAAACTTTGAAATTGCTTCATGCACTCTTTTAATAATTTTTTTGTTAAATTTGTTAATTTATGTTTATTAAGCTTTATATAATATTAGTTTATTTTATCTAGTTAAAAAAATAAGATAAAAATTTCAGTGAGCTTAAAGAGAACAGCGAGTTGAGCAATAAATTTTTTTAACGAGCAACATTAATAAAATTTTAACGAACAACGAGTAACGAATTAAATTAAATAATATTTTTTAACAAACACAAATCTAATACTATCCAACTCCAGATCAACTCACTAGATAAACGATTGAATGTATTTATTCCAACGAGAAAATAGCGGGACCTACTCTAGCAATTTACTAAACAAAATTAATAACCACTGTAATTAATTTATTGATGCAGTAAAATGACAAAACCCTACTAATCACACAGACTCTATTCTATATTAACCTCATAAACCGTCCTCCCCTTTTCAAATTCCCAACTTCATTTCTTGTCTGAAACAATCAATGGTTCGCAAACTTCCCGACGAATACACTCCTCCCGCCTCTTCCAACGACGAAGAGTCCTCCGACGGAAGCAGCAACGCCACCAATGAAGAGGAAGAGGAGAAAACTTCATTGAAAAAGCAGAAGGCCGATTCCGGTGAAGTTGGCTTTGGCTACGAGTACGACTCAGATAAGTCTTTCCCATCCCCTAATGTCTCTGATTTCACTATTAAGCCTATTGTTCCCAAGCCCAACAAGTCCGCTCCGAAGCCGAAGCAATCTGCTAATGAATCAAGTTCAAAGAGAAAGAGGGCATTGTCATCTGCATCCGATGGTGGATCTGGTGCCGTGAAGTCGCCAGTGATAGTTAGGCGGTGGAGTGAGGCTGAGGAGATCGCGATCTTGAAAGGTTTGATCGAGTACAAATCAAAGGAAGGAGCCGACTCTTTTAAGGATTCTAGTAGCGGGTTTCTTGATTTCATCAAGAAAAAGTTCGAAGCCGACGTGTCAAAGACCCAGTTGTATGAGAAGATCAGGAGACTAAAGAACAAATACAAAGTAAACGCTGAAAAGGGGCAGAACGGGAATGAACCTGGTTTACCAATTTACCACGTTCGCAAATGTTTCCAGCTATCAAAGAAGATTTGGGGAAATGAAACTAATGAAAAGAACAACAAGACTCGAAAGAAAACGAAGAGTTTGAGCAGCGCAGATGATGACAAGCCCCAAACGCAAACAAAGGCTCCGTGCAGTGAAGATGGAAGCAAGACTGAAGTTAACGGAGGAGAGAATTCTGGGTTGCCTGTTTCTATAAAAGACAATGAACAAGCTTCTAAATCCTCAACCCAAATTAGCTCAGGTAATAAAGAAGATAATGTAGATTTTTGGAAGGATTTCCCGTTCTTGAAGGAGAGTTTAGAGACGGACTTCACTGAAAGATGGGGGGTTGCGGGTTATTCTATGTTGGAGGAAATGGGGAGGAAAACCGATGCTGCTGGTAGAGAGAAGTTGAAGCAAATGGAGAAGGCGGAGAAGCAGCTGAGGATTGATCGATTGGAACTGTTTCTGAAGAAGGTAAAGTTTGCTCAGGAAATTGCTGAATCCGTATTGAACTCTATCAAAGGTACTGGAGTTTAGGTACAGATTTCGGGTTACTTTTTTCCCCATTTTTGTTGGGGTTTATGCCTGTTGATCACAGTATGATATGAATTTTAATGAAATAGTGAATACATTTTGGTCTTGGGTTATAATTTTCCTAATCTTTGATTAGATTTTTTATTCAACCAAATAATAATATATTTAAGACAATTTAATGTTGATTCATTCGGAGATAAACATTTGTTATATCGGAACGATTATTGACAAACCAATAAACAGGATCGAAAAGGAAAAACAAAGATATCAGATTTACATGGAAAAATCACAGGTAGAGTAGAAGAATTTTCTAATATGAAGGAAGAAAATACAAGAATATTTTGGTGAAAGAAAAAAATTTGATTTCTAATCATGACCCTTAGTATCTATTTATAGAGATAGCACATGATTATAAATGAAAACTAAATAAAGTAGAAATATACTTTAATAAAGTTTTCTACTTTTAATTAAATTGAGTTTCCTATTTTTTTAATATTTATATATTAATTAATTTGTGCCATTTTGAATTCGAGTCAAACTCTAACAAATCTCCACATTGACACGAATTCTAAAAGTGCAAAGGTTTCGAGACAAAACACTCAAATTCAATGTGACATCCAAACTCAACAAAAAAACAATTCTTTACTTCAGCGAACAAGTTCTCTATCTCTTCCACAACACCCCTCAAAGGGGAAATCTTCAGTAATGGACACTGATCGAATCTAAGTTTTTTCTAGGCTTGGATATAGTCTTCACATCGACATGATTATCATAAGTGTCAACTTTGCTCACAAATATTTCACCACGAGCAATATCATGCACAACACGATCCTAATCATCAAAGATAGTTCTGTCTTCAAATGTATTATATTCATGAAATTGAACTACTTTCTGCTTCACATAACCGTTCTAACCACTGTTATTTTGTTCAACAACGTTATTTGACACGATGGATGAAACACCAATTGCATTATCTAAAATTGTTGAACCATGTAGAACATAAAACTTGGTAGTCTTTCTCTGCCCTTTCAACACAAGAGAGTCCTTGCAAATTTTCATAGCTCCACATTCACTGAAGAATTTGTACCCTTTTGAATCTAGAGTACCTAACAAAATTAGATTTCTACTCAAATCTGGAACATGTCTCACATTACCAACTGTTCGAACAATCCCGTCGAACATCTTAATATTAATTGTGCTAATACATGCAACTTTACAAGGAACATTATTTCCCAAAAATACATCACTTATAGAAACATCTTCATACGTCGTAAACCAATCACGATTAGGACTCATATGAAAACTACTACTAGAGTCAAGTATTCACTCATCACTTGTTATAAAGTTGTCATCAGTCGCAACTAAGAGTTATCCGTCATCGTACTCCTCTACTATACTGACCACACTAGATTTTCCAGAGTTCTGCTCTTCAGTTTCTCTTTTGATTTTATTTTGCAACTTGTAACACTTCGATTTAACATGACATTTCTTTTTACAATAGTGACAAGTTTTATCTTGGTTGGAAGATTTTGATTTACCCCTTCCAATATTATCAGAAGAAAGCTCGCCTTTTCTTCCAGTGTCTGAGCTAATCAATTTATGCATCACGAGACCATCTGTCTGGAGCTCGGAAACAGATACAAGATATTTCATCTTGTCAAACGAGTGTAAACCATTATAAACTTCTTCAAAAGTGTTTCGTGACTGTGTAAGATTGTATCTCTGAAAGACGAGTATGAAGGAGGCAACAAACATAGGAAGATCAATCCTAAGTCTTCTTGATCACACTTCACTTCTAAAGTCTCTAGATTAGAGACGGTTTCATTGAATGTGGCCAGGTGCTTTTCAAGAGACTTCTGCCAACTTGAGGGAATAAAGACGTTGTTTTAGGTACAACTTGTTGGTCAATGATTTCTGCATGCAAAGTTCCTCCAATTTTGTCCACAAAGATGCATTTGGTTTTTTACTTTCAACACATCTTGTAAAATTTGATTTGATTAGTGTAAACGGATCTGATAAAGAGCTTTACGATCCTTACGCTTTTCCTCATTCGTCCATTGTGTTACCGGCTTATCATCAAATCTTTCCTCTAACAACATTGATGATATATTTTGTTTTCCAAAGAAATTTATTTAAAAAGTCAAATATTTTTTATGGAAATTACTTATTTGACAAATCAACTTTATTTTATGATTTTTTTACTAAATAAACTTTATTTTATGGATTTTTTTATAAGGAGTCTTTGACCATCAATTTTTAAGGAATAAAATCCCACTATTTAAATTTTTAAAACCATATATTTTAATTGTCTTTATGTTATCGAATATGTAAAATTAACTAAATTTATTTTTTAGAATATTTTAGATATTGTTGGAATTTTTATATTTTTAATTATGAATATTATTAATAATGTTTATTATTTAAATATTTATTTTCTATTTTTTTTGAATTTTTAATGATTTTAAATGGAAAAACAAATGAGTTAGGATCCACTTACCTAATGTAAAATTCTTTAGTTTTATATAGATTTATGATCGTGCGACAAGTGAAAATAGATAGCTGAGTTGAACTCATTTCCCCCTAATGAATATCTCTTTATTTACTACTATTAATCTCGATAATCTATTTTCTCATCCAACCGTCCTTAATCTTTGAAAAATTAAATTATTTTTTCATTATGTAAGGAATTTTTATCCCAAACAAACTTCACCAATTAAATGTTTTCATGTCAATAAATTTAATGACAAGTAGTGTGATCAATGACAAACAATAAGAGAGGCTTAATTGATCACGAGTTTTTTAAATAGGGGTCCATCATGATATATGATTAAAGGTGAGGTGATAGGGTTAAAAATATTTTTGATGAATTCATATCCTCATACGAACACTTTTTCTCAAAATAAAATTTTAAGATAAACTTAATTAATAAAAAGTTTTCTAGACTAACAAAATAAACGATTTCTCTTTTTCAACATATTGATAAAATACTTGTAAAATAAGAAAGTTTTAATCAAGTTTTTAGTCATTTTCTACTCAATAATTCAATATTTGACAAATACTAATACTCTATCAAAAGTATAGATATTATATAAACAATATCGATATTATTCTTACGATATTGATGCTATTTGAATTTTCACTCTTTAAGATTATAACATAATATTGATAAAATAATATGAGTACTAGATACTCTCATAGTAGTATTAATATTACTCGTATGAGTGTCGATGCTACTTAAGCGTTAAAACAACTTCAAGGATTTTAGCATATCAGACAATATCGATACTTCAATATAATATCAATACTATTATGATGAGTATTAATACTCATTTAAGAGTATCGAGACTCACTGAGTTTTGTAATGACTATTAGAACATAGTACCAATATTAAAAATGAGTATCAGTACTCTTATAGTAATATTAATACTATTTATATGAGCATCGATACTACTTCAGAGCTAAAACAACTTAAAAGATTCTAGTATAACAAAATAATATCAATACTTCAACATAGAATCAATACTTTTGTGATGACTGACGATACTCCCTTAAGAGTATCAATACTCACAAGAAAATCTTTAGTGTGGATAATTAAGGTAGTGAATTTAAATTTGATTGAGGAAGATGAACCATTCTAAGTCACTTGTGTCAAATTGTTCTTTATTTTTCTGACAGAAACTTTCACCAAAATTTATATTACCAATTCACCCCTTTTGGACTATATTAGAATGTTTAAAAACCTCTTGGATAAATACTAGGAGAGTTCAATTAACATCAAAGTCATTTATGACCTCTACTTCAACTACCAATATTTTTGGTAATTTCGAACCTATCAACGAAATTTCATACTTTAATTAAGAGTGTCAGAGTTGTGTTTGGTATTAAAGCTTTGAATAACGAATAACGAGTTAATAATTATGTGTGATTAAAATAAATAAATAAATAAATATTTACTTTAGACAAAAAGTCATATGAAATTTGATTTCTTGATGATAATTTATTTGACGCTATAAATATAAAATATGTCTTATTCTTTAAAATTATGAGATAATTATTTTGAATAATTATAATATTTTTTTAGATTTATATAATTTTTGGGGTTTCAGTTGTAAGGATGATCTTGTAAACAATTTAAGATAGTATTTTGAGATACACCAGATTTTGAGATATATATACCATGTCATGAGATACATGAAACATCATGTATCTATATTTTTATGATCTCTACTATATAGTGGATTATTTATTTCGTTCGGTTGTAAAAATAAATAATATTAAATCACGTTAAATCTTATCTTTTAATACATTTCTTATTTCTACGTAAACAAATGTGTCAAACCTCCAATTACTGAACTAATTTTTTTTAACTTAAAACCAATATATAGCAATTGAATCAGCTGTCCCGCAAGATTGATATTCATTCATTTTGTTTTAGTTGCAGGGCGAAAGTGATTGTCAATCAATGATGAGTAAGGTTCCTCTAAAGATGTCATCTCCTAATGTTCCTCAGTAGCTGCTGTGGCGGAAACGTAATATGCAACAGAAAACAGCCCATGAACAAAACACAAAACCCCTCCGACCGACAAGAAATGGTGGTGCGTGAAACCACAGGAAGCCCTGGATTTGTTGTTTGATATCATCCCTATCACCAGTGTCGACAATCCAACGGCTAACATGATCCTGATCAATCCACAAATTAAGTATGAAATGAGATACACTGAAGGGTTAAATTTTCAATGCTTGATTGTGCAGGAACATAATTACCATGTGAAAATGAGGCATGCCAATGAGAGTTGCCTGTTAGGGGAGGCTTTTTGGAACTCTTCTTGAGAACAGGTACACATGCAGCCGCCCAGCAGGTTAGTGAGAACGTGGGCTAGACTCAATAGTATAGCTGCACCCAAAGCTAGCTTGAAAGCTTCATGGCTCGGGTCTCTGCACTCAAATATCCACAATCTCAAATGCTTAACCTGTTGATCAATATCGAGAAAGATGAAACCTGGTGAATTAGTTGATAGAATTAACAAAATTTATTAAACTAAACAATACAAAGCACCTTGTTCTGTGCAACTTCGGCTTGGATGCCAAGAATCCCCGCTGCAACATCCATGGCAACAATCAGCAGACAAACGAGAAGACCTTTGAGTTTAAGCATGTTTTTTTGTTTGTCCCAGAAACTAAGGGAAACAAATGGAAATGAGAAGCAAGTTAATTATGTAAAATGGGATTAAGCTTGGCTGTTAATATATAACAAGAAACTTCTTTTTGGTTAATACTTTAATGTTTTCTTCTCTTCTGATATGTTGGATTCCTTTCATGGGGAAGAAGAAAAGTAGGGTTTAAATCATAAAATGCCATTGGAATTTTCTTTTGACTTTGATTAGCAAAATCTCCCATTTCTTGTTCATACAGTCAGTGAAGCACGTTGAGGAGGGCAAGCTTGAGAAGGTTGGAATAAATGAAGGTGAGCCAGGCTAACTATGCCTTAACTCCTACTGCTGCTATTTGCATGTGACAAACAAACAAACAAATGGAGTGGTTCTTGAAAGTACTTTATATAAAAGAATCATATTGGTTGGGTTTCACTCTTTTTAAGTATATCTTGGAAGTTTGAGCATGTGATATAACCTTTTAAGTATATTACTTGCATATATATATTTTATATATATATATATAGTAAATAAATAGTTCGAGCACCATGAATGGTAGGAATGTGAGCGTTTGATGTCAAATGTGTGAGAATTATCTTTAAACATATATTATCTTATATTTACTATAAATTAATAAGAAAAAAGAAAAAGAAAATTTAAGTGTTGATTTCGCTACTTCTATGATGTCTCGAACCAAAATGGAATAAAATCTTGAATTTGTGAAATAAAATCTCACAAATATGTAAGATTAATTTTGAGCAGCTTAATTGATTAGGTTAAACCTTTAATAGAAAAACTGAAGTTACCGTAATATGTGGCTTAGTTGGAAAAATCATTATATGTGACACCACTATTCTGGATCGATGGCTCGATTGAAATAAAAACAATTATTTGTGGCATCACTATTCTAAACCGATGGCTCGTTTGAGAAAAAACCACTATCAATGACATTAATTAGAGGTAAATAAAACTCAATTGGATATAAAAAATTGATATTTTTAATTCGATTTCAATTAACTCAACTTGTAATTTTATAAATTCGGCTCGAAAAAATTTCAAATTTAAGTTAAGTTGTAAAATAGAACTTGAATATTTGAATAACTCAAAATTTTTAGTAATTAGATTACTGGTTTTCAAGTTTGAGTCAAGTTCTTCAATTATATATGATATATGTATATCACAAAATCGTTTAAATTAGAATCAAATATTACATTAATATTATAAATATTTTTAATTAAATTTAAACATAAACTCATTACTCAAATAACTCAATTAGATCGAATGCTCACCCATAACACCATATTATAAAATGGTATCTTGGTTGAAACTATATTCTATCAAAATTTATATGACCAATTAAACCCAATTACTAATGATATGTCTCAATTATCGGGGGGTTTTACTCAAATATACAAATTTATTATCAAAATGACAATTTTTTTTTATTAATTCTCAAATTTACATCTTTTTGAAAAATATTTTTTAATAAAAAGAGTATTTTTGTTGTTGTTGGAGACGATGTAAACATATTGCAATTGTATAGCTTTGATGAAAGATTGTTACACAAATAATGTTATAATCAAAGTTTTGATGATCCCGAGTAATCCTCCTCCACGACTTGTACGAGGTTTGTTGTATATTATATATTGCTATTTTTCATATATTCATTTTCTTTGATACACATACCATCCAGTTGCATCTCTCATTAAGATGACCACAATAGAAAACATGTTTATTTCCATTAGCTCATTTGACTTTAGAATGACTGAAATTACATCTGTTGTAATTTATTTTACTACAATCAATGTATGTTCTTTGGTTGGGAACTCCATTCTAATATATAACTCCCCCTCAGTGAAAGAGGAGATAATACCATTGTAGCATAAATTAGATGTATCAGGAAATTCTGGTGCGTGCATTATTTTAATGTCCAAAGTGTACATGTGATAAAGGTTCATATTGCGCTTGGTTCATACTTCTCTTGCCTTCTCCTATTCTTTTTGACAACTGCCGTTTTGATGTCAAAATAAATTCCTTCTTCTAATTTGATAAATAAAGAAAATACATAGTAAAAAGAAGTAAGGGTCGATCCTCAGGGACTTAGAAAATTCTAAATTTCTGTTTGAATAGTTTAAACTAGACGTTAAGTAGTAAAAAAGAGGGTTTTGGTAAAAAAAGATTAAATAATAAAAAGCAATTTAAAGAAAAATAAAGAGAATAGAAATTGAAGGTTGAAAATGAATATGCTAAAAACAGCCTCAAGCCTCGCTTTGACTCAATTTCCTTCGGATCATTGAATTAGATTTTCCTTTCGGGATTCACGTCGGTTACTTTGTCTACAAGGGCAATCCTCGTGACTCTTCTTTGTATACCGAATACCCAAGGCAATCTTTGACTCCAGCTTAAAAAATTGATCTGATCAACATCAATTGTTGTAGATCAATAACTGTTTAAGTTCATGGAGACCGACTCGTATTGTTGTTTCAATAACTACTAATTCCGATCTCAATTCCCTCTTGGCAAGGCAATCTCGCCAAGTGTGTTCCCATGAAGTCGAATGTGTTTTCAATAAGCCGATCATTCCTCCCACACATTTAATCACAACAACATCTTGACCAAAGTCAATCTTTGATTTTGAAAACTGTTTTGATTTTGAAAATAAGCGTAGGGATTGAGAGAGATATTCCGAAGTTATTAAGGTGTTTTTCAATTCTCACGTTGGAATTGAGTCATTGCTTAGCTCTCATCTTATGAGAAAATTAGCTAAGCATGACAAAAGTCATACTTAGCATGTTTAAAAATAAAACTTAAAATAAAAATGAAAACGAAAAGAAAAACAAAAACTTGAAAAGAAAAGAAATAACTTTATATAACTAGAAAGAAGAGAAAGATTAAATTCTGAGTTATTTTTAGGCTTACCCCAAGAGGGTATTTATAGCCTCTAAAATCGTAGTGATAACATAGAATTTAAAATAAAAATAATCCTAAAGATAATTCCAAATGTTTTCTAAATTCAAACTTTAAAATTTAAAAATAAACCTCCTAATATTTTCTGCCCGTCCACCTTCCAGAAGGCACTGACTAGATCTTCTAGAAAACTGCTGCTGACTGACCTTCTAGAAATTGTCACGTCAGACCGTGCAATGCCCTGAGTCGTGCCCATGTCTCCAGCCATGACCAAATAATAAAAAATACATAATGCACCCGTTTTACTACTAATTCTGGAAAGTAAGACCTGCATGAAAATAAGCATAACAAACCAAATCAGCAACAATAAATTCATAAGATCAAAGAATTAACAAGCAAATATTATCGATTCAAAACACTCATCAAATTCTCTCACTTATCTCATGGTTGTCCTCAAGTATGATATAATCAAATCAGCCAAAAATTCCATTTACCTTTTTTTGTCAAGTTTCACATTCAAGGAACCAAGATAGAGACCACAATAATTATTCAAGTCGAGACACCAATCAATTGAACATCACCAACTGGAACAAGAAAAATGCAATTGTAACATCCATTCATTTATCAATCTCAATGCTCATAACTCAACACCTTACCGGATTCACTCAAATCACTCAATGTATTTGAGGTATAGAAACGCTCAATGTCAGAACCAACACGATATTACCATAGGCCTACAAGTAAATCAAATATCCACTACTAATAAGAAAAAGATGCATAAATCAAATGGTCTTTTATTGGTTGTAACATGGCTTAGGTAAAGTGGGGAAAAGGCTAATAGTTTGGCTAAAAATTAAAGACAAGGAACTACAAATAAGTACAACTCCATCAATCGACTAAGTACAACAAGATAAAAGACACAATACAATCAAACATCACATTTCCTTTTGAATTGAATTTGATTTTTCCACACTAGTTTGTTGCTTTTATTTTTTCTATTATTTCTCATGTCTTTTTTTTTTCGAACTGTATTTTTTATTTATTTATTATTTTTTTAAAATAAAAGAACTTATTTTATTTATTTTTTCTCTCTTTTGCACATCACACCAAAAAATTCTTCTATTCATGGAGCGTACACCGGATAAATTGTTCACTTGTCTGAAAAGGGTAGAAAAGAGGGATAAAATAAAAAGGCTTGGGTTTATAAATGTGGTGAAAACAAAGAAATGGGAATAGGCTCAAGAGTGGTTAACTAGGGGAAAATGCATGGGTAGACAATTTTAGTGGGAAACGGAGTGGTTAATCATAAAGTGCCCAAATCATTTTTAAGCATGATGTTCATGTGTAATCTTGACAGTCTTTAAAATGTAGGTTCTAGAATACCAATGTCAAATTTGACACACTCAATCCAACAAAATGAGAGCAAAATGATATCCTTGTAAAGACTCAAATCTCACCAAATTGTTTTTTTGCATAGAGCTAAGTGCATTTCAATCAAAAAATCATGAAATATCACAAGAATACCAACTTGATCATAATTCATGCTATCCACTATCAAGAATATCCTAATATAAACAATTATGTGTCCCCAAACAAGCATAAAATACCAAAAATATTCAACAAGACAAGAATTCAATGAAATTTTTCGCAAATCCAATCAACACATACTAGCATCAAAACATAGAGATAAACAAAGGGAAATTCAACCTAGACTCTACTCCCCATCATTTAAAGAGTTTTATCTAAAAACGTAAAATTAATGTATAAGAGAAGGAATAGAGTACTCCCCAGATTTACTGTAGGCCATTACTACAGCCACGACCGCGGTGGGAGGAGCTGGGACGGTGAAGTGAGCTGCCCGAGTTGATGCCGTGAAAATAAATCATCAGGTGTGTGGTAGGTGAAAGCCATCATCTAAATCCCCTGTAAAACTATAAATGGGATAGTACATTAGTAATAGTTGAACGAAAATAGGTTTGGAGTTTACTTTAGGAGTATTATCTGATGTTGTTGAATGATTGGACATGAGGGGAATACCAACTGTCGAAAGAAGTGGCCACAGTTGGCATGGATTGGAATGATGGAGATGCCGAGCGCGAAGATAGATGACGAACAGTGCTCGGTCCGGTTGAAGAGAGACGGTGGGTGTGAACGTTGAATGGTACGATGTGGCAGAGAGTTGGGTGTGTGGCCTCATACTCACATCGGGCAATGTGTGGATGGCGGTATAATGAGTCAAATTCACTAAGTAGTTCAACAAACACCGACGCGTTGAGCTGGCGATGCCAACCGAGGACAGTTGGTGGTGGTGCAGCGTGACAATGTTGTTGGTTCCTTGTACGAACATTGTGAGCAACAACGGACGGGTAAAAGTACATCGATTTGTTTGAAGAGGGAAGTGATATGGCGCCAGAGAACTACGGTAAGGCCGGTGACGGTAATTGACAGAGAAGAGGGTAATGGTTTGGGGAAGATGAATATGTTTGGATTTCAATTTGTTTTAGTGTGGTTTCAAAAATATGTGGGGGAAAGAGTTTTAATTGAGTTGAAACTGGTTGGGGTTGATAAATAATGGAAAAAAAGTTTAAAATTTAAAAGGAGTGTGATAAGGATAGTGGTGGGCCCTCGGTCAAAGAAAAATAAAGAGAAGAGATAGGGTGATAATTTTTCTAAGACTTTGGTTAATGTGCGCCGACCAACTTAAGGGGAAAGCTAACGTTAGTCGTTTAATGAAAAGACACACATAAACTTTTTCAATGCTTTGTGCGATTTTTACTGCTCCTAGGGTCTGCTTTTTGCACTGTTCGAATATAATTTGCGCTAATCTTCATCATTTTATGTTTGATTAAAAACATTTGGTTCCTGAAAAATAAAACAAAAAAATAAATGAAATTTGCTCATTTGAAATAAAATAAAAATAAATGTAACAAAATTAAAAACAACGGGTTGCCTCCCACGAAGTGCTTTTGTTTAACTCATTAGCTCGACGACCTAGTTCAAACTACATGTTCTAAGAGAAATACTTCTTCCACTTCATACGTTTTTTCCACCTAAGAATTTCCTTATGAGAAAATCTACGATCGTATAATTCTTTTATTTTCTCATTGTAGAATTTGGCATTCTCATATGTTATCTTTGGATCTTTTTTAGCTTTGAAAGCTTATCCGAAATAACCGGTGAAGTAGCATTTTCTCCTAAAAAGGCATTCTTTAAGTTTTTTCAGCATTTGTTTCAATTCTATCTCATGTGCCTATAAAACAGAAGGCAGAATTTTAGACTTAGAAAGAATCAATTTTAAATTGGCAAAATCTGAAAATATTTTTTCAACTTCCTGATTTCCCGTTCATGTTCTTCTAACTCCCTGCATAGATCAAAAGAAAAATTAGTTTCTACAAACTCATTTTCCAAGGGATCAATAATACCAACATAATTTATGCTCGCCACTTTGTCTGAGTGTTCATTTTCTTATACACATCAAATTTAATGATCTCACAATTAAACAACATGGTTAAAATCATGCTTCTTATGTTAATTTTTGTGTGCGCTGTACTTAGGAAGGACACCCCAATAGAATATTGGAAGAAGTACTGGTACGATCATTCTCCATGTCAATTACATAAAAGTCAGCGGGAAATATTAAGTTGTCTACCTCCACCAACACATTTTCCAAGAGTCTTCCGAGTAAATGATAAATCTATCAGCAATCTGAATTGATATTTTTGTATCCTTCAAGGGCTCGTTAGTGATCATATTATAAACAACAAGAGTCATTACATTAATAGAGGCACTAAGATCACACATGGCTCGTTTTATCCCAACTTTACCAATTTTACAGGGTATTGCAAACATACATTGGTCTTTCAAATTCAGTGGTAACTTTCGTTGGAAGACAGTTGAGACATGTTCTCCCAAATTCACCTTCTCAACCCCAGAAAGCTTCCTCTTTGCTGTACAAAGATCCTTCAGAAACCGGACATATCTTGGAACCTTTCGGAAAACCTCAAGGAGAGGTATATTGATTTCCACCTTCCGAAATACGTCTAGTATTTTTTTCCTCAGCTTGTTTATCCATTTTTACTAACCTCGATAGAAAAAGTGGTGGCACGTCATAGGGAGATGACGTTGGATCCATTTGTACTTCGTCACTTTTCTTCTGGGATCCTGAGTCAACCGTCTTCTTTCCTTTTTGGATTGCTTCATCTTTTAGATTAGGTGGAGCGATCACTGTACCACTCTGAAGAATGATGGTGCTGACATTTTCTCTTGGATTTACCTTGGTTTGAGACAGAAGTTTACCTTGTGATTCTAAGCATCCTATGGTTTGAGCCAATTGTCTCATCTTCTTGTCCATCTATTGGAAGTGGGCTTCAGTACAAATCTGGAATTTTTCTTGGGAAAGAGCTAATCTTTCAACAATTGATTCTAACGATGTCTTATGTGGCTTTGGGGGTGGTGGAGGTGGCCTTGATTGATAAGTTTGATTCGACCTTGAATTTTTAGCGTAACTGAAATTTTGATGATCCATCCATCTGGGTTGTAAGTGTTACTGTAGGTATTATAAGCCCTCTGGGGAGGTCCTGGAAAGTTCCCTACTGCATTGATTTGAGCTGTTGTGCCATCTTGAATCAGTGGACAACTGTTTGTTGGATGATCAGGTAATGCACATAATCACATAATCTGTTGGGTTTTATCTTTCCTGCAACAAGAGAGTTGACTGCTTCAGTTAATTTATCTATTTTACTTTCTAAAGAAGATGAACTTATCTTATGAACCCTTCGAGGAGGTTCATTAGTTGGGCGGAACTTTTGAGAATTTGCTGCCATTGTAGAAACTAAATCTCTAGCCTCAGTAGGAGTCATGTTCGCCAAAGCTCCTTCGCTAGCAGTATCGATCATCTTCATTTCCAGGGAGTTAATCCTTCATAAAATATTGAAGGATTGTTTGTTCGGTTAACCCATGTTGTGGGGGAAATAACATATAACATTTTAAATCTCTCCCAGTAGTCATAGAATGACTCTCCATCAAGTTGCTTGATTCCAAGTATTCTTCTTCTTAACTCACGTGCTTTCGCCGCAGGGAAAAACCTGTCAGGAAAAGGTGTCATTTGAGCCCATGAATAATAAAATTTAGGGTAGATAAAATCACCACTCCTTAGCCGAATCGGCTAAGGAAGAAGAAAAACTTAAGTTTGATTTGATCTTAATTACTCACTGTGGTCTCATGCTAAGCAGACCATATGAAATTCCATGAGATGTTTATGTGGATTCTCGTTTGGTAATCCGTGGAAGCAGGGAGGAGATGAATAAGGCCAGTTTTTAAATGGTATGAGTTTCGGCTTGGGGAAAATCAATGCACAAAGGCTCTTGTTCAGTAGGAGCTACGGGTAACTTCTTTGATAGTAGGATCGACCATCGGTTTTAGTTTTGTATTAACAACTTGTCTTGAATCTGAATTCGATTCTGGATCTAATTGTTATCTCCTTCTTTCCCGAAGCGTCTTTGCGTGAAGTTTCCTAGCTCTGCCTTCGATTTCCGGGTTGTACTCTACTAATTTTCCTGGGTTTTTCATGTTCATAAATCAAAAGCAGACAAAAATTAGTAACTTTGGCGAAGTCCCCAACAATGGCGCCAATTTGACAACTGTTGTTTTGATGTCAAACTAAATTCCTTCTTCTTAATTAATAAATAAAGGAAATACATAGTAAAGAGAAGTAAGGGATCCTCAGGGACTTAGAAAATTCCAAATTTCTGTTTGAATGGTTTAAGCCAGGCGTTAAGTAGTAAAAATGGGGGTTTGGTAAAAAGGATTAAATAAGAAAAAGCAATTTAAAGAAAAATAAAGAGAATAAAAATTGAAGGTTGAAAATGAATATGGTAAAAACAACCTCATGCCTCGCTTTGACTCAATTCCCTTCGGATCACCGAATTGATTTTCCCTTCGGGATTCACGTCAGTTTCTTTGTCTACAAGGGAAATACTCGTGACTCTTCTTTGTATACCGAATACCCAAGGGAATCTTTGATTCCGGCTTTATAAATTTATCTGATCAACATCATTTATTGTAGATCAATAACCGTTTAAGTTCGTGAAGACCGACTTGGATTGTTGTTTTAATAACAACTAATTCCGATCTCAATTCCCTCTTGGCAAGGCAATCTCGCTAAGTGTGTTCCAAAGAAGGCGAATGTACTTTCAATAAGTCGATTTTCCTCCCACACATTTAATCGCAACAACATCTTGACCAAAGTCAATCTTTGATTTTGAAAACTGTTTAATTTTGAAAATCATGCTTAACATGTTTAAAAATAAAACTTAAAATAAAAACGAAAACGAAAAGAAAAAAAGAAATAATTTTATAAAACTAAAAAGAAGAAGAAGAGTAAATTCGAGTTGTGTGTTTAGGCTTACCCCAAGAGGGTATTTATAGCCTCTAAAAATCTAGTGATAAATATAGAAATAAAATAAAAATAATTCTAAAGATAATTCCAAATGTTTTCTAAATTTAAACTTTAAAATTTAAAATAAACCTTCTAATATATTTTTGCCCGTCCACCTTCCAGAAGGCAACTATATCTTCTAGAAAACTACTGCTGACTGGACCTTCTAGAAACTGCCACGTCAGACCGTGTCATACCCAGAGTCGTGCCATGTCTCCAACCTAGACCAAATAATAAAAAATGCAGAACGCGCCCATTTTACTACTAATTCTAGAAAGTAAGACCCTGCATGAAAATAAACATAACACAATTAAAGAATTAACGAGTAAATATTATTGATTCGGAACATTCATCACTTTTCATGCCCTTGTTGTGGGACTGTATCGTCAATATCTTAGTTCATATTAAACGGAGCGAGTTTTGGTTCATTGAACAAATATGTCTAAACATTATCAACATCAATCTCACCACGCGATTCATATAGAGATGAATAACCATCCATTTAGTAGAAGGCATACAAACATAAGGGTTATACACAAATTGTTGTGTTGATTGTATTTTAATGTTGTTATCGATAAAATTTAGTAGAAGAATGTCTCCTTGTTGAACTTGAAGGGATGTTTGCAATTGGATTATACGTTGAGGGGTTTGATATATCTCAATTATATCATGCACAATAATTGATGAATACCTCCCAATTGAAGTAGAATGCATCCTCTATCAGAATTTACCATCAATGGTGTGAAATCATTATAAAATATTTTAGATTGACTATCAACTTGATCTACTAACTCATAGTGAGAGGCATCGGTCTTGAATAACATACAATAACTTCAATAAACTGTGCATAGAACTTTGTATGAGTTACATAATTGACATTGTGATCATCAATCATCATATCAATGTCATCGTCATTGAAAACATGGAACAATGTCTAGGTTAATGGAACCAGTGTGGTAAGGAATTAGTAATGCATGTAAGATAGTCTTCCAATAATCCCAACTCAAATTTTAGAGGAAATCTTCGTGATGAACTATCCAAGAGTAATATTTCTCTTTTAAGGAAATGTTGAATTTTACATAATGAATCTGGAGTTAGAAGTTTTTTAAACAAATTTTAAATATTTAAGTGAAATTCAAGTTACAATGGACTAAATTAGAAGGAATTTAAGTGTTAAATGGGCTTAGTTGAATTAAGTGTGAGTTTGAAGGGTTAATATAAAAGGAATTATAATTTGGGGATTAAATTAAACAATTGAAACTCTAGAAATCGATTCAAAGTCAATCATAATATAATTTGCCCAAGCTAATGGAAAAAATTCCAAGCCAGAAATCGATTCGAGAGAAATAGAGACTAGAATGAAAGGATGCACGATAATATTAAGGGCTAAAATCGTGAATCCTATAAAATTCAAGGCCATACCTTATAATTTACCCAAACTAGTGGCATAAATATCACTTTTTTATTAACTGGGGTAAGTATAAGGTAGTATATGTTCAAAGATAACTCTCAACCATTTGACATTGAACACTCGTACCCCTGACATTCATGGTCTTCAAATTATTTTGAAGACGACTCGCTAGTTTTCTTTAGAATCTCTGCCGTAGGTGATTTTTAATAGATGTACGTCATTGCCTGAAGTTCTTCAAATGTCATTCTTGCAACGTCAAAAGACTTGTAAGGATACCTTATATTCGTATATGACCTTGAATACTTAGATTGAAGCAATCGTTCTTGCCTTTTGAAGAAACCCGAGATAATTTCGTCGTGTCGTCGCCATAACAAACCTAGTTAAGAGCCTCAGTTTTTGTCTTTTTCCTCTTCCCATCATATTTTGGGTTTTCTACTTTTTTGTTTCTTTTTTTCACGTTTGAAATTTTTGCTAACCACCTTTGAAACTACTATGAGACCCTTATTGTCATCACATCACACACCGTCGACTACCTCTCAATTTACCCTAACCCCTAAAGGAAAAAAGTAAAATCCTAAACCAAGTGATCATGCTGAACCTTGACCCATCAGATGACCCAACAAATCAATCATTGGTGACCTAACCAGTTAGCCCAAAGCCAATTGCTAGCCGCCCCAGCATGCAACCTAACAAACTCTGGCCTGACCCAACTAAACTAGAACCAAACCATTGGCTAGACTAGGACCAAATTAGACCTGACTTGTTTGACTAACCGATTTAACATGACATGTTTGATCAATCTTTGATCGTTGACTTTGAACAATGTTAATTTTATTTTTGACCGTTGACTTATATTGTAACACCCTCAACCCGTATCCAACTCGAATACGAGTCCGAGGTGTCACATTGACTTTTCAAACTGTTTCTTTTCACAAAATAGCTAAAAAAATTTCAATGTCATATTTAAATCAAAGCTGTATAAATTACATTAATTAAAAAAATTGGTTTTACAAAGCCTATCAGAGCATATCCAATACAAATCTCTTAGTACATGCCAACTACATTCAATATACCAAAATACATATGTTTCCAATTCTTTTCTCTGATTTTCGAAAAGGAGAGGCTGATCTGTCTTGCTCCTCTGTGCTCTTTAATCTTCTCGAAACCTATGTGTGAAACATTCACACGCTAAGTCATGACTTAGTGAGACTTAATAAAACATATAATATAAACTATGACTCCTAACAATGGATGCATAATCTATACTATCATGTCATACAAAAATCATATATTCTTTCATGTAATAATTACACACCTGCACATATATTTATATCATCGTCACATTCTTAGCATTTTCATTAATACTTTTTATCATATAATCTTGTACTTATCATTTTGTATATCATATAACACATCCATCATTTCACAAAGAAACACACACATATCATACCAATTTTATTGATTTATTCTCTTTGTTAGCCCATGCATACTTTTGAGAACTAAAGATATGTGAGTACATAGAGGTTGTGCACATATGATGTCACCACAACTCGTATAATTACCACTAAGTGGCATATGAATTTGTCCGAAGGACCACATAGATGTCCTGAAGGACCACTCCTTAAGGACTATATACATATTCCAATGGACCAAATAGGTGTACCGAAGTACCGCATATATGTTCCAAAGGATTACATATATGTCCCGAGGACCACGTAGAACTCTCGACTCTTGACATGCCAACTATACCTCTAGCTCTCATGACGCATAACATGAACATTATTATTTATATCATTTCACATATTCACATGTTCATATCACATAGGCTTGTAGCTTCTTATCACATAGCTCATATAACATTTTCGTATAATCTCATAGCTTATAATTGGTTCTCTTATGTTCACATATATCATGTAGTATACATATATTCACATATCACATGTTCATATCATTCCTTATGTCATATTATATAACTTATATAATTACATAGATCACTTATACCGGTTCATATAGCTTATCACACTAGCATATATTCATACAAATCATGTAACACATGTAATAACATATAACACACACACTCATATCAAACATATGCTTACATTCATGAATTTATGCATTCTACTATAGGAAATAGACTCGTCGCAAGTCCTATTTCCATTAAACATCATATATCACTAGTATGCACTCACCTACCTCACTAGTAAATACCGATCTCTTATATTTTTCTCGATGATTATTACTTGGTTTACTTGTCCGGACTTTGCTCTCGATCGATATCTACACGGATACACAATCCAATAAATATCGGGATTCAAATTACTTGAAAATTTTCTTACTATTATCAACTAAACAGAGCACTGATTCCTTAATTCCTTCTTTAGTAGTATCGGTACTACAACACATACCGATACCTCTATGCTTATAGTATCGATACCCCTCAACAGTATCGATACCCAAATTCGATTATGTGTTCCTTATTTTCAAAATGGTACCGATACTAGCTTAATGATATTGATACCCTCAGTATCGATACTACTCCTTTGTTTTCGATACTCTTTGAACAATTATATAAATTTATGCCTTATGGTATCGATACCCAAGCACCAATTATCACTCATTTTCTCTTTGAAGTATCGGTACTTGATGAACAATACCGATACCCCCTGCCCATAATTCATTTATCTTACCCGAAAATATTACCAAACTTACTTAATTCCTCTACCATACCTCCTTTTAGTCCTTTAAGCTTAACTACACTTATTCTAACCAACTTAGATCACTTTAACTCATACTAATATCCAATATCCCACATACATACTTGAATTTAATAATCAAGCCAAAAAATCAACATGTTCTAAATTCGTTTCTAACACTTTGAATTTCTTATTTCAACTTATGACAAGTCAAATTCAACTTCAACTTCAAAATCCATTTACTTCTTATTTTTCAATAGTTCACTTAAAAACTCCTTTTTTTTAATCTCTCATAACTTGTTCATCTTTGAGGTTTAAGTAACTTAAAACTTTCCTTAAGCTTTCTTATCACTCTAAGAACCAAAAGAAACCTTAAAATTAAAGAAATAATCAAATTGAATCCAACTCACCTTACAACTGAAGCCACGGGAGGAAGAAGATAACCAAGCCACCAAAGTTTTCTTTCTTTCCCTCTTAACTCCACGTGTTTACATCCTTTATAAAGGAAAATAAATCTTCCTTATGAAATGACCATTATACTCCCTCATCTTTCCAACTTTGCTAATCAATCCAACATCAAAATACTCTACTTAAGTCCATGAACTTTTAACTTGATTCGAAATTGAGCAAAAGTTTTTAAAATTTACATTTTAGTCACTAGCCCTGTTTTAGAATGTTACATATATGTTCTTATATTTTTATTATATATCTTCCCCAATATTAATTTTTTTTATCATAACTGAACATATACCATCATAACTGACAATATACCTACATCCTTCGCCTTCGATTCTTACACAATTGAATCATAAAATTTAAAAAGAAAAACAAACTCATTATACTTAGAAATAAATTAAATATAAAAAATATTAAATAAAAAAAACTAAAATCGAGGAAGAAGATTAAAGGTGATTTTCGGGAAAAATACACTTTTTTATATATTTAAAAATGTTTAATGAGTTTAGCGATATCTACATAAGACATGTCATGTTGACAGAAGGTGCTACCAGTAAAATAAACATCTATAAAGAGTTGTTGACAAGGAATATTTTTCCAAAAAGTGTGTCATTTTAACTAAAATTAAACTGATAAAATAGATATAGGAAAAAACAAATGACATCATCATAGGTCACTCTTTGTTGGTATCTCAAATAAAAACGCTAATTGAATGCCATATAAATTATAGTATTAATTAGTCAACCGCTCTGATCGTATCAATCAGTAAATCCAATTGTATGAATAAGCTATCATGCAATCAACAGAAAAACTTTCATGGAGAATCCAAACAAGATCAACAATAATAAATTGGGGGAAAAACAATACATTAAACGATATCAGCATGAACAATTATCCCAACTAAAAGGATGAATATTTCAGTGTGGGGACCCATTGGAAAATTACTACGAGAGAGAATATGTTAGTATGTGTTATGGCTCATGATGGTAGATGTTGAATAAGAAGGAAGGAAAGCCAGAAAAAGAGCGGAGTTTAAACTTTAATCTTTACAAGAACCATAATTCTCACTTGATTATCTCATAGGAAAGTATTAAGAATCTCTGGTGCAGGTTTGAGGTCTGACGACAACTGTTTTAGTCAACAGTCCCACCATATTTTATGCAGCTAAACTGCTGGTTTAATATTTTATGTATAATCTCTGTCCTTATATATACACCTTGTTGCTTCTTCCTTGTCATTCACCACATCTTTATAGTCTTGCCTTTGGTCATGTTAGTTGAGAGATCACCACATTGATGCTGCATCACATTGATTGCAATCCCCTCAATTTGCAGATCACCAAAGTCAGTTCCGTGACTAAAGAATCACTCGTTTCTCTTTGTCTTCTTGCCCTCCTAGAGAATATGGAATATATCTTTGTGACTTCGGGTGCTTCTCCTTTCTCCCTTTTTGGCTTCCTCCTCACACCTCTGTCTTTATTGGGTGGTTGAATGTATGATATTTTTTCTTTAAATATCTGACACAAGTTCGAAAAGCCAAAAGAAAAAAGGACTCTTGATTTGAGGTGGTCATGGCAGTTTGCTGTGATCTTGAAGTGGATGTTAATGGAGAGGAGACTTTTCTGGTACACAAGGTAATTCTTCTTAAAAGTCCTTATTTTATGCAAGAATTCTTCTGCTAGTACCCTGAATAGTTGGACTGGTTTTTGTGCCGGTGAAAGTTTCTGATTTCTGCAGTGTAAGAAATGGTGGAATTCATATGATTCATTAAAGTTCCATAATTGTTAAGATTCTACTGTAAATTTTCTCTGGTGTATTTCCAGTTGCACCTCTTAACATTTAATACCCCCAAATACATTACAGAGATGTGGGTCTTAAGTTGTTAGCACTGAGAATCACCATGTTCACGAATCTTGCAGAAAGCGTGTAGGGCTTTCTTGTTTTGTTTTCTTTTCCTTCTACTGTTTTTTTATCGGTCCGGGATAAACACAAGATAGCATCGATTCGGAACACTCTCAACAATTTGACAATGACTGTTCATGCACCCTTACAAACGTCGTACTCGATTTCAGGACTTTGAGGGATAATAACAATCCTTAGCCACCGAGTTCGCTTGGTTCCGATCCTTTTACTCACCTATTGCTGCCGTTTTGGGTGATTTCATTTTTTTTTTTATTCTTCTCTTCTTTTGAGGACTTGAGGGGGTGCTTTCATGGCATTGATTACGGTTCAATTCCCTCCTTTGCAGGGATGATCAGTTGACATCTTTTCAATTTATTACCATTCTCTTTGTTTGTTTGTCACCTTTGAGTTTTGTCTGGCATTGGCAGGAAATTATTTGTACATTCTCGGGCAGGTTAAGCAAATTATTTGGTAAATCCACAAGTGCCAAGAGAAATAAAGTGATATTCCACGACTTTCCAGGAGGGGCAGGAAGTTTTGAGCTTATATCAAGGTTTTGTTACAACAATGGGAAAGTTGACATAAATCCTTCAAACATTTCCTTGTTATATTCTGCTGCTCAATTCATGGAGATGAACGATTCCGTATCGGGAAACTGTAATCTATTAGAAAAAACCGAGGAAGCCATTGAAGAGATTAGCTACTGGACATGGTCTGATCTTTTGATCACTTTGAAGCATTGGCAAAATTTGCAGCAGGCAGCAACTTCTTCAGGTATACTTGAAAGATGCTTGGATTCACTTGTTGGAAGGCTGGTCAGTAACAATGAAGCCAGCCCTTGTGCATCTACTTCTTCTCTGGATAGTCCCCGGTTTCAATTTCGTCCGATACTAAAAGTACCGAGAGTTTGAAACGTAGCTTCTCTCGAGCAACTTGGTGGTTCAAAGACCTTTCGGTTTTGAGTCCCATTATGATTGAATTGCTGGTAAAATCCATGGTTTCTAAGAAGTACGATCATGTAATTATTAGCCGGTTCCTCTTCTATTACCAGAAGTCGAAGTTCTGCATCATCTCATCAGATGAGAAACACAAAGTTTTAGAACTCGTGATCGATATGCTCTACACTCTCGATTCAAATTCCATTTCGTGCAAGAGCTTGTTCGGGATTCTTCGAGTGGTGCTGAATCTGAACATAAGCAAAAATAGCAGGAACAAGTTGGAGAGTATGATAGGTTCTCAACTGGATCGAGCAACTTTAGATAACCTGCTAATTCCATCCCCATATGGGACAAGTTATTTGTATGATGTGAACCTAGTTCTTAGGCTTCTAAAAGCATTTCTTTGTGGAGGAGACTGGAAATTACCTCCAGTCCGAATAAAAAAGGTTGGCACCTTAATAGATCTGTACATAGCAGAAGTAGCTCCGGACCCTTGTCTAAAATCGTCTAAGTTTCTAGCTTTGGTAACCGCCCTTCCAGATTCTGCAAGGGACTCCTCCGATGAACTATACCGCGCCATCAACATTTATTTCGAGGTATTACTTCGTTTCCCTTTATACGATTTTCGTACAAGTATGCAGCATACGAGTTCAACGTTCATGATGGAAGTTATATGTTATGGCATCTGAAAATGCTACTTCTGGACATCTTGATCGAATTTTTAACAGCCTAAAGATTACACCATGATAATGTCCATTTGCATTTGGATTGAATATGGTTCCGATAGGTGCATGCAGGGTTGTCTGAAGATGATAAAATGAAGATATGTTGTGCACTGAACTATGAGAAGCTCTCCACAGAGGCTTGCTGCATACACCTTTCTCAGAATGCAAAATTTCCAGAGAAATGCACAGTGCAAGCTCGCATCTCTAAGCAATTGAAGTTTAAGAACTTACTGCAGAAAGATGAAGCCAGTGAAGAAACTGTTGTTTATACTGGAAGGCTTGACATATCAGCTGACAATGAAAATCTCAGAGAGCATTTACAAGGGATGCAAGGCAGGGTGATGGAATTGGAGAAAGTTTGCAAGAAAATGCAGATCCAGATGGCCAAAATCATGAAATCCAAAGCAGTAGCAGGCCATAGTACTTCAAGATCATTGCCTAGACTCTGTTCATGAAAGATCTGCATAATATTTGTATTTCTTAATTGTTTCTTTGTCTATGTATAGGACCGAGGTACGAATTTTCTCTCTCTTTGCTGCTTTAGATATTGTTCATTGCACTGCATCTCTTTGCTTAACAAAGATATAAAACCTTTTTACATTATCATCAGATAAAACCTTAAACTTTCACATACAATCAGCCACCCACAAGCTTAAATCAGATTCCATTGTTTTCATACACAGCAGAGAACATGTAAGAGAATCTCTCGAATTCATTATGTAATTTATGAAAGAAAGAAAAAAGAAAAGGCTTCAAAGCTTTCAACCAGAAACATAGATGGTTTTGACATTAGGTTTCTTCACTTGTTGCATAAGAACAGGAGCAGTAAGAACTAGGATGGCAACGGGCGGTTTCGGGTCGGGGATTGGTCCCCCGTCCCCGCTTAAAAAACCGTGGGGATTTAAACGGGTAATTGGGAAAAGGGAAACGAGTATCCCCGTTTAGCATAAACGTTATTTAAACGGTAATTTTCACCGCCAGGATAACCGCGAAATTACTAGTTTAAATATCCGTTTACCTTAGATGATTATTTTTCACCGCGGGGATCCCCATTATCGTTTAAATTTCACACGATGACACGATTTATTTAAAAAATAATATTATTATTGATCTAAACTTACTTGAAACGCCAAACACCACCAAATGCATCCAAAATATAAAAACAAAACAATTCAAATAGGCAAATATAATGACAACTACTAATAATATAATGTTTCAACTTTCATAAACGAAATCATTCTTCCAAAGTTCCAACTTCCAAGTCACGTCAACGACACCACCACCGTCATCAAACAGTTGTGACCTCCGATTGCTACAATTACACAAAAAAAATTATAAGCCAAAATTTATATAAAAAAGTTGATCATATCACATATAACTTGTATATCAATTTAGTACATCGTCACCATCATCATGATTATATTCGATGCTTTTACAATATGCTTCAGACTCTTGTGAACAAGTTGTTGTATTTATTAATTTATATAACATATCATATCAACAATACAATTGAAAAAATAAACTTATAAGTAAAAGAAATGATTGATTACCTCTTATTTCGTTTATTAACCAACTTTGGGCACACATTAGCGCTTCCAAGTCTTTGGATGAAGACGACTCCGATGAGGACTCACCTATCTACCACTTGTACTAAAGGCAGACTCAGACGCAACAGTGATATTGGAATTGCTAATATGTCTCGGGTAATTTTTGTAATGTTGGATACTGTAAACCATTTGTTTTCCACCAAGACAAAATATCAAGCTCCGAATTTTGTGTCCTTACTTTCTCTTGAAGATAATGATTAAGTTCCGACGTGATACCTATAATAATAATTTTATACATTTAAAAGATAAATAAAACAATCAAAATTTATATATATATATATATAAAATAATTATTTTTAATATTTATCGGGCCGAGTATTCGGGTAATCGGGGCGGGGATTACAAAATCTGTCCCCGTCTTTGTTTAAAAAATTTGGTTTTTTCCCGTCCCTGTCCACGTTTATCATCCCCGAACCCGACCCGTTTAATTCGATTTTCGGTTTTCCCGGACGGGTTCAGTTTTTTTTTGCCATCCTTAGTAAGAACCCCATTTCCCATGGAAGCTTTCACCTGATCAATCTTCACGTTCTCAGGCAACCTGAACCTCCTTAAGAACTAAGTTAACATTTAACTCATCAAATCAAATAAGTAGTTGGATAACTACATCAACAATAAAACAATATAACATTGTTGAGAGAACAACAAGCAAGTTAGGAGAAGAACAAACATTAAAAGGATATAATTTTTAAATATAAAATGTTAAATTTATTAAATTATTTTGGATTAGGATTAAACTAAAATTATTATTATATTAGGTTGTATCATTATTAATTCGTCTCATATTTAATGATGAAATGATTGATTTATAACAATAATTTAATTAGACGACTTATTTGTAACTTAGAAAATAATGTATTTATTATCAAAATATAATTAGGTGACCTTAGTGGAAAATAGCTAGAAAACTAAAGGCAAACAAAGTCGACATCAGATTGATACTCTAAAAAAACACACAGGAGGCCCGCATGCAAAAAACCCATATAGGAGGAATCAAACTTACAAAAGTGTTGGTGAAAATGATCCAAGCTAGAAAACTCATGTTTCAAGTTCATACTTGAATTACGTATGATCCTTGAATTATTGTTACAGCTATTATGTTTATTATGGAACCACCACACTGTGAGTGGCTTAACGTGTGATTTTGTTCGTACGTAGATTTTGTGTTTTAGTAGTCTATGGTGATTATAATGTATTATATGTTCGTAATCTTAGTCATTGTCAACATACATATTGCATACACAACTGCTTGAACTCAAGACTTTAAGGAAGAATAACATTCTCTTTACCATTAACGCCACTCAATGAGTTAATAGATTTTGTGTTCTAAATTAAGAATCCATAGATCAAGAAGTTACATCAAACAACTTAAATCACGTCTTTTAAGCATAATCTAACATTCCCTTATGAACAATGGCATGTACATAGAAGGTCTAAGGCTAAGGAGTTGGTATTTTTGAAGCTGGCTTGTATATGGTTAATAACAAGCATGATGATTTCTTTGACTAAACGATGGAAATATGTACGTTTATATGAATTTTCATGCTCAAGTTAAATTGCATGATATACTAATTTGTATTATATTATTTGAGAAAAATTTAATATTGAGGCACACATTAGGTTATTTTAAAAATATTGTGAATGTGCAATTATAAATTTCACAAATTGCGTGTTAAAGTAAATATTAAGTAATTAGCAATGTTATCAAAACTGGACCGGACCGGCCGGTTCGACCGGTTGAATCGGGAACCGGTTGCCTGTCCGGTCCGGTCAGCCTCCAAAATCATTTTGCAATAAACCGCTAAAGAATCTGTGTGAACCAGCAAAACAGGTGTGAACCGCCGGTTCTGTTTTTTTTTTAAATAAACCAAACGACATCATTTGTTATGATTTTTTTCAACCCCAAATTTATTTTCTAATTTTAGTTATATAATTATATTTATTATTTAATATGTTTTACACTTTTACTTTTAATTGTTAAGTTTGTTTGGGAATTTAAATTTAACTTTGTATTTGTTTATCATATTGCTAGGTGATGAAGATCTTGATGTTGTGGACTTTCAAGTTCAAAGTAATGGAGTTTCAAGTTCAAAGTGGTGATGGCGGTGGCAGTTCAACTAATGAAGAAGTTTTTCCTAATATTTTGGAATTTGAGGGAATCAATTTCAATGAATATTATGACGATTGATACTTGTATCAATTATGTACTTTTTTTATTTAGTTGTTGATGAATTTCATTAGGCATTGACCTTAAATATCATGTTGTAGTTGATTTGAATAATTTTTTTCACTTGATATTATGGTATTTAAATTATATATGTTATGACTTGTAATATTTTTATACCTTTTAATATTGTGAGCTTAAAAAGAGTGTTATATATATATATATATTAATATTGCTTTGAATATTATGTAAAATTTTTAAAAAAAAATATTATTTTATATAAACCGGTTTAACCGCGGTTTAACCTGGTTGAACCGGTGAACCAGTACCTTCACCGGTTTAAGGCCCAGTCCCTTCACCGGTTTAAGGTCCAGTCATTGATAATTAACGAAGATTACTTGAGCGAGAAAATAACTAGAGCATCTTTTATGTATATGCTATTGTTCATAAGGGAAAGTTAGATTGCGTTTTTTGCGGTGATGTCTACAATTAGCATGTGTTGAGGATTCCAGTCTCTTTTACTGAAATTATCATAGTGGATTTATCGTTAAACAATCTGAGTTACATAAATAAATTCTTTTTTCCTTGTTTATATTTTGATTTTTTTCAATTATTAACCCAAGCCAATAGTGCACCATCCAAAAGACATAAAGAAAAGAAAAATCTATTATCGATGTGGGAAAAAAACGTTAAATCATCCACCATCAAAGTCTTTAAAACTCGTTTATGTTTTTTCCACGTATTCCTTCACTTTTGGTAAACTTGGAAGAATATTTTATATCAGTATGTGCCTGTCATAATCTCCAAGGTGACATTTTACTACAACAATGTCAAACATTAATGCAAACACACCCACCTCTTTTCTTTTTTCTGAAACATGATTAATATAATTTATACATGACGGTGATGATATTTATATGTTCTTATCCCATTGGACGACGGTCCAATAGTTGAGCATTAAATGAGATGTGCAGATGATAGAGATGGCCATTCCCATTGAACCAGCTGGCAAGTGCAAAGTCACTTCACAGTGAAATTCACGACGAAAAAAATCATTAACTACCGTTACTATATGTAAGCATCAATCAGTGACTTAGTTTTGGATCATTGTACTGCATGCATGGGATTGCTATCCGAAATTTGCCTTTCCTTTTTCTGGTTTTGGTACCCTTTTCAGTTTGCTTGAAACAGGGTAGTAATGTGATGCGAGAAACTAATTTAAAGTTAATTTACGATGATTTCAACCTAAAATGTTATTAAGTTTAACCTAAGAAGTTATATAAATTTGTATTAAAAAATTACATTGCGTGAGTTTAGGACTTACAATCGAAAATATTATGAAGAATATCACATCTTCGATTGTATCCTATTCAACCTAAAACGTTACGCTTTTAATAAGATTTTAGTTTGCAACTAATTTTTTTTCCATTTATTAGTCTATATTAACAAATTGTATTTTATATTTTCCTTTGAAAAAATCATCCTTTGGGACTTTGAAAGTAACTACTAAGATGATACAATTATCGAAGAACTTATTGAGTGACCTTAGTGATAAAAGAAAATATTATTTTTTCTGGAGTATTTGAGTTCGAACAACTGCATATATAAGTTATGATGTCAATATACTAAGAAAAATTTCGAACATATATTACCTTATATAGGCCTATAAACGAACCGAACGCACACGAACGGAGGTATGTTCATGTTCGTTCATTTAATAAATAAACGAAGACGAACATAAACGAACAATTTTGTTGTTGTTCATGTTCGTTTATTAAGGAATATAACTTGTTCATGTTCGTTCATTTAATAAATAAACGAACATAAAAAAACACGAACATAAACGAACACGAACATAAACGTTCCTACCTTTCATTGTTCTTTCTAGGGGTGTAAACGAGCCGAGTCGAGCTCGAGTATTGCTGAGCTCGACTTGAACTCGAAAACTTTAAGAGCAAGCTTGACTCGACTCGAAAACTTACATGCTTAAAATTATCAAACTCAGCTCAAACTCGAGATATAATAATGAAACTCGACTCGAACTCAAAAAAATTTCATCACTCGATTAAAGCTCAATTTTGAGTTCGATTCAAGCTCAATTCAATATCGATTTTGAGCTCGATTAAAGCTCAATTCAAGCTCGATTGACCCAATCCAGGTAAGTATGTTGAAAGGAGGTAGCTGCCTTTTATTTATAATGCCAAATAAGTGGTTCACTCATGTATTTCCCCAATGTGGGATATTGCTTCAGCAAGGCCACTGAGCTATCGTGGGGCTGATGTCTTTATTCTTGCATTTTCTCTCATCAGCAAGGCCAATTACGAAAATGGTTAACCACAATGACTATGATTTTCTTTTCGGTTAGCTATAATATTCGTGCTTATAATGTAATTTTAAAAAATCTAAAGTTATAATATAACATTATACTTAAAAATTGGTCACCAAAATTGATTTAAGAAGATTGGGTTAAACATAAATGAATGAACATAAACGAACATAACCGAACGAACATGAACGAACATAACCGAACGAACATAACCGAACGTTCACGAACGTAAATGAACGAACAATACCTATGTTCATGTTCGTTCATTTAATTAAACGAACACAAACTATTGTTCATGTTCGTTCATTTAATAAATAAACGCACATAAACGAACTTCCCGCCGCACGGTTCATGAACGGTTCGCTAAACGTTCAGTTCATTTACAGGCCTAACCTTATAATCACTAAAGACTATTAAAAATACAATAACCGAGACAACAAAGGAAAGGACCATATATAGGACCATATATAGCTTTTAACCCTAACCTCGGGTTTCATTGTCATAGATGCTGACTACTATATATATATATATATAGACCACATATACATATATGCATATATAGGTCAAATAACAGAGAATATCATTACCTTTACCCCACAACAACTAGCCTAAAGGGTGAGTAGCTCTAGGGAGTTATGCAAGCGCACATGCATGACTTGCAGAAAATGAAAACTTCAAAGTTTGCTGACAAAAGTTCATTAAGGATCATTTCAGTTGACATTGACCTTGTAATTTAGACAGTGATTTTAGAGGTCTAATATCTTTATCAAGTGAGAAATTAATTTCGAGTTTAAGGGTAAAGAAATGTGTAAAAAAAAACAGGACCACGTCTCTTCCAAATACACAAAAGTGGATCTGCATCCATAAAACTAGGAACTGGAACTAGAATTGTTGTACTAAATGATTAAAATCATTTGACAATGATCACATAAAACCCTGAAAAGTTACAATTATATCCAACCAAAAGTAGACATCGTTAACCTGTAATCTTATGGAATGTTTATAGAAACTTTACTTTTCCCTCAACAATTTTCCAGACACATGCATTTTGATATATAATTTACAAGACCCTACCCTAATAATGCAAATATATATATATATACATGTGCTCTAGTCGTAGTAGTCTAGTTGAAGCATCTCAAAAGTTTTGAACGACTTTTGCCACAATAGCGGAAGGTACCATTTCCGATACAAAATTATATGATTTCGA
This sequence comes from Hibiscus syriacus, assembly GCF_006381635.1. Lineage (NCBI taxonomy): Eukaryota > Viridiplantae > Streptophyta > Magnoliopsida > Malvales > Malvaceae > Hibiscus > Hibiscus syriacus. The sequence continues at coordinate 1,567,573 of NW_024062691.1, forward strand.
GGAGATCAAAAGGTCAACCTTTCAATCATATAATAATAATGTAATTAATCCCACCTCAAGAGAACATATATGCAATGTAAATAGTTGTGGACATAAATGTGATATGTGCTAACATCTAAGAAGATTGAAGACTAGTGGAGTAGGAAGCTAGTTTGAAGTGTCAAATAGGGGAGGAATCTTACCCTATTGTTTGATCGTAGGGCTGATCTTTTCCAAATTGTGAAGTAATTAGCAGCCTATGTGGGGACGATAAAACTTTTGTATTTTGTTTGCATTTGAGAAACGTCTAATGAAATTTGAGCTTAAGCTAAAGGATAACACCATAGCTTTCATAAAATTGAATTACGTGACTATCCAACCAATTCCCATGGCCCCCCATCTCTTTATGCGTCTTGGAATTTAGTTCACAGCAATAGTAAAACATGAACCCAAAGTTCATATTGGAATAATTCTTAATTGAGGACAATGAATGAGTTGCATTATTTACTAGGAAAAAGGGCTAGCCGGATACCCAATAAAGACGTTGTCATTTGCTCGTTGGAAGCGTGGTCCAAAACTGAGGATGAGGTGAAAGAAGCATGACAATCTCATCTGTTTATCTACCAATATTGAAGTCCTCTGCAACTGCAACTGTAGGGTGAAGGGATGAAGGGTAATATTTGTAAAGCGAAATAAGATGAAACCATGAATTCCATTGCTTACCCTACTATCCACAGGAATCTTAAATAACCTTGCAACATGCCACATGGCAACGTGTACAAAATGTCAAAAAGGAAGAAGATGATAAGTTCATTCAAATGCAAACACACAAAATAATTTCCCACAGATCTCTAATTTGTTCTTATTTGAAGATAAAGAATTCCAGATGGATTGGTTTTGGTGCTACTGGTATCCAATTTTCTCTTTAATTTTCGTGTGTATGACTATACCAATCAAAACGAATTTACTTCTAAGGCCATATTTTTCATTATACAGTTTATAAATTTATTTTTTATGATTTCTGATTTTATTTATCCAGTCAGCATTAACATCTCATTTTATAGTAATATAACTAAATGAAAAAAGAGGCATTGGTTCAGAAATACATCTACTTTGTCATATACATCGATTGTAGATAAACATGATAACTTTCACAAAATCGGAAAGGGTCTGGTCGGCGAGCCTTTTATGAACAGATTTAAAACTTAGATCAATTAAAAGAAATGTGGATTACTATAATTGTATTTATATCGTATATGAATGTGTATAAAGGATAATCTACGTGCATAGAGTAGTCGAAACTTGACATGTGAAAATAGACAGAAGCTAGAAGGAAAAACAGAATGGACCAGACAGCAGCGGGCAAACAGTGCCATGGATGTCCTGTAATGGTCATATGAATTAAGACATTATACGTGTATGTATCTATATTAGCTAAAACGTGTCAACGGTGACATTATTTATACGACCAAATGCCATGAGTTGGAGAATATATGGCTTTGTCAAGTGTCAGGTGGCGAGACTCAATTACATTGCTTTATTCTCGTGGTAATTTTGGTGTATGTCAGGTATATCTGGATGTTTTGTTAGCTTAGTAGTTGTCGTTGTTATTCGCTGTTTTTTTTATTTTATATTTTCATAGGATCTTTAAATATTTGTCCGGATTGTATTGTTTTTTTAAGTTTTGATTGAGAGTTAATCGGTAGATTGTTAAGGGGTTAATAATTACTATAGTAAAAAGAATTTTTAGAGTTATTTTTTTTAAGTTTGGATCCTGTATAAATTCTTTTGAGATCATTTTATATCTATTGCACGTGGATTTTTAAATATAATAAAATATTTTTTGTGAAAGAAAAAGTGTCAAGTACAACTATATAGAGTAATTTAATAAAGAAGAAATCTTTAAGAATTTGAAGTTTTAAGTGCCATAACGTGAATAATTTGATATTTATAGAGAAATTGTCACAACCCTAATAATTAAACAAATATATTATATTTATAAATTAATTTAATTAATTTAGAGACCAAACTGCAAGTTTTCAAAATTATAGTTCGATTTAGAAATTATGAGAAGTTTAGGGACTTGACTATGAATTTACCCTTTTTCTATCTACATAGAAAAGAAATAAAAAAAATGAAGTCGGTGGCCATCAATGTTTGAACCCCTGCCCTCCAAGTTAGGTTACCCATATCCTAACCATTTAAACTAGGCATTGTTCTTGATATTTTATTATCAAAATATTATTTACGGCTTAAAGCCCGAATGATATACCCAATTCCCAAACCCGAAATCCCTATTCACTCCCCCGTTGTCTCCCAGATTCTTTATCGTTCGGCCACCGTTTAGCCCGTCACAACCTCCGTTTGAATCGCCGTTGATCGATGACCAAAACCCGAGCCTCCCTGCACTAAACAACGCGTCATTCACCGCTCGATCGTGTGATGAAAAACCCACTTGACACCGCGGTTAACCCTTGATTCCGGCCGATCAAGGCATCGGCCCGTCTCACCGCCACTGTAGCTAGACTCGCTGTTGTCGTGCGCTCAAAACTCGACTGGAATCGTTGCACTGCCATTGCTTTGCTGTTGTCACTAGCCGGTCCCCGTTGGAAAAGTTTGAATGCTTTAAACTTTCACATTCTGTCGTGTTTCGTAAAAAAATAACACATGCTCGAGACTCCCGAGGTGTCGATCTACAAGACTGGAAATTTTACACCGAGCCGATGACCAGAGCCGTTGCACGCACCGCCCCCTGCGAGTTGGTGTTGTCTGTCAACCAGGGGTTCTGCTAACCAGTTGGACCGATCTGACCCAGTTGGGCCTATCTAGACCGAACTGAGCCATTGACCGTTGATTTTTTTTGGGAACACCTATTCTGATGTTTTTTGATGTCTTGAGTCCATTTTCGAGGTCTATTTCGCTAAAGTCAGACATGATAATATGTTTTTCACTGATTAACCTACCGATTCAATTCGTCTTTTGCAATTAAGCTCCGTTCTTGATGTAATTTCTGTTGATATGTATCTGAGATATTATTGGACGTTGAATTCAAGTTTGAGAGTGATCAAATAGACTTTGAATACTTGATCGATGTAGCTCGAAAATAGAGGTACTACTTTACTGCCCTATGCATGCATTACGATATATGTTGGTATGGCTAAATGCATGGATGATTATGATTGGTCTCGTCTGTAATGTTATTTATTTCTAAACTCGATTCGAATACGATAAAAAGGTAAGTAACTGAATAAAACTCTAATGGCTCGTATAAGAAATTAGAAGATTTATTAGAAATAATTTCAAGTTTCATGATTAACAGTGATACCTAGGTGAGAAATTACAGAATTACCCTTGAGAGGTAAAAATAGCTCGGATCGATTATGATTTAGAAAGTACCCTAAAAATTCGTATATAATCCGATAAATTACTGATTTAACTGTTAAGTTCCTATTTTGTTTCAAAAGATTTCTAATAAACAGTTCGTAACCTCTGAGAATGCACTAGACCTAGAATTTCTGATTTATTAGCATTCACTCAAAGACTAACTTATCGAAAGTACTCTCATTGTCATAATTGTTTGAAATGACTGAGATAAATGAAAAGTTTGAATTAAATGGAAAGACTAGACGGAAGGAAATGACTGAAATGCCATTAAATCGATAAATGACCAAAATACCCTAAAGTCAGAAATGACCTAAAATACCCCCAAGGCTTAGAATGATTGAATACCCTTAAGCATTGGAATGAATAAATCTACCTCAAATAACAGAATAACCTAAATACCCTCATGAATTGGATTAAGAAAATTCATATGGATGGTTTTTGAAGATATCAGTGAAACTTTAAATGTTGTAATGCCCTTGAAGTTTTTTAGAGTACAACCTAAGTAGGTCTATCATCCCTAATAATATTACCATACAGGAAGTAAATAAATACTACTTAAATACCTGTTCATCACCTCATGATCTATCCAAATATTGTTCTGAATGTGATCAGCTCGATTCTGCAATACAACCAGTTTTAAGAAATGAGTATTCATGAAGTTTCTCTACCTACATAATTGATAGGTGTCACCTTTACTGGGAATTGCATAATGCGTTTGGAATTGAAAACCTGTAAGATGCTTGAAATTTACAATTCTGTAAATTGCTGAAGACCCTTATTAAATTGATTTATCAAATTTCTCAAGAATTAAATGACTAATATGCCCTTATAAGCCTGCTTTATGGAACCACCTTAGGAATGCCTAAGTCCTAAATAAATCTTGATGCAATAATTCTTGAAAACATTACTGACATGTCTGAATACTATGATCTTGATAAATCACATCCTGAATGACTGATGAATCTGTTAGCTATCAAACTCCATTTTTATAGGGATTTCGTTTCTGAATTCAATCAGTTTGTAGAAGTCTCGTGTTTTTCCCGCTTGATAAATTACCAAGTACATCCAGAAAATAACTAGATCCTCTAGTGTGATCCCTATGTGATATATGCTTATTTTATCTTTCTTGAAATGTGATTTACCGAAGTTATTGAATTCCTGTTTATGAACTATGGCTACATGATATGTGCTATCTGGTTACTTGCTTTCACTGGAAAATATAATCGTTCCTAATTTGTGAATCATAGAATCTACTATTTACCGTATGAACCGATTATTGGGATATTGTCTTGGTAGGATTCTGAAGTATGAAGGTTCATCTCTGATTAAGTTGGTAATTCCTTACGGACCTAAGGTGACCTTGGGTGGGCTCTGAGGCCCCAAGGTATTTCTTTGGGTAGACTTTTATGCCCCATGGTACACATATGTGTAGGCTCTCAAGTCCAAGATAATCTCTTAGGTTGGCTTCTACACCCAATGAGCATAGGGTAAGTCCTTATGGATACAGTTATGGGGAACTACATATTGGTGATCAGTTGGAGGGTATTATTGTGGTTTTGAAAATATGTTTTAGACTACTAATGTTTTTAAAGGATCTGTGCACATTTATTTGTTTGTTGTAACACACTAAACTCATCATTTCAATATTCTGAATACTTCCTTCATACTATATAAATTCATATTTGTAACTGAAGATTTAGCTAATGGAATCTAAAATAACTGATAGAATCTGAAAATGTTTGTCCTATAAAGAAAGTTATGCTTTATCATATACTTGATGACCTATTGCATTCATCTGTTAGTTTTATATTACTGATATTTCAAAACTCACTCTGTTACTTACCATTTCAGGTTAAAGAGTTTGATCATGTTCTTTTATCGACATCAATAAAGGAGTTCTACTGACGTTGCTTACAGAATACATTGCATGTAATTATGGGGCATGTAGTTTGAATTTTGTTTTATATTCGAGTTTGAAAATTGTTTTATTACTTGATATTGTTGAATTATATTTTTTAATATATAAATGATTTTTTGAACTTGTATTTTACCTATAAATTATTTTACAGTTTTAAATGGATTAACAAAATTTTTAAATTGTTCAGAATTGTCAGTCTAGGTCGCTCCGGTGACCCTAATGTGACACCTCAGTTTGGATCGGGTCACCCGTATTGGTCTGAGGGGGTTACATTTAGTGTTATCAGAGTTTAGGTTGAGTCGAGTCTTTTGGGTAGATCGGCCGATCAACTGTCATAGGATGTCTGGTCTATACATGCCCCTAGACTATGATCGTACTCTTATGAGTCGGAACTCTAATGTCAAGTAAGCATTCTGTAATAAATATACCAAAGTATCTTATATGTTATAACTCAATATGTGCAAAAAGGGAATAATGTCAGTATTCGTTCCAATCATGGATGTTACCCCACGAGTAATGTGAGAGATTATTTGTTCAAGGATTTTGACCTGACTCCTGACCTGAATTTGAGTTGTTATCCCCCAAACATTCTGTGATGATAAACTCATAGCTAAACTTTATAAGTGATGTTCCGATATTAAGAATTGTTACCCAAGTGGATTGAAGAACATGATTCTGGTCCAAGCTGTGATAAGGTGTTTTCTCCTAATGTATTGAATTGAAGAATTTTTGGAATCATTCTTGCTCTAATTTTATGAGTTTAAAACCCAATAAGTGATGAGATTTGTACCTCAATGATTTGACATGTATTAGATTAAAGTAAATGTTTGAATATTGGTAAATGTGTAAATCTTGAGGTGATGTTGCTCGTATAAAAGAAAATAGTTATATTTTCATGTCGCACTGAAAGTAAGCAAGTGTTATTCTGATTAAGGATTGGTATTTAAGATATGTTTGGTTCTACGAGGAGAATTATGTTTAAATTCTGGAATTTTGACAAAGAAGAAATATGCGCATAATCAGCTGGTTAAGGTTTAGTAGAAGGAATTGTAACCCTTTAAAAAGATACCTGAGAGATTGAAGAATTGATCAAAGCTCATATCCCACATTTTTATAACTTCGGTAAATTTCGAGGACGAAATTTCTTTTAAGGAAGGGAGAATTTGTCACAACCCTAATAATTAAAAATATATATTATAAATTATAATTTAATTTAATTAATTTAGGGAGCAAACTACAAGTTTTAAAAGATTATAGTTCGGTTTAGAAATTATGGGAAGTTCAGGGACTTAACCTTGAATTTAACCTTTTTCTATCAGAGCATAAAAGAAATAAAAAAAATAGAGTTGATGGCCAGCGGGTTCAAACCTCTATCCCCCAAGTAAGGCCGCTCATACCTTAACCGTTTAGACTAGGCATTGTTCTTGATATTTTATTATGAAAATATCATTTAAAGCTTAAAGCCGGGGTGATATACCAAAAAATCCCTAATTTCCAAACCCGAAATCCCTAGCCGCTCCCCTGTCGTCTTTTGATTCTTCACCGTCCAACCACTGTTCATCCCACTACCACCCTCGTTTGAGTTACCATTGACTAGCGACAAAAACTCAAGCCTCCCCACACCGAACAACACTGTCATTCACCGTGAATCGACGCTCGATCGTGTGATGAAAAACACACTCTACATCATGGTTAACCCTTGATTCTGATCGATCACGGTGTTGGCACGCCTTACCACCACTGTAGTTGGACTCGCCGTCGTCGTGTGCTCAAAACCCAACCGAAATTGTCGCACCGCTATTGTTTTGCCATTGTCACCGTTAGAAAAGTTTAAACATTTTAAAATTCCACACTCCACCGTGTTTTGTCAAAAAAATAACACATGAACGAGACTCCCGAGGTGCCGATCTACAAGGCAGAAAATTTTTATACTGAACTGAAGAACGGAGCCGCCGCACGTGTCGCCCCTTGTGCATAGGCATCGCCAGTCAACCAAGGGGTATGCAGACCTATTGAACCGGTCTGACCCGACTGGGCCAGTCTGACTGAGTTTTTTGAGCTGAGTTGACCTGTTGAGTGGCCGTTTACTTTTTTTGTGAACACCTATCCTGATTTTTTCGACATCTTGAGTCTATTTTCGAGGTTCATTTTTCCAAATTCGAACTTGATAAGATGTTTTCACTTATTAACCTCCCGATTTAATCTATTTTTTGCAATTAATGTCCGTTTCTGATGTAATTTATGTTGATATGTATCCAAGATATTATTGGATGTTGGATTCAAGTTTGAGAGCGATTGAATAGAGTTTGAATGATTGATCGATATAGCTTGAAAATCGAGGTAATACTTTACTACCCTATATATGAATTATGCACATGTTGGTATGGCTAAATGCATGGATGATTATGTTTGGTCTCCTCTATATAGCTATTTATTTCTAAACTTGATTCAAATACTGTAAAAAGATAAGTAACTTAATAAAACTCTAATGGCTCGTATAAGAAATTAGAATATTTATTAGGAACAATCTCAAGTTTCATCTTTAACCAGTGAAGCTTTTAACCTCATAACCTTAAAATTTGATTATTCTTGTTAAAAATTGAGACACTGAAAAATACCTTGGTGATAAATTACTAAATTACCCTTGAGAGGTAAAAAATAGCCCAGATTGACCCTGATTTAGAAAGTACCCTGAAAATTTGTATCTAATATGATAAATTACTAATTTAACTGTTAAGTTCCTATTTTGTTCAGAATATTTCTGATAAACAGTTCGTAACATCTGAGCAGGCACTAGACCCATAATTTCTAGTTTATGAGCATTCACCCGAAGACTAACTTATCGAAAGTACTTTTATTATCAAAATTATTCAAAATGACTGAAAATAAATGACAAGTTTGAATTAAATGGAAAGACTAGATGGAAGAAAAGGACTGAAATACCCTTGAATTGTGAAATGACCAAAATAACCCTAAAGTATGAATTAACCTAAAATACCTCCAAGCCCTGGAATGACTGAATACCCTTAGGCTATGGAATGAATAAATCTACCTCGAATACCAGAATGACCTAAATATCCTCATGACTTGGATTAAGCAAATGCCTTTGAATGGCTTTTTAAAGATATCAATGAAACTTTAAATGTTATAACGCCCCTGAGGTTTTTTAGAGTACGACTTAAGTAGGTCGATCATATGTAATATTATTACCATACATGAAGTAAACAAATACTGCTTAAATGCTTGTTCATCTCCTCATAATTCGTCCAAAGATGGTTCTGATGGTGATTAGTTCGATTCTGCAGTACAACTAGTTTTAAGAAATAAGTATTCGTGAAGTTTCTCTACCTACATAATTGATAAGGGTCACCTTTACTGGGAATTGTACAATGCGTTTGGAATTGAAATCCTGTTAAGATGCTTGAAATATGGAAATCTGTAAATTGCTATATACCCTTACTAAATTGATTTATCAAATTTCTCAGGAATTAAATGACTAATATGCCCTTAAAAGCCATATTTATATAACCGCCTTAAGAATGTTCGAGTCTTAAATAAATCTTGATGCAATAATTCCTGAATACCTTGTTGATATGTATAAATGTTATGATCTTGATAAACCATATCCCGAATGACTGATGAATACGTTAGCTATCAAACTCCCTTTTATAGGGATCTCATTTTTGAATTCAATCAGTTTGCAGAAGTCTCATGTTTTCCCCGCTTGATAAATTACCAAGTACCTCCGGAAAATAATTGGATCCGTTAGTGTTTCCCTATGTTCTATATTCTTATTTTATCTGTCCTAAAATGTGATTTATAGAAGTTAATGATTTACTGTTTATGAACTATGACTACATGATATGTGCTATTTGGTTACCTGTTTTCACTGGAAAATATATTCCTTCCTGATTTATGAATCATGAAATCTATTGTCTACGGTATGAATCGATTATTGAGATATTGTATGGGTTAGATTATGGAGTATGGAGGTTCAGTTCTGATCAAGCTGGTAATTCCTTACGGATCTAAGGTGACCTTGGGTAGGTTCTGAGGCCTCAAGGTATTTCCTTGGGTAGGCTCTTAGGCCTTAAGGTAAACACTTGGGTAGGCTCTCATGCCCCAAGATAATCCCTTAGGTTGACTCTTACGCATAATGGGCCTAGGGTAAGTCCTTATGGATACAGTTATGGGGAACTGCATATTGGTGATCGGTTGGAGGGTATTACAATGATTTTAAAAATATGTTTTAACCTTCTAATGTTTTCAAATGATATGTACACATTTATCTGTTTGTTGGAACACACTGGACTCCTCATTTCAATCTTCTAAATCTGTCTCTTTGAATACTTCCTTCATACCATAAATTCATGTTTTTAACTGAAGACTTAACTAATGGAATATGAAATCAGCGATAGAATCTGAAAATATCTATCCCTCTAAGGAAAACTATGCTTTATCATATACCTAATGACATATTGCATTCATCTGGTAGTTCTTTATTACTGAGTTTTCCAAAGCTCACTCTGTTACTTACTATTTAAGGTTAAAGAGTTTGATCATGTGCTTTTATCGACATCAATAAAGGAGTTCTACCGGCATTGCTTGCAGAGTACGGTGCATTAATTAGGGGACATGTAGTTTTTATTCTGTTTTATATTCGATTCTGAAACTTGTTTTATTACTGAATATTGTTGAATTCTATTTTTAATATATAAATGATTTTATAAACTTGTACTTTACTTATAAATTATTTTACAATTCTAAATAGATTAAAAAAATTAAAATTTTTAGGATTGTCAGTCTGAGTCGCTTCAGTGACCCTAATGTGACACCTTAGATCGGATCGGATCGACCGTATTGATATGAGGGTTTACATAAATTGTTCGGTTGTTTTAGAGTTTGTAATTTGAATTTTCTTTGACTTAATCTGAAAATTTTGTAGTATGACTTGTTCGGTGAAGATATAAATTGGAAGAGTTCCTACATCCACAACAAATCATGTTGAGGTGCAAGGTAAAACCTATTAAGATATAATTTTATTCAACTAGAGTTATTGTATCCGTATAATTATATGTATACATCTAAGGTTCTAGAATATTATGTATTCTTATATAATCCTTTTATAATTTACATATGCGATAATAATAAAATTCCTTTACTCTACTCGTAGTTATTCTCTTTAAATGTTTTTCATGTAAATATGTAAGTTTTTTTTTTTGGTTTATTACTTGAAAGATCACTTCCTCATCTTTATTCTTAATAAAAATATTTTTTTATTTATTACTTTAATAGTTATTTAAAAATATTTAAATGTAATAATTTTATCTTACAACATCTCTAATAATTTTTATTTAAAAAAAATCACTTGTAATACTAAAAGTGCTATAATAACCAAAGCATTCATGTTGGGAAAAAAAGGGTAACGATGAAATTATTGGTGCGAGAATTGAAACTTGAATAATTATAACGACGAGAAGGAAGATTGGTAATTGTTTAAAAATAATTCAACTTAGTGCTATATTAAAAGTGCGTGATAGGCAACTTGCAGTTTGATTAGATTAGATGTCTAATATGAACTTTTTATTATTAAATTATTAATATTTGGAAATAAATAAGGTTATGATTTAATTATATAATATAAATTTTTTAGTTTTATATAAATTTAAGATCATCGAGTGAGTGAAAATTGAAGATAAAATTAAAGAAATATAATGAAGTTAATAAGAAAACGATGGTTGAAATGCAAAATAGCTAAGCAACGTATTGTGTTGAGCATAGAAAAGTTAGTTAGCTATTCTTGTATAGTTAGGAATTAATTAGAGGTTGGTTAGAATCAGTTACTTTGTTATTAATACTATATATATGTATTTTGTATACATTGATTTAATGCATAAATGAATCAGAGGTATTCCAAGTATTTTAGTTTTAACATGGTATCAGACTTAATTTCGATCCTTTTTCTTCTGATTCATTAGTTCTTTGGGCCTTCTTTTTTGGGTTTTTCCCTTCTCCTAGCTTCTGTTCGTTGAATAGTTTTTCCCAATTTTTTTGATTTCATTTTTTGATCTCTGTCAACAATGCCTTCTGCCGAGGAGATGATTGACTTCACTCACCTATTATACATGCATCCGTCAGATATGCCTGGGCTAATGCTCGTTTATCAACTGTTGGTTAGATTGGACAATTACAGTGTGTGGAGCTGTTCAATGAGGAATGAGTTGCTTGCTAAGAATAAGCTAGGGTTTATCGACGATTCTTGTAACACCCTCAACCCGTATCCGACCCGGATACAAGTCTGAGGTGTCACATTGACTTTTCAAACTTTAACTTTTAACGAAAACCAAGGAAATTTAAAACTTCATTAAAATAACATTGTTACTGTAACGAGTTAACCAAAACAAGACAAAACTGATCAGAGCATTTGTAACTAACACTTTTCTTACATGCCAACACACTATACACCATCAAAATACATACTTTAACAGTTACTTCTGATCTGATCTTCTAGCAGTGTTGCTGTTCTTGCCACTCCTATTTCTGTTCTTCCCGATTCTGGGTACCTACGTGTAAATCACTTACACGCTAAGTCACAGACTTAGTGATGCAAAAAACATATAATGTAACTTTAACTAGTAATCATACATACATATATGTCATTATCATTCATATCTCTTATCTCCTATTCCTATGATCTTTTATATCCATATCATATATCTTATAGATTTGTTATTATATCATTATGTCAATCAATTATACTCATTCATATATACCTTAACATGTACTCACGTATACATATAACATATATATGTCATGTCATGTAAAACATATATCCTATCGTAAATCAAATACACACAAGCAACTATATCATCATCTTCATTCTTATCACTATTATTGATTCCTTTTATCATATAATCTTATAATTACCATTTGTACCATCATATATCACACATAACATTTCATAAGGAAACAAACATATCATCATATCCAGTTTATTAATATTATCTCTTTATTATCCCATGGTACACATGTGAGAACTGTAGACACGTGAGTCTATTGAGGTTGTTCACCACTATGCTGTCACCACAGCTCGTATAAATGTCCTAAAGGACCTATCCAGAGGTCATAAAGATCCTCGGTAACTATCCAGAGGTCATAAAGATCCTCGGTAACTATCCAGAGGTCATAAAGATCCTCGATAACTGTCCAGAGGTCATAAAGATCTTCGGTAAACTGTCCATATGTTCCTTAGAACATAGGTAAACCCTCAACTCTTGGCAACCCAACTATACCTCTAGCTCTCAATACACATAACATAGGCATTTTCACTTATACACTTTCATTGCTCTTATGATCACATATTACTTTTCTTCTGTCACAAATCACATGTGCATATAGTCACATAGTTTACTTTCATGTAATTCATGTCACTTTTCATATAAACATATGATTCACTTTCACGTATCACTTATACTTTCTCTTTCATATAACTCATGTCTTGTGATCATGTAAACACGTATCACATAAAATAACATGTCAAACCTATCACACCACTGATATAATTTTCTCATATATTCATGTAGTTCAGTATCACATATCATATAAATCATGTCACATATACTCATGCATACATAGAATTCACAAATAAATAACATTTTACGAGTACTTATTACCATAGTAACTCCATCACTGGCTCATCGCAAGCCAATGCTTATTCTATAACATAAGTACAATGAAATTGCACTCACCTTAGCCTTGCTTGCTTTGATTTAATTCTAATTCTTCAATTATTCCGGAACAAGCTTTCATTCTATATCTACATAATAATAACACATTGATACAAATCAATATACTAATTGATATATTCTAAGCTATCACTTCATAGGCTAGAAGAAATCCATTTTCAACTTTTAATGAAAGCATGCATCGATGCACTACACCATGTATCGATGCATCCCTTGACAGGTGCATCGATGCACTATCCATGCATCGGTGCATAAATCCTATTCGATGTTTTCATTTTAAGCAGGTGCATCGATGCACTCCTTATGCATCGATGCACTAATTGCATTCGATGTTCATTTATTTAAGAGTGCATCGATGCACATTGAAGATGCATCGATGCACACAACCCATAAATGATACTTTGAGCACGAAAATCCCTTCTTTATTCTCTCAACTCTTCATATTTCATCCATTTCTATTCTTAACTCTTATACACCTATTTAAACTAATTAATACTCATTTATTTCATCTTAATCCTATCCTCCTTATGAGATTCAATAATTATACCAACTTTACAACATGATTTAATTCCACTTCTAACACTTCATATGTCTTAACTAGATTGATGACAAGTCAAATCCAACTTCCAATTCTAATTATCAACTGTATATCAAAATTTCATTCAAGAACTCCAAATCTTTAATCTTCCCTAACTCTTTTATCTTTTGATTTTATGATAACTTAAGCTTTCCTTAAGCTTAGTTATCATCTAACGATCAAAACCCAATCTTTAATTTAACAAATAATCAACAGATCAGAAAGCTTACCTTTGCTTGGCTCTCTTTCACTTATAAAGAAGAAGAAGAAAGAAGAAAGCTCTGGAGAAATCTCTCCTTTCCCACGTGTATATATCCTTACCATATCCCATTTTTTTAATTCATTTCTTGGTCAAATGACCCTTTTACCCTTTAATACCTTTTATAATTACTAGCATCTTTAAGGTAATATTTCCAAATAAATCATTGAACTTTTCAACTATTCCATTTTAAATCACCAAATCCTGAAATATTATAATTTGGTCACTAACCCGGTATTGAGGATGTTACAGTTCTTGTCAACAAAGCGCTTATAGTGACGCTTTACAGGTGCAGTGGGATCGATGTAATGTTATCGTTCTATCCTGGATTCTTAACACTGTTAGCAAGGATTTATCAGCTGGGCTGGTGTTTGCCTCAAGTGCTACCTCTTTTTGGAACGACCTAAAGGAAATATTTGACAAAGACGATGGTTCCCGAATTTTTTTTTTGCATCGTGAAATTGCTATGCTTTGTCAAGGGGATTCTACTGTTTCTGGTTTCTTTACTCGTTTGAAGATGTTGTGGGATGAATACGAGTCTTTGATTCCTTTCACTAATTGTGATTGTGAAGTCTCCAGCAAAACATGAAAATTTTGGTTCAGTTTTTTATGGGTTTGAATGACTCTTATTTGGCGATTTAGAGTTAAATTTTACTCATGCAGACCCTACCAATGGTAAATTAAGCCTACTCGATGTTGATCCAAGAAAAATCGCAGCACTCTCATCTCTCTGTGATTGCTGCACCTGATATAATGGCTTTGTTTTCCAACTATGGTAGTTCTTCTTATCGCAAACGTTTTTTCTGGCACCTGTGATTACTGCAAAGTTAAAGGCCACAAAAAGATCATTGTTATTGCTTAATTGGATTTTCTCTGAATTACAAGTTCAATAAGAAGAAAGGAGTTTTTGGTGCTGTGGCTAATTTAAGTATATCTTTCGAATATGTACTTGCTTATACTCGTCATATTTCTGCTCCCTCTGTTCCTTCTGCTCCAGTATTCACTCAAGAGCAGTATGACTAGATTTTGTAGCTATTGAATAAACCACCTTCTACAGATTTTGCTGTTAATCTTGCATGTATTTTGGATAATAATTCATTGCACTCTAATATCTCACTTAAATAGATTATTGACACAAGAGCTACAGACCACATTTTATTCAATTTTAAGAGCTTGGATTGTCATATTTCTTGTGATTCTTCTACACGTTTCATGCATCTTCCTGATGGTAAAATTGTTCTTGTTACTCACCTTGGATCTTGTTTCGTTACTCCATAATGTAAACTTGAATATGTCCTTTTTGTTCTACAATTCAAACATAA
Organism: Hibiscus syriacus; assembly: GCF_006381635.1. Lineage (NCBI taxonomy): Eukaryota > Viridiplantae > Streptophyta > Magnoliopsida > Malvales > Malvaceae > Hibiscus > Hibiscus syriacus. The sequence continues at coordinate 1,582,757 of NW_024062691.1, forward strand.
CTTTCTTTCAATCTCTCGGTTTACTCGTGACCTTGGTTGTTTTCTTACCTTTTATCTTGATTTTTGTCTCCTACATGATCTCTCCACTGAAAAGATGAAGGGGATTGGTAGGGAATCTAGAGGCTTGTATTTTTTAAGTTCTCTTGTTTAGACTCTGGTTTGTCTGTTTTTTATCTTCTGCTTTGAATCATTATTTGTTATCCACTGATGCTTCTTGTATGGCTTCTGCCAATTATGGTACTTGTATTTGGCATGCTACCTTTTCCAAGATGAATAAAATAGATTTTTTGCATTCTGTTAAGTTTCAACAATATATTGTTCACAAATGTTATGTTTGCCCTTTAGCTAAACAAACCAGGTTACCTTTTCCTGTTAGAATGTCTAGGTTATATGTCCCATTTCAGCTCATTATTATTGATTTATGGGGTGCATATAGGGTCTCTACACATGGTGGTCACCATTTTTTTTAACTATTGTTGATGATCATACTAGGATGACTTGGCTATATCTGTTGAAGCATAAGAATGTTGTTATTTCTTCTCTCAATTTTTTTTCTATGGCTCAAACTCAATTTTCTGCCTCAGTTAAAATCATCTGAAGTGATAATGGATCTGAGCTTTTTATTTCTTAGTGCTCTCATTTCTTTTCTTCTCTTGGCCTTATTCAACAAAGTTCTTGTGTTGGCACCCCTCAGCAGAATGGGGTTGCTGAAAGAAAGCATAGACATGTTTTAGAAATTGCCCATGCCTTACGATTTCAGTCCAATGTTCCTTTTAAATTTTAGGGTAACTGTGTGCTCACTGCTTGTTATCTCATTAATAGACTTCCATCGTCTGTGCTTCAATGGAAGACACCATTTGAGATGTTTTATCATAAGCCACCAAATTTGTTTCATCTCAAAGTTTTTGGTTGTTTGTGTTATGCAACTGAACCAAAATATATTGATAAGTTCTCCCCAAAAGCCATTCCTTCTGTGTTCTTTGGTTACTCTGCTACTCAAAAATGATGCATTCTCTTCAACCTTCAATCTAAAACCTTTTTTGTTAACGGAGATGTTCTCTTTCATGAAGATGTATTTCCTTTTAAATTAGCTTCCTCTGATCCTTTTTTCCCTTCTAATCCTGATATTTCTGACTCTGATTTTTTACAACTTTCTTTTCCTTCACCAAATATTCCAGACTCTCCTTCATCAACTCAGTCTGCATTAATTTCTCCTTCAGACTCTGTTTTACCTCTAGATTTTTCAGAGTTTCCTATTGATCCTTCACCAAGTATTTCAGGTGATCTTTCTCATACTTCAGCAGATGTTGTTCCTACTATTTCTGTTCCTAGTTCTGTGTATACTAGGGCTTCTTCTAGAGTTTCTAAACCTCCATCTTGATTGAGTTATTATGTTTGTACATGTCAATCCACTTCTCTTCTAGGTCAGTATTCCATATCTATCCATATTTCTTATTATCATTTACCATAGCATACACATTCTTTTTTTTTTTCTGTTTATGATTCTCCTGAACCCAAAAATTTTCAAGAAGCTCAATCTAATTCTCGATGGGTTAAGGAAATACAGGAGGAAATTTGACTCTTGAATTAAATAAAACTTGGTGTCTTGTTCCTTTGCCTTCATGTAAAGTGTGTATTGGGTGTAAATGGGTCTTTAGAGTTAAGTTCAAAGCCTTGGGTGAAGTTGAGAGGTTCAAGGCAAGACTTGTGGCTAATGGTTATAATCAGAGAGAATGAGTTGACTTTGTGGATAGATTCTCTCTGTTGCCAAGCTCACTACTGTTCGATTTGTTCTTGCTCTTACTACCATTTTTTATTGGCCTTTGTGGCAGATGGATGTTCACAACGCTTTTTTGCAAGGTGATTTACATGAAGAGGTTTATATGGAGTTACCTCAAGGGTTTTGTAGTTAGGGGAGAATGTGGTATGTAGCCTACAAAAATCTCTTTATGGTTTAAAGCAAGCCTCAAGATAGTGGAATGCTAAACTTACAAAATATTTACTTTTAGTAGGCTATGATCAAAGTATACGTAATTATTCTATGTTTACTAAAAAACATGGGGCTAACATTGTGATACTTTTAGTTTATGTTGATGATCTACAGATTACTGGAAATGATGTAAAGATTATTGCAGAATTGAAAGAAGTTTTGTATAGGAGTTTTAAAATTAAGAAATTGTGTGAGTTAAAGTGTTTTCTTGGTTTATAAGTTTTAAGACAAAGGAATACTTCTAAATCAAAATAAGTATGCTCATGAGCTTATTCAATATACAAGAATAGGTGGTGCAAAGCCTGTTCCAACACCTTTGGAGCAGAATACTATGTTCACTACAGTGGATTTTGATAACTCATTTCAGCAACAAAACCAAAAGGAAGATAGTCTAGTTCACATAGCAGAATTTTAGAGGCTTATTGGAAGGTTATTGTATTTGACACACACAAGGCTAGATATAGCTTTTTCAGTTCAACACTTGAGTTAGTTTATGCATCAACCAAAGAAAGAACACATGGAATTAGCTCTTAGGGTGGTAAGATACATAAAAAAGAATCCTAGTTTGGGAATAATGTTAAAGGTTTCAAGTAGTTGTCAGCTTGTAGCAAGTTGTGACTCAGACTGGGCAACTTGTCCCATGATAAGAAAATCAGTAACATGTTTTTGTATTAAACTAGTAGACTCATTGGTTTCATGGAAATCTAAAAAAACAAAATACCATAGCAAGATCTTCAGCAGAAGCTGAGTACAAGAGCATGGCCATAACAACTTCAGAGCTAATTTGGCTAAAAGGGATACTAAAAGAGCTTGGAATCAACAATGATCACCCAGCAAAGATCTATAATGACAACAAGGTTGCTTTACAGGTTTAAGCTAATCCAGTGTTTCATGAGAGGAAAAACACATAGAGATAGATTGTCACTTCATAAGGGGGAAAATTCAAAAGGGTTTGATCCAGACAGAGTTTGTTCCAACCTCAGAACAACAAGCATATATTTTAACAAAGACACTTGGTGTTTCACAGCATGAATATTTGTTATCCAAGTTGGGAGTAAAAGATGTGTTTTACCATCCAACTTGAGGGGGAGTGTTGAGCATATAAAAGCTAGTTAGCTTTTCTTGTATAATTAGGAATTTGTTAGAAGTTGGTTAGAAGTATTCTGTATACATTGATTTAATGCAAAAATGAATCAGAGGTATTCCATGTATTTTAGTTTTAACATATTGTGAGTACAAATCATTTGGTGGAGTTTGGGAAAGGAGGTCCTTTGTCTCCTACGACCATGGAAGTAGCCACATGCTTCGACCTCAACTTTAAAAAAAAAACTCTTTTCTATTTTCTTATTTATGTGGATATTTCCCATTTCTTTTATTATATGTATTCCAAATAAGATTAATAAGTAGGACCACGTATAACTTTTTATGTTATTAACGAATAAGATGTCACATTTGTCGAAATAGCTTGACAATGAATTTTATAGTTTCAAAAAGAATTCAAAAGAAAATTTATGAACCCGTGCGGGTCTGAATTTTAAGAAACGCAAGGTTTCGAATAAAACTAGATTTATCATGTTAGTCTTTTGGGTTATGTATGATCAAACAATCATAAAATTACCATTTAAAGAAATACTTCTAAATATTCTTTCTAAATTGATAATTATCCTCATCTATGCAATAAATTCACGTGCATGAAATTGGGGAAAGAGAAAGAAACAAGTGTGTTCTCCTAAACTATCCATGTATAGATAAATTTTTATCTTTTTTTAAAAAAATCATTAAGTAACCTCAATTATTAAAAAGAATGTAATATTTTCTTAAAATTTTGTATTCAAATAATTGTATGTGACTAAAATAAATTATAAATAAATATTATCTAATAATAACTCTTAAAATATTAAAAAAATCAATCATTTCTCTCCCATCATAAAGGACAAAATTGAGAGTCATTCATGGTTGGAAAAAGAAAACCCATGGAAACTTTTTCAGCCGACTCATGGTATCTAATGGAATGTACGTGTTTTAACACAAATCCTCCTCCTTTGAGATACAAGAAATGACACCAATTAACAGTATGAAAGAAACATGCTGAAATGTGGGGCCAAAGACCAAAGCTTGAGCTCGCATCCGACAAATTCTACGTCTAATGTAGAACATTTAATTTTATATCTTTTTAAAATAGTATGAAAGAAACATGCTAAAATGATCTCTTTATATATTTTCAATGAATATATTCTTAATTTTTATTGTTAAATTCAATTCGATATTTTCATTCATTCAATAATCTTAAAAAAAATATAAAACTTCAAAAAGTAAGTTTTGTGAAAGGATCCTTTCTCTTATAAATTTATCTTACTTACCGACGGTATAAACTTTAATTTATACAAGTATATTTATTTTGATGACTTGTATCATATTTTTCGTATAGATTTTAAGATATAAAATTTAGAGTTTGAATTTACAATTCAAAATTTTGAGTTAGAATTTTAAATTTTTATATTTATATAAACGAATTTTATAAAATAAGTTTTTTTATAATTTATATATCAAATAATGATTCTAAATATATTACTTATTGTACTGGGTGGGAATCTTCTTCGTTTTCAGTGTCGTTTCGCCGATGACTAAGAATTTTGTATCCGCTAAATTATTGACATACATTGAACAAACCTCTCTCTTATTTGTCAATTTCTTTAATTTCTTCGAAACCATATATAAGCAGAATGTCCTTTACAATCTCGTCTGTTTTGGGCAAAGTTTCTTTTATAAGAAAAATAAATTAAAATTACCTTTTAGAAGCCATGCATGGACAGAAATCAACAAGAAAGAAATGATTAGTTATATTTAATGATTTATAATCCAAAAGATTATTCAATGTTGACTATTTTTCCTGTAACACCCTCAAATTGATAAGGGTCATCCGATCCGATATGAGGTGTCACATTAGGGTCACCAGAACGACCCACAATAAAAATATGGGAAAAATTAAAATTTTGTTAAAACGCGTAAAATCATAAAACAATTTATAATTAAAATACAAGTTCAGAAAAACCATTCATATATACAAATAGAATTAAAATCATACAAGTTTCAGACTCGAATTTAGAAACATAATACAACCTACATGCCCCCTAATCAAATACACCGTACTCCGTAAGCAACGCAAAAGGAACTCCTTTACTGATGTTGATAGCTATACTGGATCAATTCTTTTAACCTGAAATGGTGAGTAAAAAAAGTGAGCTTTGGGAAGCTCAGTAATACAAAACTACCAAGTGATGCTGAAGGACATGTATATATATATATGGAAAAGCATAAGTTTTCCTTGTTGATTCAGACACCTACAAGTTTTCTGGATGAGCTAATGTTCCATTGATATTTCTTCGAGTAATTGACATGAAGATTTCAGTTCAAAGGAAACATTCAGAGGACCAAGTTCAAGAGATCAGAATAGGATGTCTAGTGTGTTCCAACAAAACAAAGTAAAATATTTAGATCCTTTAAAAACGTTAGTAGTTTAAAACATATTTTAAAAACACAGTTATACCCTCTAACCGAACACCTTTATGTAGTTTCCCCAGAACTGCATCCATAAGGACTTACCCTAAGCACAAAGCAAAGTAGCCACCCTAAGAGAGTACATTGGGGCCTATGGGCCCACCCAAGGGTATCCTTAGGTCCGTAAAGATTTACCAGCTTGATCAGAGTTGAACCTCCATACTCCAGAATCCTACTCATATAGTATTCAGCAGAAATCAGATATAACGATAACTGCAATATCAGGATCGTGATCCAGTAAAATCTCAAATAAGTGATAAGAAATAAACCACATAATTACCCTTCACCCGTACACTATATGCAGTCTCTTGATTCACTTAAGGGAGTGCCTTGGGGCCTGAGAGCCTACCCAAGAAAGTTTCTCGGGGCCTCGGAGCCTACCCAAGGGTCACCTTAGGTCTGTAAGGAGTTATAAGCTTAATCAAAGTTGAACCTCCATACTCTAGCCTACGAAGAAATTTCCCAATAAAATAGTTCAAGAAATAACCAGTAGATCCCATGATCCATGAATCAGGAACGATTATATTTTCCAGTGAAAACGGTAATCAGAGAACACATATCATGTAGCCATTGTTTTTAAGCCAGTAAATCATAAATTTCAGTGAAACACATTTCAAAACATATAAAATAGTCATGTAGTACATAGGGAACACACTAGAGAATCCAGTTATTTTTCGGAGGTACTTAGCAATTATCAAGTGGGGACCATGAAACTTCTGTAATTTAATAGGATTTCATAATCAATATCCTTATAAAAAGGGATTTAATAGCTAATAGAGTCGTCAGTTATTCAGGAAGTGATTTATAAAGATCATTTAGTATTCGGATATTTTTCGAAGGCACTGAGCAATCAAGAAGGTACTCAGAATATTTTTCATCAATTGCTTAATATTTCAAATATGACGGGACTGATTCAATTATTCAACAAACACTGTGATACTTGTCAATCATTCGGACCATAATACTTTACTATTAATCACTTCTTAATACTAACTACACTAGCTGAACTGATCAATATCAGGATCATCATTGATCAGTTCTTGAGGAGACGAGTAAGTATTTCGTTGGTATTTATTTCATTTCTATATTGTAATAGTATCCAAAATGTCCGATGACTTGGGTCGTGCTCCATAACCTTTAGGGGAAGTACGTCATTTAGCTTTGTCGGTGTTCTCATAGTATATCCAAAGACATTCACTTAATCCAAATCATAAATATATTTAGGTCATCTCAATATTCGAGGTTATTTTAGTCATTTTAAGGTCCAAACACATTAGTTATTTCAAAACTTGAAGACAATCCATCATCTTATCCTCCAAGGTATTTTGGTTCCTTTAGAGTTTATGGTATTTTATTCATTTGAATATTGGAGGCTATTTTAGTTATTTCGCAACTCGATGATATATCGATAATTCTGATCAATCCAAGCATATGTACATTTTCTGGTAATTTGGTCAGATATATATGTTTAGAGTTAGTTTTCACTTTTAGGGGTAATCATGGTCTCTTTACAGTTAAGGAAATTTTGGTCAAATTACAATTTAAGGGTATTCCAGTCATGTCCTTCCGTCCAGTCTTTCCATTTAATTTAATTTTTCTGAATAATTTAAACATGAATAGTACTTCCAATATTTTAGTCTTTAGGTGCTTGCTGATAAATCGACAATTATAAGTCTTGTACCTTCTTAAATGTTAGGATATGATTTTCAGTGACTATCCGAGTAGATTAAGAAATTAACTTATGAAACAATGATTTATCGAATTAAAATATGAATCCTCAAAGTACTTTCCTTCTCAGGTCAATCTGGGCCATTTTTAACTCAAAGGGGTAATTTCATAATTTTATACTTATGTAATTTCAGTATTAAAGCTTTTAGCGATGACAAATAGGATTTAGAGATTCTAAGGTTATTTGCTCTTTAGACTAATCATAGTACTTGAAATAATTTCTTATTATTCTTCTAATTCCTTTATATAATTCAATCAAGTCTTAACCAATTTATCACTTAAATCGTAATCGGTTCGAGTCTATCCATAACCAAACACGCATAATAGACCAATCGTATACATCCATATGTTTATCCATTATCAACATGTTTAATAAAACACATAAAGACGTAGTAAAGTATTACCTCGATTTATGAGCCATATTGATCGACCATTTAAACTCCAATTGATCACCCTCAAACTTTTATTCCACGTCTCATAATTTCTCTGATATATAGGAAACAAATTTACGTCAGAAATTGAACTTAATCGAAAAACCAAATTGAATCCAAAGATAAAACACTTAAAAACAACTTATCGGGTGTGAATTTGGCAAAACGAACTTCGAATTCGGACTCATGACGTCAAAAACATAAAATATGTCTTTTCAAAAATTATGACTTTTTTGTCAAAGTCAATGGGTTGACTCGAATGAGTTGACTCAGTCTAGTTTAACTCAGGCGAGTTGACTCAGTTGAGTTGACTCGGTTCAGCCGATTTGACTGGACCGGTTCCATAAACCTCTTGGACCGGAGGAGAAGCCCCACACACACTGCCAGCACGTGGAGGCATGTGCGTCGGCGATGGGGCTCGTTTTGAATGATTGATTCTCCCTTGAGCAACTATACACTTAAAATAATCCATATCAACCTTTTTAACCAACCCAAAATAGTTTAAATCAATCGAAAATATTCAAAACTTACCCCTAAAGGCCATTAACGGCGACAACTACGACAAAAGACCAATCTGACTGGGTTTTGGTCGTACGACACTGGTGAATGCAATGGTAATGATGGTGAGGTATGTTGCTCTCTGGATCAACCTAAAATCAAAGAAATTCGTGGTGACGGGGGTTGGAATCGATGAAACTTTACGTTGAAATTTACAGTGTTAGGTGTCATTTCACGGCGAGGAGTTTTGATCAGGAGGAGATGACTGTCACGGTGGGGGTGGTGGAATGCTTCAAAGGTGGTTGTATGATATGATTTGGGGAGGCCGATGAGGGGTTAATGGGTAAATTAGGGATTTAGGGTTTTGAGATTTTTGGGTGTATTGATTTTCAACTGATTTATATATATATATATATATATATATATATATATATATTCAAGAGTACCCTAGCATAAATTGCTAGGGCATATATAGCTACCCAAGAAGTCAGGGGTTCGAGACCCTTCAGCTACAACTTGTAGATTTATTTATTTTTCATTGTTAAGGAAAAATGGGAAAGAGTTTTGAAAATGAGCTACAAGTTTCTAAAACTTGTAATTTAATCCCTTAAATTTACTTAAATTAATTTCAATTTTTAATTTATTTTATTTAAAAGTGGGGTTATTACAATTCTCCCCTCCTTAAAAGAAATTTCATCCTCAAAATTTACTTAATTCATAGAAATGTAGAAACTGAGCTTCCATCCAGTTTTCATTCTCTCAGGTATCCTTTAAAGGTATATTATTCCTCTACTAGACCTTAACCAATTGAATAAGCATTCTCGACAAACTCTTCATTATTAAATCTCCAAAACTTGAACATAATTCTCCTTGTAAACCAAACATACCTTAATATTAAATTTTTAATCAAAATAATACTTACTTAACTTCAATGCAACATACAAACATAATTGATTTCTTTCATACTAAATGGAATCACCTCGAGACATACACTTTTTCCATGAACACGTATCATTTCTTTTAATCTCATATTGCTCAAATCGTTGAGGAAAAAGGCTCAACACATATTGGGTTTCAAACTCATAAAATTGGAATAAGCATGATTCCAAAATGTTTCAATTCAGTATATCAGTGCAAAACCTTTTGAGGCATAACATATTGTTTAGCTTTGGGCCAAATACCTTATTCTCTAAACAACTTGGGTAGCAGATCTAAATCCCAAAACTTTACTTATAAAGGTTGGTTACGAGTTTATCATTACAGAGCGTTTGGGGGGGTAACAAAACTCAAATTCACATCATAGGTTAGGTCAAAATTCTCGAACAAATAATCTCCCACGTTACTCGCGGGGTAACTTCTAAGATTAGGGCATTGACATTATTCCCTTTTTGCGCAGATTGAGTCATAACAGAGAAGAAACTTTGTTATACTTATTACAAAATAATTTCATAACATTAGATTTTCGGCTTAGGGAGTACGGCCATAGTCTAAGGGCATGTACATACCAGACATCCTATGACAGTTGATCGACCGATCTACCCAGAAGAATCGACTCAACCTAAGCTTTGATACCACTAAATGTACACCCTCAGACCGATGCGGGTGACCCTATTCGATCCGAGGTATCATATTAGGGCCACTGAAGCGAACCACGGTAAAAATCTGGGAAAAGTTAAAATTTTATTAAAACGCGTAAAATCATAAAAAAAATTATAATTAAAATACAAGTTCAGAAAAACCATTCATATATTACAAACAAAATTAAAATCATACAAGTTTCAGGCTCGAATATAGAAATATAATACAACCTACATGCCCCCTAATCACATGCACCGTATTCCGTAAGCAACGCCAATGGAACTGCTTTACTGATGTCGATAGATGTACTGGATCAATTCTTTTAACTTGAAATGGTGAGTAAAAAAAGTGAGCTTTTGGAAGCTCAGTAATGCAGAACTACCAAGTGATACTGAATGACATATATATATATGGAAAAGCATAAATTTTCCTTGTTGATTCAGACCACTACAGGTTTTCAGGATAAGCTGAGGTTCCATTGATATTTCTACGAGTAAAAGACATGAAGATTTCAGTTCAAATGAAACATTCATTGGACCAAGTTCAGGAGATCAGAATAGGATGTCTAGTGTGTTCCAAAAAAACAAAGTAATATATTTATATCCTTTAAAAACATTGGTAGTTTAAAACATATTTTAAAACATATTAATACCCTCCAACTGAACACCTTTATGCAGTTTCCCCATAACTGCATCCATAAGGATTTATCCTAAGCACACAGCAAAGGAGCCACCCTAAGGGAGTACATTGGGGCCTATAGGCCCACCCAAGGGTCTTCTTAGGTCCATAAGGATTTACCAGCTTGATCCGAGCTGAACCTCCATACTCCATAATCTTACCCATACATTTTCAAGTAGAAATCAGATTTAACAGTAACTACAATATTAGGATCGTGATCTAGTAAAATCTCTTATGAGTGACAATGAAATAAACCACATAATTACCCTCTACATGTACACTATATATAGTCCCATGATTTACCTAAGGGAGTGCCTTGGGGTCTGAGAGCCTACCCAAGAAAGTTTCTCGGGGCCTCGGAGCCTACCCAAGGGTCACCTTAGGTCCGTAAGGAATTACCAACTTGATTGGAGCTGAACCTCCATACTTCATCCTACCTGGATAATGCCCCCAATAAACAGTTCAAGTAGTAATCAGTAGATCCCATGATCCATGAATCATGAACGATTATATTTTTCAGTGAAAACGATAATTAGAGAGCATATACCATGTAGCCATGGTTCATAAGTCAGTAAATCATAAATTTGGTGAAACGCATTTCAAAATAGATAAAACAATCATTTAGTACATAGGGAACACACTAGAAGATCCATTTATTTTCCAGAGGTACTTAGCAATTATCAAGTGGGGACTGTGAAACTTCTGTAATTTAATAGGATTTTAGAATCAAGATCCTTATAAAAAGGGGTTTAATAGCTAACAGAGTCAGCAGTCATAAATTGATTTATCAGGATCATATAGTATTTAGATATTTTTTGGAGGCACTAAGCAATGAGGAAGGTACTCAGAATCTTTTGCATCTGTTACTTATATGATGAGAGTGATTCCATTATTCAATAAATAGGGGTATTTCAGACATTTTGATTCTTGGAGAATTCTCAGTAATTTATTCTAATAAGGGTAGAGTGATGATTTGTGGTATTCAAGACTATATATCGAATTATTACGATTTCAAGTTCAATTAAACTACAGATCCTAATACTGTGATACTTATCAATCTTCATATCTTAATACTTCACTATTATTCACTTTTTAATGCTAACTGCAATAGCTAAACTAATCAATTTCAGGATCATCATTGATCATTTATTGAGGAGACGAATAGGTATTTTGTTGGTATTTATTTCATTTTTATATTGTAATATTATCCAAAATGTTCGATGACTTGGGTCGTGCTCCATAACCTTTAGGGGCATTATATCATTTAGGTTCCTTGATGTTCCCATAGTCTATCCAAAGACATTCACTTCATCCATGTCATAAATGTATTTAGGTCATCTCGATATTCGAGCTTATTTTAGTCATTTTGAGGTCCAGTCACATTTGTTATTTCAAAACTTGAGGATATCCATCATCTTAGCCTCCAAGGTATTCTAGTTCCTTGAGAGTTCAGGGTATTTTAGTCATTTGAACATTGGAGGTTATTTTAGTTATTTCACTGCTTGAGGACATTTCAACAATACTGATCAATCCAAACATATGTATCTTTTTTGGTAATTTGGTCAGATATATTCGTTCAAAGTTAGTTTTCGCTTTAGGGGTAATCTTGGTCTCTTTGCAGTGTAAGGGCATTTTGGTTAAATTATAATTTAAAGGCATTCCAGTTATTTCCTTTCGTCTAGTCTTTCCATTTAATTCAATTTTTCTGAATAATTCAAACATGAATAATACTTCCAATATTTTAGTCTTTAGGTGCTTGTTGATAAATCGACAATTATAAGGCTTATACCTTCTTAAATTTTAGGATCTGATTTTCAGTAACTATCCGAGCAAATAAAAAATTTAATAGATGAAACGATGATTTATCAAATTAAAATACTAATCCATAAGGTATTTTCGCTCTCAGGTCAATCCAGGCCATTTTTACCTCAAAGGGGTAATTTCGTAATTTTATACTTAGGTAAATTCAATGTTAAAGCTTTTAGCGATGATAAATAGAATTTAGAGATTCTGACGTTATTTTCTCTTCAGACTAATCACTGTACTTGAAATCATTTCTTATCAGTCTTTCACTTCCTTTATATAATCCAATCAAGTTTTAACCAATTTATCACTTAAACTGTATTTGGTTCGAGTCCATCTAAAACCAAAACATGCATAATAGACCAATCATATACATCCATGCATTTATCTATTTCAACATGTTCCATAAAACATGCAAAGAGGTAGTAAAGTATTACCTCGATTTATGAGCCATATTGATCGACCATTTAAACTCCAATCGATCACCCTTGAACTTTTATTCCATGTCCCATAATTTCTCGGATATATAACAAACAAATTTATGTCAAAAACTGAACCTAATCAAAAAACCAAATTGAATCCGAAGATAAAACACTGAAAACAACTTACCGAGTGCAAATTTGGAAAAAACGAACTTCGATTCAGACTAAGGACGTCGAAAAACATAAAATATGTTGTTTCAAAAAATTTGTCCTTTTGATCAATTTCAATGGTCAAAGTCAACTGGTTAAACTCAATGGGTTGACTCGGATGAGTTGACTCAGTTCGGTTTGACTCATTCGAGTTGACTCAATTTAGATCGGTTTGACTGGACCGGCGGATAAGCCCCTCGCGCATTGTCGATGAGTGGAGGCACGTGCTACGGTGATGGGGCTCATTTTGAACGGTCAATTCTCCCCTGAGCAACTACACACATAAAATAATCCACATAAGCCATTTAACCAACCTAAAATAGCTTAAATCAATCGAAAATATTTGAAACTTACCCCCCAACTATGGTTGATGGTGATGCAACGACAAGGAACCAATCTGATTGGGTTTTGGTCGCACGACACTAGTGAACGTAATGGTAAGAGCGGTGAGGTACGTTGGTTGCTGGATCAGCCAAAAGTCATGGAAATTCATGTCGGCGGGGTTGGAATCGACTAAACTTTACGTCAAAATTTACGGTGTTAGGCGCCGCTTCATGGTAAAAAGTTTGAGGAGTTTTGATAAGGATGAGTTGGCGGTCACGGTGGGGGTGGCGATGCACTCCAAAAGTGGTCGGACGATGTCGATTTGCGGAGACCGGTGAGGTGTTGACGAGTAAGTTAGGGATTTGGGGTTTTGGGATTTTTTTGTTTATCGGTTTATATATATATATATATATATCATCAACAGTACCCTATCCTAAATGGCTAGGGCATAAACAACTACTTGGGTGGTCAGGGGTTTGAGACCCTTCAACTACAACTTGCAAATTTATTAATTTTTGCATTGTTAAAGAAAAATGGAAAATTCAGGGTTAAGTCCCTAAACTTTCCAAAGTTATGAAACCGGGTTGCAAATTTCTAAAACTTGCAATTTAATCCCTTAAATTTACTTAAATTAATTTCAACTTTTAATTTTTATTTTATTTAAAGTGGGATTATTACATTTCCACTATCGTGAGTATGTTTTGTTGTACCTCAAATCCCCTATGGAGCATGGATCTCTACACGTTAGATCTTCAAGAGAACTTTCTACATGATTTTTGACACGTCCAAGTGATTTACTTGAGCTAAATTTGTTGTCTTGTCAGTCTACGAATAGTTATAATAATCTTACGTCTGATATCTACACTAAAAGTTACTATAAAGCCTCTCGATCAAGATTGATAGAAGAGCTAGAACTCCTCCTTCCTTCTCTAGTAATTACAACTCTTGTTAAATCATTAATTACAACTCTCTGCCCAAGTCAAAAGGAGTGACCCGCCTATAACTACCTTGACTCATTTGTTCTCATCAATAATTTGTGCAATGAGCATGGAACACCTCCCATAAAAAAGGAATCAGTCAGGATGAATTCTTCAAACCAATCATTCCCTAAATCCATTTATTTAGACGAACTACATCAAACCCTGCCATCCAGTAGACTTTTAATCCTTCCTAGCTTTTTATGACGCCTTTGATCACCCTTGTAAGAATTTTCCATGATTTCCGCGACCAACTGTGAATATCACAAATCTCTAACTTCTAACATACAAGGACCCCATCAATATGGGTAAGTTGTTTCTTACCCTAATACTCGAATAACTAGGACGTCTTCTCCCGAAGCAACTTGGGAAGCACACGAGACACATTTGGCAACATAGCATAGTGTACGACAAACAGAAAAACCCCGATACAATCACACCTTTCCCATCCAAGTTATATTATACCTTCCCCACCCTTCACGCTGACAACAGTGAATACACATGACCTCTAACCGAGGTAATTATAGTCCTTATAATTTATATGGCGCACAAGATGCCAAGACGAGGTTTAGATGACACGGGAAGATAAATTCATCTAAAAAGACAATAATTGATGCCAAAGCAACAAGGACAACAATTTTCACATTATAATATGGTAAGCCTCACACATGTATGAAAAACAATTGTACCTATGATATGGTAAGTATCCCTAATAATATATGAATATTAAAGTTCTTATTCATCCGTCAGAACATATAAATTGTAGCAAGGTACATCCCCATCATACCTTATTCTTATTTCTTTTGGTGTGTATACATCGTTTGTCATGTTACCATGACGTTAAGACACATCCACTATGATGCTATAGTGAGGATGCCTTTTCTCTAGTCAAATGTGTTGAGTTACCTCTGTATTAATTGACCAAACGAGCTAAGATGTCTCTGTTATCCAAGGGAAATGAGATGCCTCCACCCTGAAAATCGTAGAGTTGTCTCCGCTGGGAGTTAAGAAGCCTCCACCTCAAGCTTACGGCTTATGGAAACTACCAAAGGGGTCGGAGAGCCTCCACTCTAGAAACAGGAGCGATTCCATTGTGCCTTAATAGGCTTCAAGATATCCTTTGCCCTAGCGAGAGGAATTCCAACTCTTCGCTTCTACAAAGGCAAACATTCCTCAGTCACGCCTGCATAATTTTTTTAAAGCATGGAGATTCCTTCAAAAAACTGCGATGCGTTGCAATAAATTAAGTTGCTCCACCTAGCCACCTGAGGGCGTTGATATGCCTCTGCTCTTCTAAAAATTCTTCCTAATATCGGTCGATAAAGTCGAGATGCATCTGTCCTAACAATAGGAATTACTCAATTGCCACTTTACATGGAGTAGAGATGCCTATGCATAACTTGTGATATTAGACCATGTGAAGTTGCATCATTCTACCTAAAACAACTTTAGAGATCCTCTAAAGAGTGTTGGGACGTCTCCGCTCATCAACATAAATGTCTTCGTTGCTACTATGAGCTTATAAATGCATTTTCCCTAGTAAGGGGGACAAAGACCCTCCCCCATTGCTTCTACCACTGTAAAGAAACCTCTGTCCCTTAATCGGACTCCTTCAAGTGCATTCTCCATTGATCAAAGATGCAAAGATACTGCATGCGAATAACATACTAGCCAAATCGGATAGAGATGCATCCTCTAAGGATGAGGAAATTTGTCCTTGACTTCTATAAAGTGCGGAGATGATTCTTTTTACAGCATCGAGAATCCTCCGCTGAGAAAAATACAGAAAGCTTGAGAAAAGTTCTACCCAAATTACCTAAAACATCTCAAAAATAGTTGAAATTTCTCTCCAAAGAATTAATACACAGCATGTAATACATTTTGAGTAGTTGACAGATTTTTTTTACGACAATGATGGACTAAACACTTAAAATGATAACAAAAAAATTTAAACACATATATTGACAGGAAAAAAAAACCTTTAAACACCTAAAGTAAATAAAAAAAAATATAATGATAAATTACTTATTATAGGGAAGGAGAGCTTGGTGGGTATCTTCTTCGTTTTCAGTGTCGTTTCGTTCATGACTAAGAATTTTGTATCCACTAAATTATTTGCATACATTGCACAAACCTCTCTCTCTTATTTGTCATTTTCTTTAATTTCTTCAAAACCATATATACATTATTTTCTTTAGAATTTCTTATGTTTTGGGAAAAGTTATAAAAAAATTAGATTTAAAACTATCTTTTAGAAGCTATGCATGTTGAAAAGTCAAAGCAATTTGCAATTTGCAATTGCAATTAGTAATTTCGGTGGTGCAAATTGGTGCATTGAAAGCACCAAAAAAATTGTCACAATTCAATGCACAATTGTTGATTTTTATGGATGGTAAAATTGCACATTTAGGCATTGTACTTTAGGGTATTTACAAGATTAATCCTTAAGCTTCAACTATAAATACCTTAACCCATTTAGCTTCAAAACCATCCCAAATCATTCTAGCTTTCTCCCAATACTAGAGAATTTAGAGAGTTTTCTTGAGAGTTGTTTTATCCTTTTTATCAAGAGAGAATTATTATTGTTTTCTCCTTGTTAGATCGAGAGAAGTTGTAATTCCTATTTTCTCATAGCGAAATTCTTTTATCGTTGCCCGTGGTTTTTACCCTATATTATTTAGGGGTTTTCCACGTAAAATTTGTGTCTTCTTTATCTTCATTTTTATTTTCTCAAATTATCAGTTGCGATTTTGCTCTATCTGATAGTCGTATTTCGCAACAATTGGTATCCCGAGCCAAATTTGAGTGTGTAATATCTACTTATTGTCTTTGTGGTTGCCACCAAAAGGTGGATCTTCAAACATAAGAAAGTAAGAAGGTATTACCTATTCTTTGAAGGTTCCAGAGAACTATTCACGATGGTGAAATAGTGGGAGTTATCCGTAATAGAAGCTATGGCAATGAAATTTGATATTGAAAAATTCAATGGGAGAAATTTCTCATTGTGAAAATTAAAGATGAAGGTCATCCTGAGGAAAGACGATTGTCTAGCAGCTATTAGTGAAAGGCCGATAGATTTCATAGATGACAACAAATGGATCGAAATGGACGGGAATGTTATGGCAAACTTTCATCTAGCATTAGCAGATGAAGTATTGTCAAGCATCGAGGAGAAGAAGACAGCTAAGGAGATATGGGATCGTCTCACCAAATTGTACGAGGCCAGATCGTTGCACAATAAAATTTTCCTTAAGAGGAAATTATACACTCTCCATATGCCAGAATCTACTTCAGTGACGGATCACTTAAACATGCTGAACACTTTATTTTCTCAGCTTACATCCTTAAGATGTACAATATGAGAACAAGAACGTGTTGAACTTATACTTCAAAGTCTACCTGATTCGTATGATCAACTCGTCATCAACTTGACAAACAGTAATGTCACCAGTCTAGTCTTCGATGACGTTGCAGCTATTGTTCTACAATAAGAAAATTGGCACAAGAACAAGGAAGAAAGAGAAGTAAATCTACAACAAGTAGAAGCGTTGACAATGATGAGAGGGAGATCAACAGAACATGGCCAAAGTAACAGTCATAAACATGGTAGATCAAAGTCGAGAAGCAAGAAGAATTTAAAGTGCTACAATTGTGGAAAAAAGGTCACTTGAAGAATGATTGTTGGAGTCTAAATAAAAACTCCAATCCACAAGGTAATACTGCAAACACTTCAAATGATGGAGATGCTCTATGTTGTGAAGCGTCAACTACCGTGGAAGGCAGAAGAAGATTTACAGATATATGACTCATTGATACGGGAGCAACATATCACATGACCTCAAGAAGAGAATGGTTTCATCATTATGAATCTGTCTCCGGAGGATCTGTGTATAGTTGCAATGATCATGCCTTAGAGATTTTTGGCGTGGGAACCATCAAATTAAAGATGTATGATGGAACAATTAAAGTTGTTCGAGATGTGCGGCACATGAAAAGCCTAAAGAAAAATTTATTATCCTACGGATTGTTGGATAATAAGGCAAGCAAGATTGAAACACGAAAATGAATCATGAAGGTATTCCATGTAGCGCTTGTGGTGATGAAAGACGAAAAGATGGCAGCAAACTTGTACATGTTGAAGGGAGAGACTTTGCGAGAAGCAGAAGACTCTGTTGCCTCATGTAGTTCAGATTATGCAATGCTATGACATCAAAAACTTGGACACATGTCAGAACAAGGAATGAAAGTACTTGTGGAGAAAAAGTTACTTCCAGACTTAACAAATATATCACTTACTTTGTGTGAGCATTGCATAACAAGTAAGCATCACTGGTTGAAATTCAACACGTCAAATTCTAGAGGCAAAAGTGTTCTAGAATTGGTTCATTCTGACGTATGGCAAGCACCAGTTACATCCCTAGGCGGAGTAAAATACTTGTCTCATTTATTGATGACTACTCCAGGAGATATTGGGTGTACCCTATTAAGAAGAAGTCAGATGTGTTTTCAACTTTCAAAAACTTCAAAGCGTGGGTGGAACTTGATTCTGGAAATAAGATCAAGTGTTTCAGAATAGATAATGGAGGAGAATACACAAGTAAAGAATTTGATGACTTTTACAGGAATGAATGCATCAAAAGACAGTTCACATTGGAAAACACTCCTCAACAAAATGGAGTGGCAGAGAGGATAAACAGAACCTTGTAAGAAAGAACAAGAGCAATGTTGAGGGTTGTAGGCCTAGAAAAATCATTTTGGGAAAAAGCAGTCAATATCGACTGTTATTTGGTGAATCGAGCTCCATCAACTGCAATAGAGTTGAAGACACCAATGGAGATATAGACTGGTAAACCAGCTGATTATTCAAACCTCCATGTATTTGGAAATATAGTGTATGTGACGTACAACTCCCAAGAAATTTCAAAGTTGGATCCAAAATCCAGGAAATGCAAATTCTTGGGGTATGTTAATGGCGTAAAGGGGTATCGCTTGTGGGATCCCACTGCCTGCAAAGTGATCATCAGCAGGGATGTTATCTTTGTAGAAGATAAACTACGAAGAAAAGAAGACGATGATAGTGCTGAAAAGTCAGAGACTATACAGATGCATGTGGAAAAGGAGTTTGAACAAGGAGATTCTTCTGAAGCAGAACCAACACATGATGAACAAGAACCAGAGAGTTTTGAAGCTCCAACAACTCGTCAATCAGATCGTGTGAGAACACGTCTCAATTGAGATTATGTTATAGAAGGAAATATTGCATACTGTCTTTTAACAGAGGACGGTGAGCCATCAACATACCAAGAGGCAATAAACAGCTCAGATGCTTCACTGTGGATGATGGCGATGCAAGAATATATTGAAGTCCTTCATAAAAATAATACATGGGACCTTGTGCCACTATCAAAAGGAAGGAAGTCAATTGGTAACAAATGGGTCTTCAAAATCAAGCAAAATGGTGACGATCAAGTTAAGAGGTATCGTGCAAGACTGGTGGTCAAAGGATATGCTCAAAAAGAAGGTATTGATTTCAATGAATTCTTTTCTCCTGTGGTTAGACTAACAACAGTTCGAGTGATCTTGGCAATGTGTGCTACATTGAACTTACATCCAGAGCAGTTAGATGTTAAAACAACTTTTCTTCATGGAAATCTCGAAGAAGAGATTTACATGCTCCAGGCTGAAGGTTTTGAAGAAAAAGAAAAGAAGAACTTGGTTTGCAGGTTGAACAAATCTATGTACGGTCTAAAGTAGGCGTCGAGGTGTTGGTATAAGAGATTTGATTCCTTCATTATGTTCCTTGGATACAACAGTCTTAATGCAGACCCTTGTGCTTATTTCAAGAGGTTTGGTGATAACAATTTTGTTATATTGTTGTTGTACGATTTTGTTATATTGTTGTTGTATGTGGATGACATGTTGGTTGCATGACCCAACAAAGATCATATTAAAGAATTGAAGGAAAAATGGCTATGGAATTTGAAATGAAGGACTTGGGATCAGCAAACAAGATTCTAGGGATGCAAATTCACCGAGACAGAAGTAATAAGAAGATTTGGCTTTCACAAAAGAATTACTTGAAGAAGATCTTGTCACGATTCAACATGCAAGATTGTAAGTCAATCTCTACCCCTCTTCCTATTAACTTCAAATTATCCTCCAGTATGAGTCTTAGCAGAGAAAAAAAGAGGATGAAGATGTCTCGAGTGTCATATGCATCGGCAGTGGGAAGTTTAATGTTCACTATAACATACACAAGACCAGACATTGCACAAGCAGTATGAGTGGTTAGTCGTTACATGGAGAATCCAGGAAAAGAGCATTGGAATAAAATAAAGAGGATCCTGAGATACATCAAATGGACCTCAAATATTACATTATGTTACGGAGGATCAAACTTACTAATAAATGGGTATGTAGATTCTGACTATGCATGGGATTTGGATAAAAACAAATATACTACATGACATGTGTTCAAAATTGTTGGTGGAGCTGTAAGCTGGGTTTAAAAATTGCAGTTAGTTGTGGCTACATCCACAACAGAGGCAGAATATGTAGCAGCTACACAAGCCAATAAAGAAGCAATTTGGTTGAAGATACTATTGGAGGAGCTTGGGCACAATCAAGAGTATGTCTCTCTGTTTTGTGACAGTCAAAGCGCCTTGCATCTAGTAAGGAATCCAACATTTCATTCAAGGACAAAGCACATACGAGTTCAGTGCTATTTTATTCATGAAAAGGTGGGAGAAGGGACAGTAGATATGCAGAAGATCTATACCAAAGACAACATAGCAGATTTCATGATGAAGGCGATCAATGCCGATAAATTTACTTGGTGTCGATCCTTTTGTGGCCTGTCAGAGACGTAAGCAACATGAAGGTACAAGGTAGAAAAAATGGTGTGAAGATATGATTGTTCTAATCAAATCTTCAAGTGGGAGATTGTTGAAAAGTCAAAGCAATTTGCAATTGCAATTGCAATTTGTAATTTCGGTGGTGCAAATTAGTGCACTGAAAGCACTGAAAAATTCGTCAAAATTCGGTGCAGAAATTGTTGATTTTTATGGATGGTAAAATTACACATTAAGTCATTGTACTTTAGGGTATTTATAAGATTAGTCCTTAAGCTTCAACTATAAACACCCTAACTCATTTAGCTTCAAAACCACCCCAAATCATTCTAGCTTTCTCCCAATACTAGAGAATTTAGAAAGTTTTCTTGAGAGTTGTTTTCTCCTTTCTATCAAGAGAGAATTATTATTGTTTTCTCCTTGTTAGATCGAGAGAAGTTGTAATTCCTATTTTCTCATAGTGAAATTCTTCTACAGTTTCTCGTGGTTTTTACCCTATATTTTTTAGGGGTTTTCCACGTAAAATTTGTGTCTTCTTTATCTTCATTTTTATTTTCTCAAATTATCAGTTGCAATTTTGCTCTATCCGATAGTCGTATTCTTCAACAATGCATAGACAGAAATCAACAAGAAAGAAATGAATAATGATGTTCCTTCTTAAAAATGATATTTATTTATTTATACTCCAAAATATTGTTCAATGTTGACTATCTTTCAACTATTATGAAAACTTTTTAATTGTTAAACCATAAAAATAAATACTTTTGCTAAAATGGGTTTTTAGACTTTCTTTTATAACTTTTAAGTAACCAATTTCATGTATAACAAACTTATCTTAGTGGTAAAAGTAATTGTTATTGTTCTTAGAGATCAGGGTTCGAGCACCAACAACTGTAAGGGTGGTTGAGCATTCATTGTTAAATGATTAAAAATACTTAGAACATATACTATTTTGTAGCTTAATAAAAAAAGTAACCAATTTCAATGTATTGAAGCCCGTCAATATTTTTTTTTGAATAATCTAGGATGATTATATGGTATTTATTTAGAATCTTTCTTAGTTATTGATAACACACATCGCAGAATACAATTGTTTGAACCTGAGACCTCTAGATAGAACAACATTACTTTTAACCACTTAGATCACTTAATGGATTCTTAAAATTGTATTTAGTATGATATATTGAGGTAAATCGAAAAGCATCCGTTAGCAATATATACATCCATCGAGTTCAACACTTTATTTTATATAGCAAAAAAAATTTAAAGAAAAAAATTTAACCAAGTACAATAAAATAAGAAAATGTTAATAGTAAATGAGTTGTAATAAAAGTAAAGAAAAAAATATAATTAATACTTTTTATATTTCCTATATCCGTTTTACGATCTATTTCACTATCCACCCATCATAAGTCATAATTTTAAACATTCAAAATGCATAAAATTAATAATATATATTGTGTTTGTAATTATATATATATATATATATATAATGTTAATATATAATATAAAAAATAATACAATGACATTAATCTACGGATATGTTATCGAATATGTTATTACTACCATATTTTGAATCAGCGTTATTCACTAATAATAGTACAGTGGCACTTTATTTCGTATATCGATTATTATATTTTGTTATTTGACAATTTCTTATACCATATTTCTAAGTACGAAACATTATCAAATTAAACTTATGCATGAACATATTTTATACCATATTATGTTTTATAATGAATTGGTCAAACTGTTAATTTGTTATTAAGCATAGCCACCTTAGCTAATAAATAACTCTATATTTAATATTAAATGTTGAATTATTTGAAAAGTCACTCTGGCGGTGGATGAGGCCACCAACATTTGGTCTTAATATTCAAACAGAGTATGTGGTGTCATATTTAGTGTTATTAGAGTCATCAATTTAAAACAATCAAACTATGAGACATATGAGGATCATTATTAATTTAAGGTTTAATATATGAAAAGATGTATGAACTATACATATTTTTTTCATTTAGATATTTAATTAAAAAAAATCGATCAATTCAAGTGTCTAATGTTACAAACGTTAACATTTTAAGTGTATCGACCAAAACGACCGTTAAAAAAAACCATTAAGTGATACGTGTCACGTATATAATTTTTGAAAATTTTATTCAAACTAAAAACTTAAAATTATATATATATATATATATATATATATATATATATTTAAAAAACCCATTTTTTCTAAAATTAAAAAAGTTTCCCAAAAATACCTGAACTATAAATCTTTCTTCCACCGCCACTGCCATTGTTGTCTACTACTACCACTGTTCACGGCCAAAGGTCAAACGGCGACTGCACCCAGCTCCCCGTCGTCGGCTTACTTCCATGGCCTCCAAATGCGTGCAAAGCTTCCAAACGCAAATATTTCAAATGCGTTAATATTCCACGAATTGCATCCAAATGCGTTAAATTCCGCAAAGAATTGCATCCAAATGTGTTAAATATTTCACCCAGGAATTACGCACCCAATTTAATCTCCCATCACCTTTTGCATCGCACTCCGGGAAGAAATAAAAGGTTTTATAAATTGGAAATTAGTATTTTAGAGGATTAGAGATTTGGATATTTGAGATTTAAGAATTTAGGGGATTAGAGTGACGATAATGACAATAGTCGATCATTGCTCAGGCATTGACGGGTGGATGATCATTCGACATCAACGACGGTGGCAGGTGATGACCGACAACGATAATGGGAGATTTTAGAGATTTATAGGGATTTGATTTTTTTTTTAAATTAAGGGCTTTTAAAAATGAAATTATCAAAATTACCAAAATACAACACGTGTCACTTAACAGACTTTTTTAATGACCATTACAACCGAGACACTTAAAATAGTACCGTTTGTAACGTAAGGCATCTGGATTGACCGAAAAAGTTTAGGTACCTAAATGGAGAAAATGATATAATTTGGACACTTATTTTTATATTAAGCTTTAATTTAAAGACACTTCATCTTTTGATAATGAATACTCGTACTTCAATATATGCGGTGCCCGAACTCAAGATTTTAAAATAATACAATAAATTTCTTAATCACCAAGATCGTTTGATTCTCCATGCACGTACTCTTCTAAGCATATAGTACAACTTTCGTCTTCCATAATAGTGTCGGAACAAGATGGCTACGTCGAGGGCCCTATAGATTATATATGAGGAAAAGAGTGGTTCGGTCGACGAAAGCATTTGTAGCTATAACCCCCTAGACTCAGCCTATGTATTACAACAAGATCTAGCGGATTACAATTAAAATTTCTAAAACATTTTTCAATAACTTAAAATCATATTTTTCGAATAAACATCTCTAAAAGTAGTGTTGATAATATTAAAAATTCAAACCAGTAAATTAAAGTCTTCGTAAGGGTTGAGTAAAATAAAATATTCCCAACCAATTTCGAAGTAAATATAACATCAGTATCAAAGAGGTATAAGTCATAAAAAATATTTCTAAAACATACGCGCACGTCACCCAAAATAAATACAGCTCGATAGATAAAAACATTACAACAAAAAAGTATTGTACAAATGTGCCGATCCTCCAAGTGTCAGTTTCGGATCACCTATCAAAAAGTATCTGAAAGGAAAACTTTAGGGGAGTGAGCTAGGGAGCTCAACGTGTTCCATCAGTACAGAAATAAAACATATAGTTGAGTTTCCAAAAATAATTCAGTTCCAAGTTGTGAAAACATCAGTAGCGAATATTTTTAGCCTAAAATACATAATCGCCTCCAATAGTACACCATATACAGCTCCTCATAACTACATTCATAAGGACTTACCATAGGCTCGAAAGGCCTAGGTTTCAACCTAAGGGAGCACCTTGGGTCCATAAGGTCTTACCCTAGCATAGGTGCCCACCTGAGGGTTGTGCCCTCTGACCCATAAGGACTTACCCAATGCACATAGCAGAGGTGTAACACCCCCAACCCGTATCCGACCTGGATACGAATCCAAAGTGTCCATTTACTTTTCAAAACCTTTATTCTTATAAAAATTGTTAAAAATTTAAACTTTCATTAAAATAAAATTAACTAATTTACATAAGTATAACCAAAATATTACAAAATCGATCAGAGCATATGTAATTCACAACTTTGTTTACATGCCAACACATTTGATACAACAAAATACATATTGTGTAAATTACTTCTGATCTGATCTGTTAGTAGAGGTATGTTGTCTCTGCAAATCCTAATTCTTATCTTCCTTCTTCTTGGTACCTACGTGTGAAACACTCACACGCTAAGTCACAGATTTAGTGAGGCATATAATACAATAATACATTTCCTAAAATATGAACATGCAACCTAATTATTTCATATACAATCACAACTATCATCTCATTATTCAATCATGTCACATATGATCCATTATTAACAATAATAACATGATATCTTATAAGAAAGGAAACTCTTTTTATATCTTTTATGTGCCCATGTATATTAGTGAGAACTTAAGGTATATGAATACAGTGAGGTTGTGCACATATGTTGTCACCACAGCTCGTATAATTTTCGACTGAGTAGCATATAAAATTTGTCCCGAATGACCTCATGTATGTCCAGAATGACCTCATATATGTCCCGAAGGACCTCATATAACCCTGGACTCTTGGCATTCCAACTATGCTTACAGCTCTCATGTCACATAACATGGGCTTGAATATTTATATGTTCCATATATCCATATAAGCATGGTTTTCAGAACCGGACCGGTTAGCGAACTGGTCATGCTACCAGTTCACTGGTTCAATCGGTCGAACCGGTCCGACCGGTCAAAAGAACCAGACGACGTCATAATTATTTAAAAAATTAAATAAAAATACCAAAAATATTTAATAAAAAATAATTTTTTATATCACAAGTCATATTCAAAGCAATCATAACATATATAAGTTAAAAACCATAAAATCAAGTGAAACAAAATGATTCAAATTAACTGCAACATAATATTTAAGGTAAAACATATTAAACAATAAATATAATTATATAACTATAATTAAAAAATAAATTTGGGGTTTAAAAAATCATAACAAAATGATATTGTTTGGTTTAATTTTTTTTTTAAACAATCCCACATGGATAAGAAACATAGAAGAGCATCCCAAAAGTCTAAAGAGTAAAAATATGAGAACAAAACAATCTCACATTGCTAAGAAACATAGAAGCGCATCACAACTAACTTCTATAAATAATAGAGGTAATTTGGCATTCAAAATCATGGAGCCTTTTGGTGAGCATTGAGTGAACTATTCTTTCACTTCAATCAAGCTCGAATTTTAGGCTTCAATCGAGCTTCTAATTTTTTTTTGAGTTCAAGCCTTTTTGAGTTCAAGTTTCAATATTATATTTCGAGTTTGAGTTGAACTTGATAATTTTTAGCTTGTGAGTTTGAGTTGAGTTGAGCTTACTTTTAAAGTTTTCAAGTTCGAGTCGAGCTCAGCAATACTCGAGTTCGACTTGGCTCGTTTAACAAATGACGTTGTTTGGTTTAATTTTTTTTTTAAACAAAAATCCCAGTTTTTCCCAAGTTTTTCCGATTTTTTCCAGTTTTCAGCCAGTCCGGTTCGAACGGTTCAATGGTTCTGGCCGATTCACTAATAGTTGTTCAACCGGTTTAGATTGAACCGGACTAAGCAACGGTTCCCGGTTGAACCGGCCGATCCGGTTCGATTTTCAAAACATAGCATATAAGCACTAATTAATCACATATTTATGTACTCATATCATTTCTCTTATAATCACATATGTCTTATCTCATACTATTTATCACAGGTAAATATAATCATTTATCTCATATCATATAGCTTATATTATTTGATTATGTTCACATGGATCATATAGCATGTATCAAAACACATAAACATAGAACACTTATGCATTTTCTTACAATGATCATAATATATACATGTTCATAACTATTAGACCATGAAATTTAAACATAGGAAATAGACTTATTACAAGTCTTGTTTCCATAAAACTACATCTATACTATAGTATGCACTCACCTTAGCCTCACTTGATCCAAATCAATTTCTATGACTTTATCTCTCTCTTGATCGTTTCTAACTCTTCGATCGTTCCAGAACTTTTATGCTCGATATCTACACAATCATATATTTGATATGCATATCAGAATTCTAATTATTATAATTCGATCCTTAATAATCCAAGCTAAAAGAAATTCTTAATATAATTTTCCACTTTGAGTAGTATCGGTACCCAAGATATGGTACCGATACATCCCTAGTTGTCGTATTGATACTGAGCCTGGGTATCGATACCCTTTTCCCGGTTCTGGAATCCTTATTTCAAAATGGTATCAATACTTGCCTTATGGTTTCGGTACTCTTGGTATCGATACTACCCTTTAGGTATCAATATTGTTCAACCAGTATCGATATCCCCACTCCAAATATCACTCTTTTACCTTTGAAGTATCGGTACTAGATTAATCAGTACCAATACTCCTATCCCAGAATGCACTCCTTTAACCTGAAATTTACCAATATCAACCTAAACCTTTCATTTCTTAATTCCTTTCATACCCTTAAACTCAACTACACATACTTCATTCAATTTATATTCATATAACAAATCCTTATCTTCAAAATCTCATCCTATATCTTGAAATCAAGAATCCTACCAATTTTCCATCATGTTCTAATTACAATTCTAACAATTCATACTTCTTAATTTAACTGATGGCAAGTCAATTTTAGTCACAAACTTTATAACTCTCTCCCAAGATTTCACTTAGAAACCTCTTATCTTTAATTCTTCCTAACTTATTCATCTTTTGGTTTTAAAATAACTTAAGCTTTCCTAAAGCTTTAGTATCATCTAAAGAACATAGACCAAGCTTAAATTCAATGGAAAATTAGCTAGTACGAAACTCACCTTGATAATTTGGGGTTCACGACTGAAAGAGGAAGAAGAGTGAAGATATTTCTAAATACTTAGTTTTAGATTTCCTTCTTCTCCACGTGTATTTAATATACCCAATACAATTTTTAATTCATTTACTGGTTAAATGACTATTTTACCCTTCCATTCATCCTTCTTTGATATTCAGTCATATACAAAATTTTCCATATAAGTCCCTAAACTTTTCAATTTATCTAATTTAGTCACTAAATTTGGAAATTTTACAATTTGGTCATTAACCCGGTGATTGGGATGTTACAAATCTCCCCCTTTAGAAAATTTGTCCTTGAATTTTTATTGCACAAAGAGATGGGGGGTACTGATTCCATATATCTTCTTCACGTTCCCACGTTGCTTCCTCTACTTTGTGATTTCTCCATAACACATTGACCAATTGAGTAGTCTTATTCCGTAATTATTTCACTTCATGAGCCAATATTTGTACCGGTTCTTCCTCATAGGTCAAGTCAGACTGAACTTCTATCTCTTTTGGTGTAACAATATGAGAAGGATCGGACCTATATTTTCGAAGCATGGAAACATGGAAAACATTATGAATCTTCTCTATTTCCGGTGGCAAAGCCAATTGGTATGCCACTGGTCCTACTCTTTTAACGATCTCATAGGGTCCAATAAATCGAGGACTAAGCTTTCCTTTTCATCCAAATCTTAACACCTTCTTCCAAGCAGACACTTTTAGAAATACTTTATCTCTAAGTTGAAACTCAATCTCTTTCCTCTTAAGATCAGCCTGCGATTTATGTCTATCAACTGTCGCTTTAAGATTGTTCTGAATCAATTGAACTTTCTCTTCCACTTCCTGAATAAACTCAAGACCAAGAATTTCTCGATCCTTAAGCTCGTACAAATTCAAGGGCGTACGACACTTTCTCCCATATAAAGCCTCATAAGGTTCCATCTTGATGCTTTACTGGTAGCTATTGTTGTAAGCAAATTTGGCAAGTGGCAAGTATTAAGTATTTTTTCCAAGATCCTTTAAACTCGATCACACAGGCTATTAACATATCTTCTAGAATTTGGATAGTCCACTTGGACTGTCCATATGTCTGAGGATGAAACGTTGTGCTAAAGTACAATCGAGTTCCTAACGCTTCATGTAAAGTCTTCCAAAATCTTGATGTAAATCTAGGATCCCGATCAGAAACAATTGAAATAGGTACATCGTGCAATCGAATAATCTCCATAATGTACTGGTCAACAAACTTATCCATGGGGAAATCAGTTCGTACTGGAATGAAATGGGTTGACTTAGTTAATCTATCCACGATCACCTAAATTGAATCTCTTTTGTTCGGAGTAAAGGGAAACCCCTTCATAAAATCCATCATTACATTCTCCCATTTCTACTGAGGAATGGAGATTGGTTGCAATAATCCTGACGGAAACTGATGCTCAGCATTGACTTGCTGGCAAGTTAAACACTTGAATATAAATTCCGTAATATTCCTCTTCATTCCTGGCCACCAATACCAACTTTTAAGATCCATATACATCTTGTTTACACCCGGGTGCATCGTCAATGGACTACAGTGAGCTTCTGTTAACAGATCATTCTTGAATTCCTCATCATCTAGAATTACCAATCTCTCTCAATAATACAGATTCCCATCAGACTTAATCTCATAATCTTTAATTTCTTCATTTTTTATTTGTTGCAACCTCCTCAAACACTTTTCATCTTTGGTTTGCAATTCCTTAATTCGATCCAACCATGTTGGCTTAAGGTTTAATTCCCCACATATTGCACCCTCTCCATGCAATGATAACCTTGCACCTATAGCTCTTAAGGCTGCAAACGTCTTTCGACTTAAGGCATCCGCTACCACATTTGCTTTTCCCGGATGAAAATCAATTACCACATCATAATCCTTTAGAATTCCACCCATCTTCTTTTCCTCAAGTTTAATTTTTTTCTGAGTCATCAGATACTTCAAGCTCTTATGATCTGTGTATCGATAGCAACGTTCGTCATATAAGTAGTGAAGCCAAATCTTAAGAGCAAACACTACTGCAACCAACTCCAATTCATGTGTTGGATAGTTCTTCTCGTGTGGTTTCAATTGTCTAGACGCATATGCTACCACTTTTCCTTCTTGCATCAATACACATCCCAATTCGTTATGGGACACGTCACTGTAAACTACATAGTTCTTGCCAGACTCCAGTTGAACCAATACTAGAGCTTCTGTCAAAATTTTCTTTAACGTTTCAAAACTTTCTTGACACTCAGGAGTCCAAGCAAAAGTTCCATCTTTCCTCATTAACTTAGTCAACGGTAAAGCTATCATCGAAAAGTTCTTAACGAACCTTCGATTATAACCTGCGAGCCCTAGAAAAACTTCAAACTTGAAACACATTCTTTAAAACTTCCCATTCTAAAATGGCTTTTATCTTTTGAGGATCGACCCGAATTCTTTCTGTAGAAATTACATGTCCAAGAAATGTCACTTCATTCAACCAAAATTCACACTTAGATAGTTTGGCATATAACTTCTTATCTCGTAGAATCTACAAGATTATCTTCATATGTGCACTATGTTCTTCATTTGACTTCGAATATACCAATATATCATCAATGAAAACAACTACAAACTAGTCCAAGTAAGGTTAAAATATTCTATTCATCAAGTCCATAAAAGCAGTCAGTGCATTCGTAACCCCAAACGACATAACAATGAACTCGTAGTGACCATATCTCGTTCTAAAAGTCGTTTTCGAAATATCTTTCTCTTGAATCTTCAACTGATGATATCCAGACCACAAATCAATCTTAGAGAAAAATGAAGCTCCCTTTAACTGATCAAACAAATCGTCAATTCTAGGGAGATGATACTTATTCTTGATAGTCACCTTATTGAGCTACCTATAATCAATGCAGAGACGCATCGAACCATTATTCTTCTTAACGAACAACACTGGAGCTTCCCAAGGTGACACATTTGGTCTTATAAATCCTTTATCAACCAATTCTTGTAACTGAATCTTTAACTCCTACAACTCTTTCGGAGCCATTCTATACAGTGTCATTGCAATAGGAGATGTTCAAGGTATTACTTCTATTTGAAATCAACCTCTCTATCTGGAGGTAAACCTTGCAACTCTGTAGGAAAGACATTGGGGAACTCTCTGACTATGTGAATCTCTTCTAACCCTTTCTCATTGGTTCTAGTATCCATCACATTAGCAATGAAACCCTAGCATCCTTGTAACATTAAATTCTTTGTCGACATCACAAATATTACATTTGCTAATGGATTCCATCTTTTACTGAACACTATAATTTCCAATCTTTTTAAACTGATCAACTTTACTCTCTTCAGTCTACAATCGAAGTTATCATGATAATAATATAACCAGTCCATTCCCAGTATCACTTCAAATTCCTCAAAGGGTAATTCCATCAGATTAGCAGGGAATTCAATTCCTTGAATCCGTATGGGACACCCTCTACACACTCTATTTACCCGAGCACTGTGTCCTAATGGATTTGTCACTATCACAACACTACTAGTGGTTTCTAATTGAATTCTCAATTCTCTCACCAATTTACTACTAATATATGAATATGTGGAACCCAGATCAACTAATACTATAACATATTTATCATACAA
Organism: Hibiscus syriacus; assembly: GCF_006381635.1. Lineage (NCBI taxonomy): Eukaryota > Viridiplantae > Streptophyta > Magnoliopsida > Malvales > Malvaceae > Hibiscus > Hibiscus syriacus. The sequence continues at coordinate 1,614,414 of NW_024062691.1, forward strand.
TTGGAAAGTACCTACAATTATCTCCGGATCATCACGTTCTTCATTTGTCTTGATGTTATAAACTCGGCCAGTTGAGCACACTTCCTGTTGAGTAGAAGATTTTGGTTTATTTCTTTCTCTACCTCTACCTCGTTCTCTCTGGGATACCGGAGCAGATTTCTCCGACTATGCAGGCTCTCCAGCCATCATTGGACAATCTCAGATGAAATTTCTGGTGTCCCCACATCTAAATCAAGCTCTAGAAATCACTCGACATATTCCGGTATGGCTTTTTCCACAAAGCTGACATTGTCTGGGTTGACCCTGATTTACTCTCCCCAGCATTAGACCCTACTAATTTAGTATGTCTAGCTCTCATCTGATTTGATCCTCTAGCAGAAGATGCCATTGACTCAGACCTCACCTGAGATCGAAAACCAAAATCTCTACCTATTCTAGGTGGTGCAAAACTTGATGAAGCATCAGTTCTTTTAGACGTTTGGGCTATTTGCTCTCTAAATCTTTCGTTTTGAGCTCCCTTTAGAGCTTTAGCATGATTAACTACCCCCTGAAACGAGGAAATATTTAATAAAATTAATATTTCTTTCAATCTCGGGCGTAAGCCCTCAATAAACCACTCACATGCATCCTTCTCGGTCGGAAACAGCTCAGCCAAAATGATTTAACTTATTGAACTCGCACTTGTATTCATACACAGTACGATTCAATTCCTTCAGGTTCAAAAATTCTTGCTTCAGCTGCTTAATGAACTGATCTCCTATATACTTGTGCTTGAACTCTTCCAATAACAAGGACCATGTTACTTGGTCACTTTTCATTCTCATGGTGATATCCGTCCACCATATTCTCGCTTGTCCTCGGAGCAAGGAGACCACTCCATCTAATTTCTCCACCTCCGAACAGTGGAGCCCATCAAGCATTATCTTCACAGCATTGAGCCAAATTTTCGCAGTAACAAGACCTTCCTCGGCTTCACCTTTGAACTCAGGAGCTGTTAGTCCTTTTAACTCTTTTGCTATATTCATTCTCCAAGTTGAGGGAGCAGGAGTATGAAAACGTGTCAGGATAGCGTCCAACGTCCTGAAGAAGACATCTTGATCTTGTACAGGCATTCCCGAATGTGTATGTTCTTCACCTTGCCTGGCCAGGGCAGGTGAATTACAACTCTCTTCAGGCCTATCATCTCTCGTTTCACTTCGGGAGTTCTCGAGTCCGGACATCTAATAAGACATAACCATATACTCCTATTAGCAAAACAACATACTCGTTACTCTATCATATCAAAAGTTCTCACTATTTTGTTGGCATGTATACATTTAAAGACACTAGGGACTTCGGTTTATGCCTAGAATCGGCTAAACCTTAGCTCTGATATTATTAAATCTAAAACCCCCAACCTGTATCCGACTGGATATGAATCTGATGTGTCATATTTGCTTTTCAAAACATTTATTCTTATAAAAATTGTTAAAAATTTAAACTTTCATTAAAATAAACTTAACTAATTTACATAATTATAACCAAAATATTACAAAATCGATCAGAGCATATGTAATTCACAACCTTGTTTACATGCCAACACATTTGATACAACAAAATGCATACTATGTAAATTACTTCTGATCTGATCTGTTGGTAGAGGAATGTTGTCTCTGCAAATCCTAATTATGATCCTCCTGCTTCTTGGTACCTACGTGTGAAACACTCACACGCTAAGTCACAGACTTAGTGAGGTATATAACACAATAATTCATTTCCTAAAATATGAATATACAACCTAGTTATTTCATATACAATCATAACTATCATATTATTATTCAATCATGTCACATATGATCCATTATTAACAATAATAACATGATTTCTTATAAGAAAGGAAACTCTTTTTATATATTTTATGTGCCCATGTATATTACTGAGAACTTAAGGTATATGAGTACAATGAGGTTGTGCACATATATTGTCACCACAACTTGTATATTTTTTTCACTGAGTGGCATATAAAATTTGTCCCGGGGACCTCATGTATGTCCAGAAAGACCTCGTATATGTCCCGAAGGACCTCCTATAACCCTCGACTCTTGGTATACCTACTATACCTACAACTCTCATATCATATAACATGGGTTTGAATATCTATATGTTACATATATCCATATAAACACTAATTCATCACATATTCATGTACTCATATCATTTATCTTATAATCAAATATGTCTTATCTAATACCATATATCACATATACATATAATCATCTATCTCATATCATATAGCTTATATTATTTGATTATGTTCACATGGATCATATAGAATGTATCAAAACATATAAACATATAACACATGCATTTGCTTACAATGATCATAGTATATACATGTTCATAACTATTGGACCATGAAATTTAAACATAGGAAATAGACTTATCACAAGCCTTATTTCCATAAAACTACATTTATACTATAGTATAAACTCACCTTACCCTCACTTGATCCAAATCAACTTCTATGACTTTATTTTTCTCTTGATCATTTCTAACTATTCGATCGTTCCGGAACTTGTTTATGCTTGATATCTACACAATCATACAATTGATATGCATATCAGAATTCTAAGTATTATAATTCGATCCTTAATAACCCAAGTTAAAAGAAATGTTAATGTAATTTTCCACTTTGAGTAGTATCGGTACCCAATGTATGGTATCGATACTTCCCTAGTTGTGGTATCGATACTGAGCTTGGGTATCGATACCCTTTCCTGGTTCTGGAATCCTTATTTCAAAATGGTATCGATACTTACCTTATGGTACCGGTACCCTTGGTATCGATACTACCCTTTACGTATCGATACTCCTTGAATAGCTTATTCAATTTGTCTTATGGTATCGATGTTATTCAACCAGTATCGATACCCTCACTCCAAATATCACTCTTTTACCTTATAAGTATTGGTACTGGATGAATCAGTACCGATACTCCTATCCCATAATGCACTCCTTTAACCCAAAATTTACCAATATCAACCTAAACCTTTCATTTCTTAATCCCTTTCATACCCTTAAACTCAACTACACATACTCCATTCAATTTATATTCATATAACACAACCTTATCTTCAAAATCTCATCTTATATCTTGAAACCAAGAATTCTACCAATTTTTTAACATGTTGTAATTCCAATTCTAACAATTCATACTTCTTAATTTAACTGATGACAAGTCGATTTTAGTCTCAAACTTTACTTACTAACTCTCTCCCAAGTTTTCACTTAGAAACCTCTTATCTTTAATTCTTCCTAACTCCTTCATCTATTGGTTTTAAAACAACTTAAGCTTTCCTTAAGCTTAAGTATCATCTAAAGAACATAGACCAAGCTTAAATTCAATCGGTAATCAGCTAGCAAAAAACTCACCTTAATAATTTATGGTTCACGGCTGAAAGAGGAAGAAGAGTGAAGATATTTCTGGATACTTAGTTTTAGCTTTCCTCCTTCTCCACATGTATTTAATATACTCAATTACCAATTTTTAATTCATTTACTGGTAAAATGACCATTTTACCCTCTCATTCATCTTTCTTTGATATTCAGTCCTACAAAAAATTTTCCATATAAGTCTTTGAGCTTTTCAATTTATCTAATTTAGTAACTAAATTCTGAAATTTTATAATTTGGTCACTAACTCGGTGTTTGGGATGTTACAAGAGAAGCCACCCTAAAAGAGTACCTTAACGTCCATAAGGTGTTACCACTAGGCCCATTGGGCCCATGAGCCTACCCAAGGGTCGCTTTAGGTCTATAAGGAATTACAGCTCGAACTGTCTGAATATAAGGAATTACTAGTTTGACCGAAGTTGAACCTGCAGAGACTTCATACTAGATCCTAGAGTACCTCCGAAGAAAAAAAATTCAAACAGTAACCAGTGGTAGCAGGAAATCAGAATTTAAACATACTTATTTATCAGTAAAAACAGTAACCATGGAACAGGTGTCAAGCAAGCATGATTTAAATACAGTAAATCAGGAATCATACTTAAATCAGATAAGTCATACGGTAGTCAATTTAAAGCAAACAATTCATTTTAAATTAGCGAAAATAATCATGTTCACATGCTATTTCAAACAAATATTTAAAATCGACATTTATATATAGCACACAAGGAACACACCTCGCAAAAAAAACAATCTGGAATATCAACCAAGCACTAGCTTCACTATATTATGATGTTATACGCGAACCTAGGTTATATCAGAACAGGGTTATAATCGGAGGAATAATTTAAACTGAATATTTAACAAGGTTACAGAACTATACAGGTAATCACGAACTCGTACTGAAAGACAAATGAGAGGAATCAAGTCAAGCAGCGGTCAGAAGATCCACGAGTACCTTAAATATACGACATCATCATAAATTAATCTTTGACCCTTCAATTAAATTAGATGCACAAAAATAAATACTTAAATTATATATGCACATTCAGGTTTGATGACTAATTCAGAGGCTTTCTGGATAGAATTTGGCAAAATGGACTTCGGATTCAAACTTAGGATGTCAAAAAAAAATATGACTTTTTGAAAAATTTGACTTTTTAGTCAAAGTCAAAGTTAACGGGTCTGGTTAATGGGCAGATCAACTATCAACGGTTAAAGTCTAAACTCAACGAGTCTAAACTTAAAAAGTCTAAACATTTTAGTCAAAGTCAAAGTCAACGAGTCGGGTTAACTTAGTTCAATCCAAATTGACTTGGTCGGGTCAAACAGACCCAGTTCATATCGGGTTGGGACTGTTTCTATAAGAGACCACAGATAGAGGAGAGCTTCAAACGTATGTGACAGCATGTGACGATGTGTGACGACAGCGACAGGGTCAGGGTTATCAGTCGATTACTTCACAATCATCCAATCATCAATACAATCAAGATTTAACTAAAATTTCAACCAAAACCAAGTTAAAACCGGTAAAATTAACTAAAAATTTAAACGCGAGCTTACCCACGATGACGATAGAGAAAATGATGACGACAGAATGACCCATCGGTTGGGTTCTGGTTGAAATTGGCCAGGGAACACAGTGGCGACAGCGGCGAGGCAAGAGGACGATCGAGGCGACCAGAAAATGCGATAACCTGAGTCGATAAGGGTTTCGGTGGGTTCTCTTTATTCACTATGGATGGCGGTCGATCTGGGTAAATCAGGGGTTGGGGTTAGGGTTGGTTTGCGGGTTGCTATAAAGCACAAAGGACGCGGCGGTGCACTCCACCTCTGACTAGAGATGACTATCGAGTAGTAGAAGGGGGTTTGATATTTGGCAAAGAATAAGTTTGGGGATTAGGGCTTAAATCACAAACTGGTGGTTTTTGGTTTGGTTTTGGGTTATAACCCAAACCAATTTATTATAAAATATAAATTTATTAATTAAAAACTCAAGCAGGAGCCTAGCCTAGTGGCTAGGGCATGTGTGTCTGTGACCCTAAGGTCACGGGTTCAACACCCCTTAGCTACACCTAATCCATTTTTTCTCAACTGACCAAAAAATTAGATAATTCAGGGTTAAGTCTCTAAACTTCCTAAACTTATGGGATTGACCCAAAATTATCCATTTTAGTCCCTTAATTAAATTAAATAAATTTTAAATTAAAAATTTAGGGGTGTTACAATTCTTCTCCCCTTAAAATAATTTTGTCATCGAAATTCATTCTAGTTGAACAGAAACTAAAAACTAGGTCTCAAATAAAGAATCTTACTGACTCGGAGCGGAAACAAGGGTCTCGATGCCTTAAATCGATAATCCAAAGATCTTAAGATAAAAAACTCGATTATAGAAAGGGCATTATATGGTATGCATGGAAAGAAATAGAAATAGCAATAAATGTACCTGAAAAAGTCTTGGTTCATCTCTATCACCATAACGTCAAGTAGCGTAGACAAGGGCAGTTTGTCAAGCCTCAGAAGCAGTTGGTCATCTAATATGTGATCGAGCTCTACTGTCGATCCTAGAAACAGATCTCGAAATCTTTCCCTAATTGTGACTCCTAGAGGGAGTTTAATAGAAGCTTGTGATCATGTTTGAGTCTGAGTGGGGGTTTGATCGACAGAGGTTGGATGCGGACAATTTCTCAAAAAGTGTTCACTGGATCCACAACAATAACAGGTACCCATCTTCTTATGGCACTCTCCCCCATGTCGATTCCCACGGTACTCGTAACTCGGTATCAAAGTGAACCTAAAGAATAGCCTCAACTAACAGATAGAGGTGAAGGTGAGGTTTTTCTTGTAAGTTTGTGAAATTTGTAATCTTCTCTTTGAGAAAGAGTGTTCTCAAGAATTGGGGTATAATTCTTGAGGGAGTTGTAAGGTTATCTTTTTGGTCTCAAAAGAAAGAAAAAATTAGTGAATTTGTTGGAAAATCCTTAGTGTGGATAGCTAAGGTAGTGGACGTAGACTTTGTTGAGAAAGTCGAACCACTGTAAATCGATGTGCCATTACTTTCAATTTTCTGCAAAAGCTTCCACCAAAATTTTAATTGCCAATTTACCCCCCTCTTGGTCGATTCCATCGATCGATTAACTCAACACTTATCCTAGGCCCAAAAGGCGTAGATGTAACCTAAGGGAGCACTTTTGATCCATAAGGTCTTACCTTAGTCGAAACATATGTGCCCACCTGAAGGGTGTGCCCTCAGGCCCATAAGGACTTACCCAATGCACATAGCAAAGTAGTCACCCTAAAGGAGTACCTTAGGATCCATAAGGTCTTACCACTTGGCCCATTGGGCCTGGAACCCACCCAAGGATTGCCTTAGGTACATAAAGAATTACCAGCTCGATCGGTCTGAACCTATATAAGGAATTACCAGTTTGACCGAAGCTGAACCTGCAGAGACTTTTTACTAGATCCAAAGTACCCAGAAGAAAAATATTTTTTTAGACAGTAGCCAGTGGTAGCAGAAAATCTGAGTTCAGACATACTTATTTCTCAGTAAAAACAGTAACCATATAACAGGTGTCAAGCAAGCATTATTTAAAATATAGTAAATCAAGAATCATACTTAAATCAGATAAGTCATACGGTAGTCAAATCAGAGCAAACAATTCATTTCAAATCAGAAAATATAATCATGTGCACATGGTATTTAAAACAGATATTTAAAATCGACATTTATATATAACACAAGGAACATACCTCGCAAAAAAACAGTCTGGAATATCTACCGAGCACCAGCTTCACTACATTCTTCTATTGTACGCGAACCTAGGTTATATCATAACAGAGTTATAATCGAAGGAATAATTTAAACTAAATATTTAACAAGGTTACAGAACTATACGTGTAATCACGGGATCGTGCTGACAAACATATTGAGAGGAATCTACCCGAGCAGACGAACGGTCAGGAGATCCACGAGTACCTTAAATATACGACATCATCATAAATTTATCCTTGACCCTTCAATTAAAATAGATGCACTAAAATAAATACTTAAAGTACATATGCACATTTGGGTTTGACGGCCAATTCAGAGGCTTTCAAGTTTGAATTTGGCAAAAGAAACTTAGGGTTTAGACTTAGGACGTCAAAAAATATAAATAAGACTTTTTGAAAATTTTTACTTTTTAGTCAAATTCAACCGTCAAAGTCAACGGGTTGGTCAATGGCAGGTCAACCGTTAACGGTCAAAGTCCAAAGTCAACGGGTCATACTAGTTCGGGTTGACTCAGACTGGTTCAGGTTGACTCATTTCTATCCGAGTTGACTCAGACGAGTTCAGTTTGAATTGACTCGATCGGGTCAAACAGACGCGATTTAGACCAGGTTGGGTCGGTTCGGTCCAACTAGACCATTCCTAGAAGATACCACGGCTAGAGGAGAGCCTCACGCCCATGCGGTAACTCGTGGCGACATATGACGGCGTCGATGGGTCAGGGTGATCTATAGATTGCTCCGCAATCATCCAATTATCAATATAATTAAGATTTAACCAAAATTTCATCCAAAACTATGTCAAAATCGAGAAAACTTAACCAAAAATTTAAAATCGAGCTTACCCACACCGACAACGGAGAAAATAATGATGATAGAGTGACCCACCGATTGGATTCTGGTCGAAATTGGCTAGGGAACACAGTGGCGACGGTGGTGAGGCAAGTGACGGTGGTCGATCCGGGTAAACCAGGGGTTGGGGTTGGTTCGCGAGTTGTTGTCGAGCACGAAGGAGCAGTGGTACACTCCACCACCTACGGAGACGACTGTCAAGTGGTGGACGAAAGAGTTTGATATTTAAGGAAGAATGAGTTTGGGGTTTGAGGCTTGACTCTCAAACCGAGGGGTTTTTGGTTTGGTTTTAGGTTATAACCCAAACCAAATTATTATAAAATATAAATTTATGAATTAAAAAATCAAACAAGTGCCTAGCCTAGCTGCTAGGGTATGAGTGCCCATGATCCTAAGGTTATGGGTACAAGACCCCTTAGCCACACCTAATCCATTTTTTCCTCAACTGACCTAAAAATAGGATAATTCAAGGTTAAGTCCCTAAACTTGCTAAACTTACGAGATTGGCCTAGAACTTTCAAAACTATCTATTTTAGTCCCTTAATTAAATCAAATAAATTAAATAAATTTTAAATTAAAAATTTCGGGTGTGACAGTAACAGCAAGAAACCAATGAGACCAAGACTTACCACCGCAACCATGATTGTGAAGACAATACGGTCAAGTTTTATATTAGCCATTATTTTATATTCTATCCAATTAAACTTTTAAAATGTTAATTTAATTTAATTGTGATTCATTAAAGGAAAAAAGAAAAACAGCTGGTTGGTGTGTGCTATAATAATGGTATATATTCTTGTTGTTTGAACATTTTGGATGCTTGATAATCTTCATGGTACACTAAAGTATATCGTTTGCTAAATTATTATATAATTCATAATTTTTATACATATTAATTAGATACAAAAAAACAAAATATATATAACCAATTAATTTTGAACTATTTTTTATTGTATTAAAAATGTCTGTTTTATGTATATCAGAAAATATATATTGAAAATATAGTATTTATCTAATCTAATAACTAAGCAAATGCATTTTCTTAAAAAGTTAACTAATATTCTTTTCAATGCTAGATTTGATTTATTTGAGCACTTTATTCTATAGTCCACCTTCTTAATTTACACTTTAAATTGTTTTATTTGTATTTTGTGTAATAGAATAATAGTGAAATCAGATTTTGTCATTACGAGAAAGTACGTACTTAATGTGCCATACCAAACCAAACAACTAACTAAAAACAATAAATCGTAATTACTGTCGGAAAGATACTAGGAAAAAGGCGAGATTATATTTAAAAACGTCTCTTTAGTTGAATGATGTGGCATAAGTAACTGACATATTGTGGAACAAACTTGTTAACTAAGTTATTTACTTTAACTGCTTAAAAGCTTGAAAAAAGTCTTCTCAACTTTCTTCTGTTAAATCATTTACTATATGTTTCCTTAAGCGAATCCCATAAATCTTTTCTAATATATTTTCTCAATCACTTTTTTATTTACAAAATTATCGAAAAAGTCGATCATCTTTAAAGTAAATGGTTAAAGATTTGCAATTGACATCTCTTTTATCTTCTAAATTATGAGTTCAATGTTCAGTAAGAATAAAAATCTCATTCTCCTTTTTTTCTAAGTAGAAATTATTAAAAAAAGATTATCATAAAAAATAAAACAAAGTTAATTGCTTCTTTTATATGAGGAAGTAAATTAAATACACAGCGACATAATTTACCCTTATTTATTAGCAGCTATTTAAAAAATTAAATTTTAAGATATTTAAATTTATAAAAGTTAAATATATACTTTAATCTTTCTCTCTTTATACTTCTTTCTCTAAAAAATATTTCACAAATATAATTTCAGTGATATTATGTGTTTCATTCAGGATTTAGAATTATAGGTTTTATAATTTAAAATGTATGTTTCACTAAAATTAAAATTTAGTGATATTGTGTGTTTCATTCAGGATTTAGAATTATAGGTTTTATAATTTAAAATTTATGATTCAAGATTTAAAATTAAAAAATACGACTGAAGGTTTAAAATATTAAATGACATTTAAATAAATTTATTTATAAAATAAAATTTTTATTTCACTATCTAATTATCTTTTTTAATAAAGCTTATTAACTAGTGGAAATACATAAAAGTAATAAGTATTAAATATAATAACAAGACACGATATATTTGTAGAAAAATAAATTTAAATTATGAAGAAATACAGTTACAAGTATTTATATATATTTAAATTATGAGGTGTTTAATTTATAGTCCATCCTCTCCCATGGGCAGAAGAGCTGAAAGTAGTGGACAGCTCGTGCTTGCGAAATAGACTTAGCACCAACCTTCTCTATTACTCAATCACTTCCACCAGTTTTTTTCTGTTATATAATCCAAACACTCTCATTAACTCTTATTATAGTGTTGTAGTGATATTAATAGCCTTTAATCACCTTCCCTTTCTTCGATATATTCTCTATCTGCATTTTCTAAGTTACTGATTTTGCAGCCATTACCAGAGAAAAAAGATCGGAAATGGCGTATGATAGGCTGCAACCATCACAACCTGGAGGCTCTGGAGATATTCAGCAACAAAATCACGAAGAACACAAAGCTAAGAGTAACAGGAGAAAGATTGTTATTCTTTCTGTTATTGCGGTGACAATGATCATTGTTTCGGCTGTTTGTGCTGGCCTCGTAATTGGACTCCGTGACGGCGGCGCTGACTCAATTGGCACGCAAGTTCGCCGTAAGCCCACCCAGGCTATTTCTAAAACCTGTAGCAAAACTCGGTTCCCTAACCTCTGCGTCAACTCACTGCTCGAGTTCCCTGGCTCGCTCACTGCTAATGAGCAAGACCTGGTTCACATTTCCTTCAATATGACGTTGCAGCACTTCAGCAAGGCTCTTTACACGACCACCTCGATCTCCTACGTCCAGATGGATCCACGTGTACGGTCGGCGTACGACGACTGCCTCGAGCTTCTGGAAGATTCGGTCGACTCCCTCTCCCGTTCCCTCTCCTCCGTCATTCCTTCTCAAGAAGGCGGGTCCACTCATGACGTGATGACGTGGCTCAGCGCCGCTTTGACGAACCAAGACACGTGTACTGAGGGGTTCGAGGGAGTGAGCGGGACGGTGAAGGATCAAGTGACCGACAAACTGAAGGACTTATCGGAGCTTGTGAGTAACTGCCTTTCGATCTTCGCTGCCAGCGGTGGAGACGATTTCGCCGGAGCGCCGATTCAGAGCAGGAGGTTGCTATCGTCGGACGACGATTTATCGGGAGCAAGTATCGACGAGGAGAATTTCCCGAAATGGCTGGGGAGAAAAGAAAGAGAGTTACTAAGAACTCCGGTGTCGGCGATCCAGGCCGATATAATCGTATCGAAAGATGGAAACGGCACCGTTAAAACAATTACCGAGGCGATCAAAAAGGCGCCGGAGCATAGTAGTCGGCGTATCATCATCTATGTGAGGGCAGGAAGGTAAAATTTTCGGTTTTAATTAAATATCATAATTTACTGTAACTTTTTCCTTTTTGGCTCACCTTTTCCATAAAATTCGTTAACTTTTCGTTACTACTATTTTATAATTAATTTATTGGTTAATATTTTCTCTTTTGTTCGGTGGGTGTTCCGCTTTTTTATTGGACTTTTAAAATATTTTTAATCAAATAAAATTTATATTGAATATAATCTTCATCAATATTAATAGACTTCTGATATATAATATATACTTTAAATTTTGTACTAATGATAAATTATCACAAATTCAATAAATTATTGTTTTAACATTGGAGACAAATTACAAAGGTATGAGGATGAAGAATTTAGTACATAAAAGAAAATTTGTACTGTATATTACAGGTACGAAGAGGATAATTTGAAGGTGGGGAGGAAGAAAACAAACTTGATGTTTATAGGTGACGGAAAGGGTAAAACAGTCATTGCCGGTGGAAAGAGTGTTTCCGATGATCTTACCACATTTCATACTGCTGCCTTCGGTAAGTTATGCTTACCCATGGTCTAAATAACATTTTTAGCTAATAATTTTTTTAAATAGATCTTATTTTTTATTTTAATTTTGTATTAAATTAAATCAAATTATATAAAAAGAAGCAAATTCATTAAATTAACATCAATTTTAACGTAAATTAATAATAAATAATTTTTAAAGTTTAAAATTAAAATATTATTAGACTTTTTTTATTGGATTAATATTATTTTCACAAGCCTAATATCCTTTGCTTCACCAGCCTTTGAACCTTGTTGGGATTGTGGTGGTATAAACACTAGCTAACCAACAACGTCTGGGCAATATTGGATTAATATTATAAGCATTGATTGATATATATTATCATTTCGAAGATATCACATTATTAAAAATAAAAATATTATTTAATTAATCATTAGTATATAAATTGTTATATATTATTAAAATAAAAACTACTGATTATAAATTGGTTTAACGAGAGGAGATGTTCGATTTTTTAAGTAATATTAAGAGTTACAATTCTGATGTTGTGAATAGAACAAACTAAATTGAAAGTGTCTTATAATGGACCTTTATAATATATGCTTTGAATTAATCGATCAATGAGTTAAATGTCAAAAACTATACTAAAATATTTACATAAAAACTATAAATCATAATTTATTTTATCCATAAATATAGAATTTTAGTAAAATTAAAACAAATTAATTTTTGGGTTAATTGCATCATATGTCTCCAAACTATAACTCTTATTTTAAATTGGTCCCCAAACTTTTGAATCTTCCAATTTCATCCCCAAACTCATCCAAATATGTAATCAATTTCTACCATAGTTTAACCTAAATTTAGTTTTTTTTAAACATATAATAATATAGCTTGGTCTAATGATTTTGTTAACAAGAGATGTGATTAGTATATATTTATAGTTTGGGATAAAATTGGAATATTCAAAACGTTTGGGGACCAATTTGGAATGGTTATAGTTTGGGGATGAAATTGAAATACTCAAAAGTTTGAGGACTAATTTAGAATACTAGTAATAGTTTAAGAATAAAATTGAAATATTTAAAAGTTTAGGGACCAATTTGAAATAAAAGTCATATTTTGAGTGCATGTGATGCAATTAACTTTTAAATTTTCGTGGGGAAAACAAATGAAAACTATTGGTCCTAAAACAATTAAACAAGTCCATGGCGCATGATGTAGAAATCGCATGTGGTATGCTATTAGACAGACAGTCCCCAGATTACAGCAGCCAGATCACCTTATCTTATCTACTTCCTTGTCCATACAATTCCAAATTAAAAAAAATCATACATTACTTTTTTTGGTACATAGAATTAATCATACTTAGATGTATTATACTATTTTATATTTATTAGTTATGTCGTATTTGTATAGTATTTTTATATCTGAATTAGGATTGAGGCAGAAGCTCTTATTGGAATAACAGGAATGTCCTGATTCCCTTCTGTTTCTTTCCTGAAAAGATGTCTTTGTTATCCAATTACATTTAAAATCATATGATAAAAATTAAGAGTGACATTAATGACATGTGACAAGAAATTCGATATTTTATACGATATTGGTAGAACAGACCGTCTATTATATTGGAATGATAAAAGTCACAATTCTTCTAGTTTATCTCCTTATCAAGTTCTATAATGTTAGCTTCATTTTCAGTGAAAGCTGTATAATTCATTGCTTTGTTTCCATTCAGCCGCAACTGGATCTGGTTTTATTGCAAGGGACATGACATTCGAGAACTACGCTGGACCAGCCAAGCATCAAGCGGTGGCTCTTCGGATCGGGGCCGATCATGGTGTCGTATACATGTGTAACATCATCGGCTACCAAGACACTTTATACGTTCACTCGAACCGTCAATTTTACCGTGAATGCAACATTTACGGTACGGTGGATTTCATTTTTGGTAATGCCGCGGTGGTAATCCAAGACTGTAACATTTACGCTCGAAAACCCATGACATCACAGAAAAACACCGTTACTGCCCAAAACCGAAAAGATCCAAACCAAAATACCGGCATATCGATCCACAAATCACGGATCCTACCCACACCGGATCTCGCCGCCTCCAAAGCTAGCTTCCCGACATAATTTATTTATGGATCTTCATGGTTACCATCAACCGGGGTTGCTTTCATGGCTGGCCTACAAGTTTAAAGCCGAATGCTTCTTCTAATAGTATGAAATATAATTTTATGGTTCCATTTTTTCCCATGATATTGAAATAACTAATAAGGCTTGATTTTAACTCCAACATGTTATGGAAGGTTATAGGGAGTTACTGTATTTCGTATTTTTTTATGTCAATAGTAGTGTAAATTTTAAGTATGAATATGATAATAACTAAAACATGCATTGTCATTTTTTTCAATTATAGGTTTAGAGTTCAAATATTGAGAAAACATATAGGGAGTTACCGTATTTCGTTTTTTTTCCAACATTGAGAAAACAAATGTATTTATTAAACTCGACTCGAACGAAAAAATTTCAAGTAACATTGAATTATAAAATAATACTTGTCAACTCGAATAACTCAAAATTTTTTGACTCGACTTGATTGAACATTCACCCCAAACCTCTGACATTGTCAAGGTCTTCGAGGATCTCACACCTACCTCTTCCTTGATATCGAACTATGAGGCAACAACAGAACAACCTGATTAATCAATAAAATGTTAAGAGTTCGTTTTCTATACACCACCAGCATAAGGTCTACAGGAGGAGGCAAATGAAAAAAAAAATTAAGATGTCAACAATAAACAAGAGTTTAATGAAAAACAAATATAAGAGATATATACCTTAAAGTTTCCGGTTAAATTACAAGAAATCGGCCGTCTAGAGATCTCCCAATAGAAGCTGCAATCCCTTGCAGACCATAAGTTTTGTAAATGCAGCCATCCATGTTGAATGTTTCCCAAGCTTTAACACCTTCAAAAGTTCTATAAACAATAGCCAACATAGTTTGCATTCCTAGGTACTCCGAGAAAAGCCTAGATATAAATAAGGAAACATAAAGCCAAACATCGACTATACGTAAGCATGAACAGGTTTGGTAAAACCCTCAATTAAGACTAAATTATAATCTATTAATAAACAGACGGACCTATTCACAAAAAAATTCAAAATCAACTATAATGCACCACATGCACTCATCACCATTAAAAAACACAAATCAACCGAATATAAGGCATAAACTACATTTCATATTCCTCTTCCTCTTCCTCTTGAATTGATCTTAATACATGAACTATCCAATCTAACAGAATGATAAAGGTATAATTTTCTCATGCAAAAAAATCCAAAATATTAAAAACTATGAATTATAAATTAAATTTTGTCATACACGATATAGAAAGATAAATAAAAAAATAGACTTTCAAACAAATCTACTCATCTAATTTTCCAAGTGTAGAATTCAATATATCTTTTGTCAAACTTAGATGAGAAGCTTGAGGGCGATGATGAGTTTTAACTTGATACATAATTCATGTTGCTGACTTTTCATGCCAAAGAACTTTTTAGTTATTTCATGCTCACTTTGACGGTAGAATTGACCATTACTCTCGATAGGCGAACTAGAAGAATGACTTTCCAAAAAAATAACTAAGAAAATATCAACTTGTAGCTGGAGAAGTGGAAAATAAATATACAACTCATATGTTTATACAAAATCCAGGGAATTAAACACGATAATATAGTGTAGTAGATGTAAACGCTTGTGTTGGAAACTTCGACGAACCCAATTCACTATCTATAGAGGACCTAGAATGTACCACCAATACTACGCCAATTCTTTGTCGTTTGTTAGCCTTTTATTCTATAAGTTCTTATTGCACAATAATAATTAGGTAACAAGATTGAACATATATCATTCAATTGGTAGAGCCAACCATATATTATTCAGACGACAGAGTCGGTCATATATTAAAATTAACACAAATGAACTAAGAACTTAAAACAAATCAAGACTTAACCGGGAAACTTATAATAAAAGAACTTTTTTATTAATACACAATACAATTACAATGTTAGACACTAATCTCATTATTTTTCTATTTTCTACCTCTAAGCTCTCTTTTTCAACTCACACTTTTGACACTCTTTTCTTTCCTTTTCGCTCTATTTAAAATGATAAATCTCACCCCTATTTATAGATTTTAGTTGTCATTGGATTGTTGACGCATGTCAATATTTTAGTCATTTAACCTTACAAATATTAGATTCTTGTATAGATAATTCTAGACATAATATTAAATATTATAAATATATAAATTATTTTATGAATATTTCTAGACAAATACTATTTTTATATTATTCTATATTATTCTAGAATATTATATGTGTGTGTATATATATATATATCCACTTACTCAATGTATAATTTTTTAGTTTTACACACATTTAGGACCGTTGAATAAGTGAAAATATATGATTGAGATTGACTCTTTATTTCTTTTTTTACCGAATATCTTTTCATTTAATATTTTTAATCTCAGTCATCAATTTTCACTCATCCAACGATCCTAAATCTGTGTAAAACTAAAAGAGTTTTATTTTGTATAACATGATATATATTTATATATAATACTGTTAAATTATACTTATATATTTCTCTTAAAGTTGTAGACTTTTAACATTTCCCAACAATGCAAATTTCCTTCCATAGATGATTTGCTGATCATTATGAGTACTTAAAACATATTAACTCCTAGATGGAGATAGTATAGACTTTCTCCACTAAGAGCGCACAACTGAAGAGTTAATGTGGTTATGAATGATAATTCTTCTCTTTGGAATTTAATTTCGCGCTACAAGGGTTTCCCCGGAGTTAAAAAATTGTTTAGCTTATTTGTCGGGGTAGTCTCCTATCGAATGAGGAGCATGTCAGGCGGCATATGTCTTCCAAAGCGGGTTGTGTGATATGTGGTGCCGCGATTGGATCATCTTTGCATATACTCCGGCATTGTTTTACGGCTAAATCGATTTGGAATACTATTATAAAACCAAATCGTGTAGCGGAATTTTTCCTTTGGTGATTTGGATTTGTTAGAGTATGCCCAAAGGTCAATCATATAATGATTGTAATAATACTTTTATTTACCGATTTTATTGAATAAATGCATTGTTTATTATTTTCAGTTATATATATGTGTTTAACATAAACTCGAAGATAATAAAGTCCATATAATGACATATTTTTATTATTAAAAGATTTCTAGTCAAGTATTATTATGGGCATGGACAATAATAATACGCTTAAGACTAACATGTTATTGATTGATTACAACGAGTTGTCATTGACATAGAGATGTCAGAATTGATACATGATTATATTGTTAGAGAACAATGTATTGGATTGACCCACCGTGAATATATGTCTTGGATTATTATGTGACAGTCATAACATTGCTCATAGTGATGATTATATGTATGATCCTCAAACTTGAGATCAATATTATCCCAACATATATTGTTGTATGTTTCGATGCAGCTAAACAAGCTCCGTAACTGGTTGCTCTATAAAAACTGTTATTAAATATATCTCAATATATGTAGTGGGTGTGTATGATTAAGATAAGATTTGTCATTCCTACATAATAGGAAATATATCACATGTCACTTGATTGAGTAAGACTAGAAACGCATGGTCATGCTCGAATAAGTTGATATGAGATATCATAAACTATTCATTAATTAAAGTCTACTCTAGATATCAAGAAATAATAGATGGGCTATACAAGTGTGATTATTCCAAGACTTGTGTCTATTCTAGATATAAATTACATAAGGATGTAATACATAAAAGAGTTAATCACCAAGATGATATGTTGAATCATATTTTCATGTCACTCATTGTATGTAATATTAGAATTGCTAATAATTACTGCTAACGTTACAAGAAACTACAGTCACATCGTAGGATTGAAATAAGCAAAGATATACAATTTGTTGTACGTTACTAAAATATATATCTAGAGTTAATTAAATTTATGTTTTAATAATCCCGAATATTTAATTTCAATTAATTAAATATAGATTTAATTAATTTGAAATAATAAAACCATAATATGATTAGGGTAACTTAGCTATAAAAGGGTGTGTTAGGTCTAGCAGCCGTTTTAGAACACACATAAAACCTTCAGCCGTTTTTCTCTCAAAACGGTTTTGGGGAAGAAAATTATTGCTCTCAATCGGGTGAACTGAATAGAGGCCGAGACGTGATTTCGTGTAAGCTTATGATTCGAACCGATCTACACCACAATATTCATTGTTGTCCTTGCTATTTTTCAAGGAACCCGCTGTAAGTATTCGCATTCCTTCCTCCCGATTTCAGTTTTTCGTACTTGGATCGCTAGTGAAATCGTCAAGTTTTGTTTCCGCTGCGTCATGGGTTGCGCCGACGGTCCCAACAGGATTGACCGTAATTTGCGTAACCCAAGCTATTTCCCGATCGATGTGGTGGAATGGATCTTCTCTTCGGTTTAATACTCTGGAACCTGTGACTTGGACGTAATAAAACTGTTTTTGATCCTGAATTTGTTACAGACGAAGATATCTTGCATCGAAGCATACACATGCAACATGGAGCCACCCATGCTCGTCTTTCTATTGCTCCTATAGTGAGTAATTCCAACTGAGCAACCCTTTGGACCCTCCTCAGCTGGGATGGTTTAAACTTAATACTAATGGGGCGAAGATATTTAATTCGAGTATGAGTGCATGTGGTGGTGGTATCAGGGACTCTTCATGTCAACGGGTTACTGGTTTCTCCAAATCCATTGGTATTTGCTCGATTCTTGATGCAGAGTTCTAGGATATCTACAAGGAAGTTGGAACTCTTTCCGCGACTAGTTAGGAAAGAAACCAAGAGGGGACTCATCTTTGATGGTACACATAATAGACCTTACTAGACGTTGTTGGAATTTGGATGTTGTTTACATCTCTCGAGAGTGTAACAAGGTTGTGGATGGTATGTCTAAACTTGCTTGGCTCTTCCGGTCGGATTCCTTTTGATGCAGAGTTCTAGGATATCTACAAGGAAGTTGGAACTCTTTCCGCGACTAGTTAGGAAAGAAACCAAGAGGGGACTCATCTTTGATGGTACACATAATAGACCTTACTAGACGTTGTTGGAATTTGGATGTTGTTTACATCTCTCGAGAGTGTAACAAGGTTGTGGATGGTATGTCTAAACTTGCTTGGGCTCTTCCGGTCGGATTCCTTTCTTTCCACGCTTCCCCTGATGCGATCAGTGCTTTGCTTCAGGCAGAATTTACAAATTCATCGGCACTTTTGAGTTAGTCTGCTTTAGCATTTGTTGCTGCCATTTGAATTAAATAAAAATAATAATAATAAGATTTAATATTGGAGTTTAAATGAAGAAAATAAATTAAGGGTCTATTTGTTTCACGTAAAACGTTTTCCTCACTTTTCAGTGTTTGGTTGGAAGAAAACATATTGGTCAATATAAAACATTTTCATGGTCAACAGAATTTCTTTTGTATTTTCTGGAAAATAACTTACCGTTTAATTTTCCGTAAGTCATTTTTCAAACTTTCAACTTCAAAGCATAAATACTCAAAGTAATATTATTTTATAAATTTAATATTAATATGATATTTTAGTATCATTTTAATAAAAATATTAATTCTTAACATATTTAAAATATTTATTAATATTTTTAAAAATATAATATAATAATATTATTACAATAATACTCAATTATATTATAATAATATTTACTATTATATTCTTATTTTAATAATATATAATAAATTATTAATAAAAATTATATTATTTATTAATTTCTCAAAAATATTATTATTGAATTATTAATAGTGAATACTTTTATTTATGTATTTAATATTAATATAATAGTCTAATAATATTATAAAAATTTATTAAAATATATTTATTAATAATTTTAAAATATAATATAATATTTTTAGTGTTATAGATATCCAATATAATTTATCATATTTTTATTTTAATAGAATATATTAGATTTAATATTTTATTATAAAATTAGAAATAATATTTAATAATAATATTGACATAAATATTATTAAATAAATTATCTAATATTTTTAAAATAATAATATTAAGTTTATATAATAAATAATATTATTTATTATATTTTATATTTATAATAAATAATTTCTTAAAATATTATCAATTAGTAAAAAATAATTTACCCAACATATTCCTAATAACATAAAATATATTTTAAAAAATATTTTCAATAAAACAAACGAACATAAATTGCAGATTGCATTGTATTATTGGAAGTTGGTGGTGCCGACAAAAACCCGAAAACATTATAAAATTCTTAAGGTCATTGCCCGTAATTACAATCCTTAAAGAAGGGTATAATTTCATTAAAAAATGTTTATTGAAAAGGGAATTGGAGTATCATAATTCTTCCCATATGCTCGTCTTAATTTTGAATCCTATGGTTCTTCTAAATAAAAAATGAGAAAATAATTTCAGGGACTAAAAATGTCTTATAATATACGATTTTAACCAACTTTTTTTGGATTTGCCAAAATGACCAACTAAATCGCAATGCGATCGATAATTCGCAACGCGATCTCCGGTATCGCAAATCAGTTTCCATATTCGTAACGCGATTCTGACTATCACATTGCGATTTTTCCAATTTGCGTGCGAACGCGAATCTGACTATCGCAATGCGATTTACATAGCGCCATTCGTATCCAACGCGTATTTTTTTTAAATTCCAAACACGAATATATTAATATATCGGAACACTGAACCGTCCACAGTATATCCCGTAATCGCAACTCATAACCTAAAACCCTAAATCACAACTCAGTCTCATCTCTATCTCTCACTCTCTAAGGCGACATCCGTCTCCATCTCCGACGAAATCAGTCCCCATCTCCGACGATATCAGTCTCCATCTCCGGCGAAATCATTCACGGTCAGAAATGGAAAATCAACCAAATCAATCACTGAGGGTTAGTTTTTTTAATTATTTTTATTTTAAAATTTTTACAGCATTATTAGGTTTTTCATATTGAAATTGATGATAAGTTTACTGGTGTTTTCAATAATATATTAATCATTTCACTTAGATTGCTTATTATATTCATTTCGATTGCTGCCAATACTGCTAAACTGTTTAGTCTTTAACCCTGTGAAGTTAGTATTTGTTTTTGGTTTTTTTTGTTGAAGTAATGCAATCCATTCAAGTTTCTTTCAATTTTAGTATTTGAAATCGAGAATGACTATCGCAATGCGATTCTGTCGTTGCGATTTTCATTTCGCGTTGCGATTCTTGCGTTGCGATAGTCAAATTCGCGTTACGATAGTCATTTTCTTGTTGTGATTTTCATTTTCGTGTTGCGATTTAAAGTTTCAGAAACTATTCTTCTTCTGCAAATTGAAACTTGAATGAATTGCATTACTTCAACCAAAAAGCAAAAACAAATACTAAATTCACAGTGTTGCAAATTTAAGTTTGAAGAATAAACTACTACTCTTTATGTTTATTGTTCTTGTTATATCTTCACAGTGTAGTTTTTGGTATATCTAAATTGGTATGTTTATTGTTTTTGCAGAACTTTTATTCGGCTCAATTGACCTTAAGAAATAAAGTAAGCCTGGCCAAAACAATTACGTCGAAGGTTTCACCTGCACAAAGAAAAATATTTGAGGATACTTGCTTCGGGCCATGGCTGAAAGTACAACATCCGGGTGGAGATGCTATGTTGACCCATCTGTTTCTTCAAACCATGACTAGCGATCTACCAGAGACTATACAACGTCGTGATGAAGAGATATGGTTTGATTTTCCACCGGCGTATACGTGTTTTGGGCGGAAGGAGTTTTGCTTAATCACTGGTCTACGCTTCGGACACGATGATGTAGATCGGTACACTAGACATATTACCCGCCTATCATGGTTTTCCCGAGTTTTTCCTGAGCTGTCAACGGAGAAGTCGAATTTACACGTGAAAGACTTGACGAGATTATTGAATAAGAAAGATGGTTTTACTCGGATTGATGACGTTGATGTTGTCCGAGTATGCCTTCTAATACTTTTGCAAGCCAGCTTTTTAGGCAGAGAGACCCGACAACCTATTCCTAATGATCTAATTAAATTGGTAGAAGACCTAAATGCATGGAACCTATTTCCGTGGGGTTCGTATCTATGGAGAGCTACATGGAATAAGTTGTCGTCTGCCTTTGATGATCAGAAAAGTTTGCGTGGCGATGGTTCCAAATACACTTTTTCAGGCTTTATTTGGGCCTTTAAGGTAATAATTTTTATATAATGTTTCCAAAATTATAATTAATTCTTTAACAATTACTAATGTTTGTTATTATATTGTTTGTAGATTTGGATATTTGAGGCCTTTCCCGCCATGCAGACATATGCATTAAAAACTTCTAATGATATTCCTAGGGCTATTTCCTAGAAGAGGAAACGGTCCTTGCAGCAATGGGAAGATTTACTACCATATACTATAATAAATAATGTAAGTTAACACAAATACTACCATATGTTTATAAACAAGTTATTACTAGTACACGTTTAACTTTGTTTGAGCTTTTATATTGTTAGGAGGCCAACACTCCATTACAGAGGCTGACACCCACGGAAGCTGAGCTTTCCACTGATTGGTGGCAAGCTAGTAAGCGTTTTTTTGATAGCACGGATGATGAGCAGCCACCACTTCGAGAGCCATCACCTCACCCAGAGCCATCACCTGAACGATCCGAATATACAACTCCACAATGAAAGTCATCACCTATTTTGTCACATCATCGAGCCTCTTCTCCACCATCACCTCATGATAGGTGACCGGAAAAGATGCCACGACGTTTATCTTCCTGTTCTCCACCTCCACGGGATGAGTTAGGGGAGTTACGTAATGAGGTCAATTCCTTGCGTGAGGAGGTCAGTACTTTACGCGATGACAATGGTGCATGGCGTGTTGAGGTGTCTACTTTACGTGGTGAGGTAGTAGCTCTACGTGATATTGTAGCATCGTTGCAGAATGAGGTTCATACTCTACGCAACGATGTAAGTTTAATATTTTTCATATTTAACTTGATGATAAATTTACTCGTAATTTCACTTAGATTGCTTAGTAAATTCATTCGGTTGCTGCCAATACTGTTTAACTGTTTATTCTTTAACCCTGTGAAGTTAGTATTTGTTTTTGGTTGTCTTTTGGTTGAAGTAATGCAATCCATTCAAGTTTCAATTTGCAGAAGAAGAATAGTTTACTATCGCAATGAGAAAATGACTATCGCAATGCGAATTTGACTATCGCAACGAAAGAATCGCAATGCGAAATGAAAATCGCATTGCGATTCTCTCGTTGCGATAGTCAAATTCGTATTGCGATAGTCATTTTCGCATTGCGATAGTCATTTTCGCGTTGCGATAGTCATTTTCGCATTGCGATAGTCATTTTCGCATTGCGATAGTCATTTTCGTGTTGCGATTTTAAGTTTCAGATTCTATTCTTCTTCTGCAAATTGAAACTTTAATGAATTGCATTACTTCAACCAAAAGACAAATACTAACTTCACAGTGTTAAAAATTTAAGTTTCAAGAATAAACTACTACTCTTTATGTTGTCATTGAACCTGCACTAAACCTATATGTTATCCTTTTAAATGTTTATATAAGTGCTTACTTCTGGAATGTTATCTGATGCATTTTGTGAACAATGATATAATAATGACTTGGGTGAATACCGTGCAAGTTTGATTCAAATATATTTGTCTTTGTTTTCACTGTTTAATATCATGTATGTTTATTTACTGATTTATGTATTAATTTATTTTTAGTGGCCCGCTAAGGTAGATGCTCTACGTCGGGTTTTTCTTGCAAGACAGAGTTCACGCATCAGATGGCGTACACGTGCCATTACGTCTCCGTTCACCCCAATAGTGCGAAGAATCCGTAAGAAAAAGCCCGACTCACCTGTCATCGTTCAAGAGGCTTCCCCTATCATTTAAGAGGCCCCTATCATCCCTCAAGAGTCCCCTCCCACCGTTCAAGAGGCCACTGTCATCGTTGAAGAGGTCTCTCCCAACATTCTAGAGCCCGATTCATACGGCGTAATATATCGAATTATTGAGAAGCCCCCTCACGTGCCGAACATGATGGATGAATGTTGGCTTTCGTATAAGTTACCGGCCAGTACCATTTCGGCAGATGAAGTGGAGAAGAAACAACTACCGGAAACAATTCTGGATAATACCCTTTGGGCTAAGACCACAGTTGATTTTTATCTACATGAGCGGAGCCAAGGGTGTTACGCTGACATATACAAACTCAACGATGATATGCATTTGTTGATTGAACGGTCTTGGTGGGGTGTATTATTAGGGGTTGAAGACAACGGCTATTTCGATGGGGGGGTAAGTCTTATATTTCAGTTTGATTAAATTTTTTAAAAATTTATGTAATTCACTAATATATGTCTTTTTTTGTAAAACAACATATTGATGCATGGGTGACACGTCTTATAATTGTAAGGAAATTGAAGAAAAATATAAAAAAAACACGATATACAATTATGCCGACGTCTTTTCACGTAGTTCACTTGAAGAATCAACGACAGGAATCATATGTGTTGGCTAATGGACAAGCTAAACTTTATCCTGCATGGTGGGAGGTTGATAAGGTTAGTATTTATTTTGTTTAAATATTTTAAAGGTGTTCATAAATAAGTGCGCAATTTGAATTATTACATTTCGATGCAGGTGTTTATCCCTGTTTTGGAACGTACTCATTGGCTTCTCGTCGAGCTTCACCTCCCATCCCTAAAGACAATAGTATATGACAGCATGATAAATTACATATCATTGTCTGATTTGAGAGATATTATTAAGGGATGGAGCTCTCATTTGGCTAAATTCTTGGATGCAATTAATTATTGGACTAATTCTGAAAACAAGAAGCCAAAGAAGTTCAATGTTACAGTTATCAGAGACGAGACCGCACCACAACAAACGAAGGAAGCCAGAGGGGATTGTGGTCCTCTCGTATGCATGTGCTTAGAGCGTTTGACGACAGGAAGTACACAGTTTCTACCTCCCACCGATAGAGATAGAGGTGCAGTAGGCTTGTGGTTTCGGCATTTTATGGCTAGAACGATATATGCGAGACGCTGCCTACCTGTATCCGCGTTATGAAAGTGTCCATAAACAATTTGTAAGTCAAATGCAAGTGTTGTTAAACATATATACTCTTTTTGGTTTGAAAATGTTTGGTTAAGTAGCTAGAATTCAATAATTTGCTGTCTGTAGGTTTTAGATGTGTAGAAAGTGTTGTTGATTCAATGTTTGGTTTCTGCAGGTTAATCCTGAAGTGAGCTGCGTGAAATGGATGTATGGGTGCAAAAGTTGATTCAATAATTGATGAGGAAATAATTCTTATTATTATTTTTTGATTGTTTAATTGATTTGTAAAAGATGATTTGTAAATGTTGATTTGTTTAATTGATGTGTACATAATTATTATTTGTGCTTGTTTAATTGATTGAAATGTAATAGTTGATTTGTTGATTTCAATCTGCATTATTTTGAATGCAAAACAGACTATCGCAACGTGGAAATGACTATCGCAACGAGAGAATCGCAATGCGAAATGAAAATCACAGCGAGAGAATTCGCGTTGCGATTTTCATTTTCGCATTGCGATTCTCTCGTTGCGATTCTCTCGTTGCGATTTTCATTTCGTATTGCGATTCTCTCGTTGCGATAGTCATTTCCGCGTTGCGATAGTCAATTCCGCGTTGCGATAGTCATTTCCGTGTTGCGATAGTCATATTCGCATTGCGATTTCCGCGTTGCGATAGTCAAATGAATGTCTAATAAGTGATAACAACTGAACATATCATAGCAATGTTCAAACTCAAGTTACTAATGCATGCCTAACTGAAAATGTTAAAAGTTCACACATAATATACACATAATACAACGTTTGCATTTAAAAATCACCTAAGTTAACAGTCCCAAAAGGTGAAGCCGGTTGTGATTGGGATTTTGATGAGGATCCATATTTTGGTAGAGGAAAAGATGATTGTGATGGCACTGGTGATCCACATGTCAACCTTGTATGACCACTTTTCTTGCACCGACACATGTCGATCTCTTCTTCTCTTCACCCTTAGACGGTATACGATCGTGACTTTTTGGTCGGCCAGGTAGCCTTCTGTCCATGGCTGGTGGCAAAACTGTTTGTAAGTCATCTGGTATGTCCCACTCAGAAGGATGTGGAATAGGGTAGACAATCTCGACATAAGTCTGTCGATATACTTCTGTAGTGTAGCAATCAAAGGCGTATGCGCTTGAATCATCTTGGTTTAGATGAAGAGCAACTTTTATAACATGGCAACACGGATAACCAGATGTTTTCCATTTCATACAACTACACGTCTTTGCATTTAGATCGACAAGCCCATTTAAGTTATTATCCAGTACTTCAAACAAAGTGTTTGAACATGGTTCAACTCTCCATGACGTTGACTTCACAACACATTTCGTTATCTTTTTTTCAGTCCATAGTGTAACACGATGTTCCAATGTTCCTGTAAATTTAAATAAATAATACTTAGTCAAATATATGATAAGTTACGAATTTAAAGAAATAATACCTGCATGGTTTCTTTTCTTGTAGTACCACTGTTGAATAGAGGCTCGAAAAAACTCCATTAACATAGTAATGGGTAATTTTCGGGAATGACGACTTAGAGCGTTGATTGATTCTGCACTATTAGACGTCATGAAACCATATCTTGCTCCAAGTTGATGTACTCTTGACCATATTTCAAACCCGACATCTTCTAGTGTTTGAGCACACTGAGGCAAAACACATCTTAAACAGTTTATATGCTTATTAAAATCCACTTCCCGATAAGCTTTTACAGCCTTCCAGTATGTCCATTTGTAATTTTTTATACCAGCAGACCTTGATTTTAGATTTCTATACAAATGAACATCACAAAGTCCATGAAAAGCATCTGAGAAACACCTTCTAACAACGTTGTCAATTGAGTTTGCCCTATCAGATATGATTGTCAGATTGCTAATAGGACCTATGCAATCCCTAAGATGCCCCATAAACCATGTCCATGAATCGGAGGTTTCAGATTTGCCAACCCCGTAAACTATTGGCAGTATCCCATTGCTAGCATCCATTGCTACTGCTAATAAGTTAACTCTAAGGTATCGACCTTTTAAATGTGCCCCGTCAACTATAATAACTGGGCGCATACAAGTAATAAACGAACGAATCTACAAAATTATATACACAATAAATATAATCATTTAAATGTGAAATGCATGTAACTAACAAAAATGAGTCAACAAAATTATATTGATTTACTAACTGCAGCACCAATGGTGATAAACAGCAACTCAATCATCCATCTCTATCTGTTTTGATATGAGTTACCGACCCAGGATTTTTCAGCTTTAAATTGTGACAATAAGCCGGCAGTTGGGCAAACGATGCTTCTGGCGACCCCCTCAACAATTCCAAGGCATAACATTTGGCTCTCCAAGCTTGAGAATATGAGATATTAATCTTGAACCGGGCATTCATGTCAGTCATAATTTCATGTCCCCGATATACCCTGCCATTCAAAAACATTAACTCAGCCATAAAACCACCCAACACCTTTTTGTTTGCCTATCTATGGTGAGGAAAAACTTGGGTTCTTGAACATGTATGTTTATCAATAAAAGTCCTAACTTGAAACATTTCGCAATCTTTTATCATCTTTGCAATCATATGCCACGTACAGTTTTTGTCAATCATACAGCTTGTTTTGAAACGATCTTTGCTTGATTTGTTAACTTTTAGTTGATAACCATCTTCCACACATTTCGTATACAAAGCTATCTTCAAGTCTTCCTTTGTATCAAAACAATCATCTTTCTTGATACGAATAATTTTTGTGTAACAATCAACTGCTATCTTTACCAACTCTTTTTCCGGTATCTGAAGTAATTCTGGCATATTCCAGTTATACTCTCGTGGCATTTTCTTCGGGGACTTTTCTTTGGGGATTTCTTATTCTTCTTTTTCTTCTTCAGGGTTATATGAATTACAGAATGGATGTTCAACATGTTCATTTACAGTCGTAGCTTCCTCCTCATTATCATCAACAACATCTTCCTCGGCAACGGCTGTTTCATCATCAAAATTCGGGTATTGACCAATATCAAAATCATTACACGCAGAGTCTGTTTCTTCTTCTGAAAAATCATCAAAATCCGAGTATTGACCAAGATCAAAGTCCGGGTATTGACCAAGATCAAATTTCGAATACTGACTAGTACTCACAATTTTTTCTGTTGGCTCATCATCGTCTAACTGGTCAATACGAAAACCGAAATTTGGTGCTGAAAGTTGATTGGGATTTGGATTAGGGAAAGGTTGTGGGTTTTGAGATTGTGTTTGGTATTGGAAATGTGGTGAAACAATATTTGCTTGGTGATGAAATTGTGGTGGAACCATTAAATTTTGAGCACCATAAACTGGGGTTGAAAAACTTAGTTGATTGCTACCTGCTACTGACCCAACTTCACTACTTCTAGGTTCAACAACATACAATGTAACATCATCACTTGAAACACTAATGTAAGCAATGAATTGTTCAACATCTTCATTGTCGGTTAACAAATAAACTTTACCATTTCTCTGATAAGATAGCCTAAATCCACTTAGGGGCTCTAAATTCAATTTATTTCCAACACGTAACATTAGAGTTTTATAAGTTAATTTTTTAAATGACAGTTTTAGTTGAAGATTCATGGGTAAAGGCATATATTGTAAAAACACCATGAACATTCTCCCATGACCCTCCAAAACACAAATCTATCCAAACATGATCAACATTAGATGATTTCATTATTGTAAATTAATTTACTAAACAAACGAGCTGTGAAACTAAAACCTGTTGCCGGATGGGGAAGGATGTCGTTGGATATAGGAACGGATGTCACCGGAGAGAGTGATAGATGGAGATGGAATGAGTTGCGATTTAGGGATTTAGGTTATGAGTTGCTGCTGCTGCGTAGTTATATACCCAAAACATTTGTGTTACGAAACTAAAACCTGTTGCGAATTCAGAAATTAAGTTACGAATTTGAAATTCAGTATTGCGATAGTCAGAATCTCGTTGCGATAGTCATAATCTCATTGCGATAGTCAGATTCGCGTTGCGATTTACATATTCGCATTGCGATTTAGGAAAATCGCAACGCGAATTTGGAAAATCGCAATGCGATAGTCAGAATCGCGTTGCGAATCTGAAAACTGATTTGCGATACCGGAGATCGCGTTGTAAATTATCGATCGCATTACGATTTAGTTAGTCATTTTGACAAATCCAAAAAAAATTTAATTAAAATCATATATTATAAGACATTTTTTTTATCACTTAAGTTATTTTCCCATAAAAAAACACCACACGAAATCTATAAACAGAAACTGAGAAAAGCTAACGCAGTGATTTAAGAACAACCCATCAAATGATTTCCGATCCAAATCTGATATTGTATGCTTGCATTGCAAAAGGTCCCACGATTCTTGCGGAATTCTCTCGCAAAGAACCGGGAATCGAATCGTTAGCCCAGAAATGCATCGAGAAAACCCCTCCTTTCCATTCAGTCTTCTCTCATACAGCTTCTAAAAGATCCCACACCTTCGTAATCGACGACCCTTTTGTTTATTTCATCATATCCCACGAGGATCTTGTCAAATCCGAGTCCTTTTGGTTCTTGAATCGCTTGAAAATTGCTTTCGAGGATTTTCTTCTCACTGGTCCGATTGTGGGTACTGATGATTTGACCGCGAATTGCCTCCAGTCCCATTTCAATCCAATTTTTTCGGAGTTAATGGTTTTAGATTTGGAGTTCGTTGGGTCTCCAGCAAATAACAGCCGGAACCAAAGTATGGATTCTGACAGAGGGAAAGGAACCATGGTGGCTCCACTGTTGGGGCAGCCGATTAAGGGGTTAAAAAAGAAGAAAAGGTCCGGTGTTTGGGAAGTCAACGGCGGTGAGAGCAAAGATTGTGGTGGTGGGATTAGGATAGATAACATGGTTGACGTGAGTGATGATTTTAGAGATTTCTCAGTTTCTATGCAAAAGAGTGGTGCTTTGTGTAGTGGTGGGGAAAGGCAAAAGGCTATGCAAACTTGGAGGAAACATGTCTGGGTGGTTTTGATATTGGATTTGCTCGTTTGTTCTACTTTATTTGGGATTTGATTATGGGTTTGCAGAGGCTTTCAATGTATTGATGCTTGAAAGTTCTCTTTCCTTTTGCCCTTGAAAGCCTTGATATTTCTTTCAGTGATATGATCTTTAATTTGGTGGTCAAACTGATGAGTATGGATGGCAGCATCTGGCTGGTGGGCAAAAAGAACAGTGCAATGGCGGATTGTGAAACTATTGTAGTAATTTGTAAGTGTTTGATCATCTCCGTATTTGGCAGTTCTGGCTTCATTGAAGTCTTTTTGTTGTTGATTTTCAGAACAATGCCTTATTTTCCCCTTACCTTTTTTTTTTTTACTTTTTTTTCAGTTATTGGTTTGCAAAATTACATGTAATTGCACCAAAAACTGTTTATACCTACACATAAAAAGCATCCCCTGCTGCCATTGTTGAATGCTTGTATTCTTGTTTCTTTAATTGATAAAGGACCATGGTACTGCTTTTTGAGCTTTGTGGCATTTGTAAAGTATTCCCCTTTTTTAATGTAACAGTCTGCATCTTTCTATTCAGAATCATAAGTTTACTTCATTTTTCATTTGTGGAATGTACCTAAAAGACTAGTCCACATTTGGATCATCTTCAATATAGATTAGTTACATAAAATTCTTTGGGGGGGGGGGATTTAGGGAATACTTTGCCATTGGTGAAGAAACAAATCTGGTGTTTCATTTATCAATGGATTATTCAGTACGTAGGAGGCAAACTTTTCTTTTTTAAGACTGTAAGTTGTTTACAAGCACAAATTTACACCATTTACTCTTGGTTTTTTATTAGCAAAACATTATCAGAGCCCATTAACCATTAGAAGGAGAAATGTCTATCCAACTTTACTCCCATCATTTTTTTAATAGTTTTTGTGGCGTTATAAAATAGTATTTGTTCAGAATCTTTCTTAACTATTGATTGTACACACTTACTCTGCATACTCTGCAAACACAGTTGCTCGAACATGGATCCTCTTAAGAGAACAATATTCCCTTTTACTATTGAAGTGAGTGAATTAGTTCTAGTCCAATCAATTTTGCTTACATTTGCGTAGATGGGGCAAGTTCTTAAAGGTAGCTGCATACTAATAAATATATCATCATTCTTTTTATCTGAATGCATAAGTAAAAAGATCTTATTATTAAAAACAATGCCCTTAAAGTAGTACCTGTCACAGGCTGGCATATAAATTCATTTTGCCAGCATTCCCACCACTTTCCAAGGACATATGTCTAGCACACCAAACTCACATGCTCATCGTTGGCATCCTAACCACAAGATGTTAAGATTTTATTCCACCTATAAGGCTATGAACCAAAGACCATTGGCTGGTGTTTGTGGTCATGAGCCTGCGATACCTTTGCCCTTCTATTACATCTTAAGTAGTGCTTTACTTAAAGAATAACAAGGTAATGAAACTACAATTGTCAGGAAGAAAACGCAAATATAGATTAAAAGCATATCTTCTTCCTTCTTCAGCATTTCGAGCAGATTTAAAGCCTGCAATTTTTCATATGAAGATATCATTCTCATGGGGGAAAAAACATTAAAAGCTTTTACATGATAGATTTTATGAAATATAAGACTAATCTTATAAATAGCCAATGAGATAGTAGAAACCCAAGTTTGCACAAGTGGAATATCATTCTTCTTTAACCCAAAAAATATCATTATTTTAGAGGAAGGAAAGCAGAAACTTTTGTGGAACCAAAAGCTAATAGCTTCGATGTTAGTAACGCGTAGGCGAAAAAAACAATTAAAGTGAAATTAATGTAAAATAAGATATATGTAAGAGATAAGTTTTAATATGGTGCAACTTTTGTCTACCTCAATGGATGAGAACAATAATCCATTATAAATGTAATGATCACGAAAAGTACAATTACATGGTATCATGTATCTCAAAACTCAATATATAAAAATCTAGTGTATCTCAAATCACTTTCTCAATATAAACATATCTACAAAACTTATTTATACACCTTAAATCTTAAAAATTACACAGGCTACATATCTCTCTAAAATAATTATCTCATAATTCTAAAGTTTAAGACATATTTCATATTTATAGAGTTGAATATTTTATCATTAAAAATGTATCTTCATAATACTTTTTTTTGCCTACAATAATTATTTATGTATTAAATAAATTTAATTATAAATAATCTTCAACCACTAAAACTAAAATAAAATACAGCTTAATTGTCATTTAAATTTCGAACCCATATCTATTATCATCTATGAATAATATACAAATTATGAGATTTAAGATCATCATCATTTCTGTATTAAAATTAAATTTATCTCCACATCATCCAACATTAGTCATACAGAAAAAAGTGTATCTAATTTAAAATCAAATTCAACTAAGAAGGAACAACATTCAAGAAACAATATATAAAAGTGTATCTAATTTAAAACCATATTCATTATTTTATAATCATATTAAAATACTAAAAATCTATAATAAATATATCATCATATCATATAGTAAAATAAATATCGCAAAAAACCGACCAAGAAAACACATTATAAAAAGTCACTTAATCCGTACAGATGAATCACTTATATATGGGACAACATTCAACCTAATGTATGTGAATAGGATATTATAAGTAACAATAGCAGTAAATATAGGAAGGTATGGGTGTAACAGAAATATTTTTGGACGCTTTCAAGACGAATTGAGTCGTTTGATTTCTGACTTTCCAGAGTCGGGACCCCAAAAAAGCCCATGTATGCCTTGCACTAAAAGGCAAATATATAGGATGTGACTACCAAAGATCAATGTGGATAAGCAGGGCCTCAGGACTTTAAAATTAATGCTCAAATTGCAGTTAAGTTTCCTTTTCGTGTGTGGTCAAAATCCCATATGTGAATCTAATAAGCGATCTTAATGATAAAAGAACACATTATTTTTTTGAAGTCTTAAGTTTAAATAATTATATTTGTAAAAAATTTAAACATATAAATATCTTATAATCACTCTAAACTAATAAAAAATCTCTTATTATATGAGAAAATATTGTTCCAATATAATGGACCCCCATCCTACGCCATCTTCGTTTTTCTAAAGTTAAGAAAAAAAATTGAATTTGATGCGAAATTTTAAAATATAATTTGTTAATATAAGGCTAAAAACGAGTCGATTGAAATTAAAAATTTTATCAAAAATGTAACTTTTTAAATTAGATAGTTTAATATTTCAGTTGCAACCGAAAATATTATCTTCTTCATAACATTTTCAATTGTAAACCATAAATCTCCTGCAATGTAATATTTCAGTTACAACCGAAAATATACAAATTTGTATAACTTTTTAAGTTAAATATGATAACATTTTAAATTAAAATTGTCTTAAATTAACTTTAAATTAGATTGTCGCATATTAAAACTACATGAATTTGATTACTTTATCTTTAAAGAAAACCCTTGCTTTAATTTATGCTATCTCCATAATAATAATAATAATAAAAATAATTTAATAATAATTATTTATTATTTATTATTATTATTATTATTATTATTAGTGGACAACGTAATCATCTAATTCTCTCATAATTTCAAATATGTACACCAAAATCTTAGACACTTATCTTGACTAATATTATATGATCAATGGTTTAATATAATATAATTTCACACGTACTATGTGTGAAAGCTTAGGCTCTAAACAATTCCTTCCTATTACATGAAAGATACCAATAAAATATATTTATATACATGAATTCATTTTTTTCCTACACAGAAGTTAAACTGGTGGAATTCAGTAACCCTTGTTCTTCATTTTCACCTCCTGCCCACGTCTCCATTTCACCACTTGCTTAAAGCTTTCATAAATGCTTGCCTGTATTTGTACACACAGTGTTTCCTATAATAAACATCAAGAAATATGTAGTAAAAAAACTATATTATTATTTTCCTACCCTATGGAACCACATTTCCAAAAGTCATGGTAGATTTATAAATCTATTTACCTACCTAAGAGTAATGATTTCTCCTGCCTACCCTTTTACCAAAATAAATGCTTATTGGTAGATAATGGTAATAACTAGTACTAAGGCTGAAGCTACGGGACTTGTCAGAAACTATAAATTAGAGGCATGTCCCTTTCATGTAATAAAGAATTCTAAAGTGTCTTCTATTCTAAGATTATACCAAGAAATATAGGGCTTCAGTTCAAAAGTATAAGAGTCAAACCCCTTAAACAACTTTGAACGTAAAGTTTGGTTCTACTAACAAAAATTATTCATAATCTTTGTTAACTATTCATAATATACAATCTCGAGACATAATATTTAAACTGAGTTTTTTTTAATCATTTTGGTTACTCGATGGGTTCGGGCACGTTTGTCGTATGCATAAGAATAAATAAAATAAAAATGAAGAGAGAAGACAATGGATAGAAGGGACCATTAAAGAAGAGATGGTTTTAGCACTTACCAAAACGTGTGACCTAGCTTGAGAAAGACTCAACAAGCTCCCTTTCCGCCTATCCCTAGTGATCTTCATCTGTGCACCGCCACCGGTTCCGCCATCAGCAACCGTAGGAGATGAAAAGTCAAAACTTCCCTTAACAACTCGTCCGGGTTTTCTAAAACTCCCCCACCTACTCGATCCAAACACTACCTTCTCCTTATTCACCCTCCTGCTCTCGGGATTTCGAAACGACAAGGTCTGAGACACGAACCGACCCGCCGTATCAGGCCCCTCCAAGACATTTGTCGGAGACGGATTGTTAGAAACCTTAGACTCAGTTAACAACCTCGGAGGCAGTTCCAGGCATCTTGTGCTATGGGGTTTTGATTGATTGGTTGTGACACACGGCCTAGGCTTGCCCGGTGCTTCCTCCCACTGGAACGGTATCGAAACGGATGTATGGATCGGTGGCGTTGTCATCCAGGACGGCTCTTTGGCTTTATTCGGCAACGAATATAGTGAAAGCTTTAGTATAGGAGTTTTTTCACTTTCACACTCTGACCCCATTTTTCCCCTAGAAACTGATGCTGCAAAAACGTTTTTTCACACCGTAAAATTGCCACTTCTTTATATTAATAAAATGGGTTTCCAAGTTTATTGAGGAAAAAGGAGTGGGTGAAGTGGGTGACGATGAATGTGAATTGCAAGGGTCGTTTAAGCAACAACAAACGCTCCTGGCGCTTCGTATACACGAGAAAATGCCAGGTTTTTTTTACCGCTAAAGAAAGACTACTTAATCTAAAGGTTAAAAAAAGGGTGAAAATGTATACGATGGAAAATGTGATTAAAAAAATATAATATTTTAAATTGTACATAATTTAAAACGTAACCTTTTTTTCATAATATTTTAGATTGTAATAGAAAATATGATGATAACTTAAGATATTATAAATAAAATAATATTTTAGATTGTAATAGAAAATGGACAAAAAATCACATTTTAAATTGCATTCAACCTAAAATATTATTTTTTATTATATTTTCAGCAGCATTCTATTTTTATTGTTTTTTAACCTTAAATTTTAGATTCGATCGTATAGCTGTATTTTTTACCCGTTTGGATGTTGAGAAAATGTAATGAAAATCCTTTGGTGATCCCAAATACATCCTTGGAGTTTTGATTGCTTGAAATACTCAAATCATTGGTCTTTGATTGGACTAAGGTGGCGTTTGGTTCGGAATGTTTATGAGGGAATTGAAATGTGTGAAGAATTGGAATATATATCTGAAACATGTTTGGTTGGAAGGAAATTAAATTAGAATCTAATTTCATATTCTATTTGGTTCGCAGACATGTAAGATGAATTTGATTTCAGTAATGTAAAATGATAGAATTACCCTTCTTGTTTTTTTGCTTAATTTTAGTTTGTTTTATAACTTACATGTAGCAATATATTATAAAAATTTAAAAAAAATATTAAATTTCATTTTATTGATTGATTATTCATTTCAATAAATTATAAAAATCATACTAATAAATATCATAAGTTAAAATTATCCCAATTAGGGATGGTCATGGGTCGGGTTTTTGGTCCACCCGACCCGACCCGAGAATAAGGGAACCTCCACCCGAGACCCGACCCGACCCAAATATATGAATTAGAAAGTCGACCCACTCGAAATACTAAAAAAATATTTTTATTCAATAAAAACAGTGACTTAATTGAAAAAAATTATATATAGAGGGGTATTATTGTAATTATTCCTAAATATATAAGGTAAAATTATATAAGCTCAGTTGGTACAGCACAAGGTTCTTAACCTTGAGGTCGTGGGATCGAATCCCATGGAGGGTATTTCATAATTCGGAGGTCTCATACGGAAGCTACTCTCAACCTAGTGTTGGAGGCTAGCCTACTATCTTACCTCCCCTTTACCCCATTACATATGGGAACAAAGGACATCCATTTATAGATGACTATCCAGCTCAGTTGGTAGAGCACAAGGTTCTTAACCTTGAGGTCGTGGGATCGAGTCCCACGGAGGGCATTTCATAATTCGAAGGTCTTCTACGGAAGCTGCTCTCAACCTGGTGTTGGGGGTAGCTTACTATCTTACCTCCCCCTTACCCTATTACATATGGGAACAAGGGACATCCATTTTATATATTTTTTTCGGGTCGGGTCGGACTCGATCCCACGATCACAAGGTTAAGAACCTTGTGCTCTACCAACTAAGCTAGACGAAAAAAACCCGACCCGATCCCAAATTTTTTTAAAACAAATCCGACCCGAATACCAAAATATTGATGAGGGTAATATGGTCAAATTTTATATTCACTCCTCCAAATGATTTCAATTCTATCATGTTATGGATGAAATTTACTTTCCCTCCCTTGATGGAATTGGATTCCAATTCCCCCTTTGAAAACTTGAACCAAACATGGAAAGTGGTGGAATTGAATTATAATTCCTCCTAATTCCAAGAGATTCCAGCGAACCAAACGCCAGTTTGAGCCTTGAGGTAAAGTTAAAAAAGGATTATTTGCCAAATATCACCTAAAAAATATTATTTTCTAGATTAACACTCATTTAGGATTAACTTTTGAAATAATACTTTTTCTAACACATAAGATAAAAGTGCGTGCTCAATCAATCGTGCTTTTAAAATGATGATGAAAATCGCATTTAATAAAACATGCTTTATTAGAGTTTTAAAAATAAATTAATATTGGCCAAATATGTAATTTAACTCCATAAATTGCAAAGGCTATTGATATTTCTTTTTTACACTGAATTGTTAGCTATATTTATTTTTAGTGCGAGATTCAAGAGCTCTTCCTCTAAAATTTTCTCTATATTATCACTATTTCTTATATTTATATGTATCATGATAAATTCACTTAGTTAAAATTTACTATTAAAATATAAATTATGTTCATATCAATTAAAATTAAATACTTTGATATACTAAAATATTTAAAACTTAAATTTTGAACATTATAGATTAAACTTTGTTAAGAAACATTTTGATGAAAATATTTAAATTAGAACTAAAATCAAATAATATATATATATATATATATATATATATATATATATATATATATATATATTATAAAACCCTACCAATTTGAGATCTAGATTGAAAAATTCTATCTATAATTTAAAACAAGTCCCATGTAGAAGAAGATGAACTGCTATATTAACACAATAAATATAGAAAAATTGGTGTTTAATAAAAATGAATTTGTAAAGTTTGATTTCATTAGATCACTTAATTTTTATTCTTCGTACTTAAAAACATAGAAAATAAATAGTTGTATCGTAATAATTATGAAAAATTTAAAAATATTTGTACAAAATAATGTTGTAATTGATTTGAATAATGTTTTAGTATCTAGATCTTAACTAAAAATATTTTTTGATTAATCAGGGGTAAGTACAATGTAGTGTATGTTCACAAATAACTCTCAACCTTTTGACATTGAATGCTCAAACCCCTGGCATTCTTAGTGTTTGAACCCGAGACCTCAAAGAATAATAATTATTCCTCTAACACCGAGGTCACTGGAGTTGGTGCTTAACTATAAATTTAATTGTTTAAGTAATTTGATTAATATATCTAATTGAGATGTTAAATATTAAAGAAATAGATTATACAAATATGAACACATTATTAAAGTAAACTGCAAAGTAAAAAATTAAATTGAAGAAGTAAACATTTTCATTCGATTACGGAATAGAATAGAGGACTGACTTTAAATTTTCAAATTTATATAAAAGGAAATTAAATTTATAAATCAATTCATACAATAATGAACTACATTTTAATTCCAACACTCGGATTTTGGAAACATTTAGAAAAAATTTACAAAGTTTAATCCATAATTTATAAAATTAATTGTTTAAGTATTTTAGAATATTTAATTTTAATTTATACAAACATAATTTA
This sequence comes from Hibiscus syriacus, assembly GCF_006381635.1. Lineage (NCBI taxonomy): Eukaryota > Viridiplantae > Streptophyta > Magnoliopsida > Malvales > Malvaceae > Hibiscus > Hibiscus syriacus. The sequence goes on from NW_024062691.1 coordinate 1,653,119, forward strand.
TATTTTAATAGTAAATTTCAATTAGGTGAGATAATGTATGAATGCATGATTTTATGTTAGAGCGGCAAAAACAAAATTTCAATATATAGATATATTTATAAAGAAAATATGTAAAATATATATGAATTTAAAATTTTTAGGGAACGATCTCCCCACCTATTCTCTCTGGATCCATCTCTGGGTGAGATTAAGTAAATATAAAAAAATATAGATTATATGAAAAAAAATTAAAAGAATACTCTTTAGCTCTTGAATCTCATGTCGATAAGAAACAAATGCTAACACTCTAGTATGTCTATATAAACTAACATCAACAGTTTTTTCAACTCATAGCGTTAAATTATTACTTTGGTTCTTATAATTTTTTTAAAAAATCTTAGAAAGATGCCAAAAATTACTTTCGATAAGAAGTGTCTTTGAAAGATACATAAAATGATATTAATTCTAGAAATAAACTGAAAATGATATTATTTTAATTTTTAATTTTTTTTATTGATATTTGGATAAAAAATGAAAAAATTAAAAAAATCAATAAATTACGAAGAAACAGTTTTGGATATAAAACGAGAAGACACAATTTTGTTTCCATGCTATGCAATTTTGGTGTGCTTCATTGTTTTGGGTTGTTAGTTAAGTATATTAAAAGTATATTTAAATAAACTGAGTTAAGAAAGTCGTTATCGTTATTGCCTCTACAGTAACCAATCCAAATTAAGTTTACTTGTTTCCATGCTATGCAATATGGTGTGCTTCATTGTTTTGGGTTGTTTGTTAAGTATATTAAAAGTTTATTTGTTTGATTAATTTTTGAGATATTTTATGCGTTTACAAATCCCATTTCCTTGTATTGCAGAACTAAACAATGTGGTCACGCTGCAAAAGTGACGAGTAACGGCTGTCGATTGCTGAGACTCCGGTGAAAAATTAGAACAACTCCTTTCCTCCGCTACTTGTAAGGGCAAAGGCATCTGTCCTGAATAGGGATGGGCATGGGTCGGGTTGGGTCAAATTTTTTGTCCACCCAACCCGAGAATAATGACTCATCCACCCGAAATTCGACCTGACCCGCATAATATATACCTTCCACCGACCTGAACATGACCCGACTTTTTGAAATAAAATCCGAACCCGACCTGACCCGACCCGACCCGAATTAATAATAATAATAAAATATTATTTTTATTCAATAAAAACAGTGATTTAATTAAAAATAATAATATATTGAGGGGTATTATTATAATTATTCTATAAGGTAAAATTATATTTTTTCGGGTCGGGTCGGAATCCGTCGGGTTCAGGTCCCATGCTCATCCCTAATCCTGAAGTGTTCGCTTTGGTTCGGTATGCCTGAATCCCTCCTCCAACTCCTTTGTACTTCAGTCGCTCTCAAGCATCTAAAGATTGAAGAAGTTTGTAAAGCTCACTATCAATATTTCATCTTCTTTGTCGATGATCTCTATTCTCTTCTCTTCGATGTTGATTTTCTCAAATTGTCTCTCTCTGACTTCAACAAATAAGCTAGTAACTCAACTTCACCTGAAGTTTGCTGATGCTCCAAAGACAATCCATGGCTAATAAGAACAGGGTTGGCACCAACAATTCGTTGAAATGCTCCAATCATAGCTTGCACAAAAGAGTCGACACTTGATTTTGAAAGATTCTACCTTTGAGCTGGCGCATGAGGAATAGGAGTTGCACCACCCTTTGATGTGTTCTCATTCGTATTAGCCCTCATTACACAACTCGTATTCACACTAATACGTGTAGGAGGCATATCAAATATAATACCTATAAACATAAAACAAAAATGATGGGGTAAAGAGTGGTAACTGATCCAAGACATTTCCTGTACAATAATTTTTTATAATTGAACATTTTATATATTTTAATAAGGGCAAACTACGCATTTAGTACATTTTTATTCGTTTTAGTACCTAAATTTTCAGTTTTTCAAAGCCATACCTAAAGTTTAATTTTTATTTCATTTTAATACCACAATGTTAAATTTTGAAAATAAAATAAAAGTCTAGGTACCAAAACACGTTTAGTACCTAAATCATACTTAAGTTTTGAATTTTTTTTGATAATTTAGTACTGAAACGGATCAAAATTCATAGTTTAGGTATCAAACATGTAAGTTTTTAACGACATGGTATTAAAATGAAATAAAAGTAAATTTTAGGTATGATTTTGAAAAAATTTAAAGTTTAGATACTAAAATAGACTAAAACGGATAATTTAAGTACTAAATGTGTAATTTACCCTTTTAATAATTAGATGCTTTTTCTTTTTTCTTTTATGCAATTTTTATTAGAAAAAAACCTGATATTTGTAATAACTTTTTAAATTTTTTCTTGTAAATTTTGTTAAGATGAGTCAACTAATATATTTTTAAAATTATTAGGAACCAAGTGACATCTATAAAATTTTATGATTCAATTTATTTGAATTTAATTATTCAAACTCAAACAATTAAAAAACTAAATAATTTAATTTTAGAAAATAAATAATTAATTGATTTAAAAATATTTTTTTAATATTTCGAGGTGAACAAAATTTTGACGAGGATAATACCTAACAACGACTTTAGGGGAAAGATGATAAGATGTAGAAATTGAGAAGCCACAATGCCACATAATTAGAAAAAGGCAATGATTTTGCCCCCAAGTTGGGAGCGGGACCTACGCAATTCCCACCAATCACGCCATTGATTCCTAAATGCTCTGGTTTACAAAAAAAAATATGGTTTTTTACTTAGTATATATATATTTATTTTTTCTAATAATCTAAATGATTACAAGATAATATATATTTAAAATTTTCAATTATTGATAATGCACATATGTTTTACAGATATAATTCGAATTTAAAATCTTAAAAATAATATTATCTTTAACTACTGAGGTCATCAATGGCGGATATATTGAGGACTTAGGGTGAGCTTTTGTCCACCCTGAAATTCGAATTTTCTTCGATTGGTTACATTTCGATTAATTAATTATTTTACTGAGGGTGTCTATTTTAAAATTTTATTTATGCTCATTATTGTTAATTTTTTTTGTTAATATGCATGTAATTACCCTCAAAAATATTTTTAGGTAGATAGAGTAGTTACAAAATGGGATAAGATATTAGTTGATAAATTAGGGCCATGGAAATTAGACCATCACTTCCTCCTTCCCAGCAGGTGGGGAAAAGACCCATATCCGAAACAAAAACACATTCTCTTTGAATTTCAACTTCAACAACTAGAGAAACAAAGAAAAATCAAGTTCATCGTAGAGGAGTGCGATCCTGCTATGATTGCACTCAGTCAAAGCGCTTCACCATCTCCCATGAAAGCTTTCTACTTTACCTCTTTTTTTACTAAACTACTTTTGTTTTCAAATATAGGATTTGGAAGCCCCGGCCAAGCTTGATTATTAAAATAATTTGACATAACAAAGGAATTTGGTCAGTAATTTTTATATAATTGTGTATTCCAGACAGGAACCTGTGGAAAATAAATGCATGTGTCTCCTAATCAAACGGTTAAGCTTGGAGATGTCCAAAACTATGCTGCAAAAGCAAGTTGTCCCACTAAAATGGAAGATAACCAGCAACTGGGGGTTCACACATTCCGGCTTTGGCTTTTGCTTTTGCGTTTTGCTCTATAAAATCAAATATATAACTTGCTAAACCTTGTTTCCCTCTCAATTTAATCAAGGTTCAAACAAGCACCCCAAAAGATGCTCCCTTCTTTATCTTCTTTTTTATACGCCTGCAAGTCTTTTTCCTTTTAAGCAGCTCCCAAGCCAGTAAACGCCTGTTTCTGTTGTCCCTATTCAATGTTTAGTATTTTTTTCTTCTTCTTTTTTCAAATATTAGCATCCGTCAATCATTAGGCCTTGTTTTAACTTCTGGTGATTTCTAAGCTACACAGGACGTGGGAAGAAAAGAAGAAGCTTTTACAGAGACGAGGTTAGTTCTGCAATTTTACTCATAAACCCACTTTCTATTTCGGTTAGCCTCAAGTTTTGGAGTATCGAGATTCTGGGAAACTGAGAAAAACGGGGAGAAGATTAACAAAACAAAGCTACTGCTTGTTTTAAAACCAGCTGAGAGCCGATTGCCTATTTGGCTTATTAGTTAAATTGAAATGACATTTCATTCAAACCTTCTGAGAAATGGCTAAACTTTCACTGATTAACATAAGATTTTCATTTTGTTTTCTTTTCTGTGCCCATCGCTGCACAAAAAAAATATGGAATTTTTTTTAAGCTTTTGGCGTTCTTAATATGTTCGATACAGTTCCAGTATTGTTGAAGATTCAGCTGAGCTGTAACGATTCCATTATTTTTTTCTGGGTAGTAGCAGAAATGTATCATCAAACGGGTAAAGTTCTGTCTAGTTTTATAATTAGTTATTATTTAATTATTTCCTTAACCTGGTTAGAGCTTTGGTAATGTTTGGTTGGAATAATTGCATCATTGTATCTTATTAGTTGCAACTTAGTTTTCAAGTATGTATACAGGTTTCATGCTTGCTGCTGTCATATTGCTATTGATTCTATGTGGTTCTTATTTTATAATTCTCAAGATTCAATTTGTATTCATTTTGACTCTCCTCATTTTCTGACCCAAATATAAGCACCCTTGGTCATTGATTATTTGGGGATGTTCGTAATACTCAGGGAACATAATATTTGATTATTTTGGTTGGTGCAGATCAAGGTTTGCTCAGTCCGTCCAACTTTGTCCACGGATTTGATGCCTCCGGCTGCTGCAATGCCTATGTTCGAGAACCATCCAATTATGATGAGATTTCTATGCAGCACAGCTTGTTGTTCTCTGATAGTCTTAAGGTACTAGTTAAAATGTTTATATTCCAAATACATGGGAAACCTTAGTTCAACCCATGGGGACATGTACTCATGTCCGATGCTCACAAGTCACACCCGAATCCGAGAATCATGGCTTTCTACGCACTGGTTTTATGACACAGTTTCTTGGTTTCAGGATTTGAAAAATCTGAGATCACAGCTCTACTCAGCTGCTGAGTATTTTGAAATGTACTACACCAAGGATGACCAAAAGCAGATGTGAGTAACTCTAATTCCTCATATTTCATACCTTAAATTGTTGATATCAGCGTGCAAGTATAAGATCCTCGTGTATATGCAGAGTGGTAGAAACATTGAAAGATTATACCATCAAAGCTCTTGTGAATACTATAGACCATTTGGGTTCCGTGACGTACAAGGTTAATGATCTTTTGGATGAAAAAGTTGAAGAGGTTTTGGGAACTGAGATTCGAGTATCTTGTATCGAACAGGTTAGCTCGGATTGTTTTCTTTGCATAGTGGGATAACTACAAGTCTAGCTTTGGTTTATTTAGAAGCATGGGGTATTATGCATGTATGATCGCAGTCTATTTAAGACGCCACCCCATTGTTTCATCATGGGATAACTCACAAAGTACTGAAATTTGCTGTACGGTCATTATAGAGACTGCGGACATGCCAAGAGTATATCGATCACGAAGGGATTTCCCAGCAGTCACTGGTGATTAATACGCCGAAGTACCATAAACGATACATCTTGCCAGGTAATGTACCCTTCTCTGTTCCCTTTCATTCTTTCCCATTCTTTTAGCAATTACAGAGACAATGATATATGGTTGTTTTCAATGTCTGATTACTTTTCAGTTGGGGAGACCATGCATGGTGCAAACCGTACAAAGTTGAAATACCTCGGATGTAGCCTAGATGACAAAGATGACTGGGATCAGTTCAGGAATGGTAGTTGCTCTATCTATCCTTCTATCATCCTTTTTACACTTTGGACAAGATTCTTATCTAACTTGATCCTACTTGTAATGACTTATCTAAGCTGTCCGAGCTACAATTCGAGAAACACCTACATCTTCAGTCCGGCAAACCCCGACACCTTCAGTCAGGTAAGGATTAATATTGCATTATAAATAATCCTCAGGTACTCACTCACTTGTGTAAATAGAAGCACTGATATGTATTCTGGTAATAGTTTCAGAAAAGGCCGTTCTCCATCACCATCTCCACGGCCTCCACAGCGATCTTCAACCTTTTCCTTTACTGCCACGACACCGAAGAAAGAATTAGGTCGGATGCACATTTGACTTCATTATATTTTTTAACGGCAATCCTATGCATTTTTCTCTACTCAACTCGTTACATAAGACTGCTTTCAGTTATGAATGCATGTCTATTGTCACTGATGATGTATATTATATGTATAACCAGAGAAAAGAACGATATCACCGCACCGGTTCCCACTTCTACGTTCAGGATCCATGAGCAGGCCTACAACGCCAAATAAGAGCCGCCCAACTACCCCAAATTCAGCCGGGGCAAGACGGCGGGTAAGCATAGAATAATTTAATCTGTATGCATAGTACTTTTGAGGGAACTTTGTGGCTATTAACAGAAATATGTCTACGATTAACTTGAATAACATTAACTAAAATTGTCAATGAAGCATGTGTGTTGATGCGGATAATGATTCATACAATGTTAATGGTGTTTATATAACTTGTTCTAATATTTTTAAAATTTTATTTTGCTTTTATCATTAATGGCAGTACCCATCGGAGCCCCGGAAATCAGCTTCGATGCGACTTCAAACTGAGAAAGACATTGAGCAAGTCCCGAGCAAAAGCAAAAGACTGCTGAAAGCATTGCTGAGTCGTAAATCAAAGAAAGATGAGACCGTATATACTTATTTAGATGAATACTGAGAAAAAAACTACACGGATGAATACTGAAAAATGCATTCTTATATTTTCAAAATCTTATAAAGATATTCCACAGTGTATTAGTTTTACCATCATATGTATAAAATGTTTCTTTCTCCTGAAGTGTTATTTCACAGTTGGCCTGCAAAATGCAGTGATGTATGTGATTTGTTGAGATTGGTTGAGCGTCTTTTTTAAGCTTGTATGAATGGTTTTTTTTTTATTAGTATAGAGTGATTATAAGAAATATTTGTTTGAAAAATTCTCAATCCTTTAACGATGGCGTTCAAACAATCTTGCATGCATCATGTTTGAACATGAGATTTCTAGGGATAACAATCATCTCTTTAACCACTGAGATCACTTGTTCGTGCTTGTATAAAAGGGTTGAATTAGATTTTCTACGGTTATTTTCATTGTCCTGTTTTTGCCCTAATGCTGACAGCTTCATATCACAAATTTCTCTTAATTTGAATGGCCTGATTATTTGATTTTGGAACGAGGATCAGTAGCTATCTTAATTTGCTTTTTTACTAAACCTCAAAATCACCATTACCTCCTAAATCCACCTCTAAACTATAATACCCTAAATTCATTAAACTATTTCAATTTTTTGAAATATTAAACTTACAAAAGTTATAAAATACGCATTAAACTTTATATTTTGTTATAAAATGAACACATACATTATTATTGAAGACTAGCACGTCTGCTTACGATTATGATACAAACAATGTCAAATTATCGTGACAATTGAGGGTTTGAATTAAGTTAGTTTTAAACTCGATTTATGATATAAAACTAATTCTGATATGTAATAATAGTATAAATAAAATACGTAGCCTTGTAAAAATTAGATGAAATTATTAAATTTGGGAACTAGACTCATTTCCCATTTGTTAATAAAAAAAAATAAAATTTAAATATTAATTATTCTATTAAACATTTAATTTAGGGTAAACTACACGTTTAGTACAAAACTATCACTTTTGTTTCACTTAAATCATTCAACTATTTTTTTAAATCATATATAATATTACGTTTTGGTTTCATTTTGGTCATCTGCTGTTAAAAATTTAACAAAACTACTTTCATGTCATTTTTTTAAATTTATGGTGTGACATTACCTCATAATGACATGTCAACATCACTGTTAGTTTTTTAACGGTGAATGATCAAAATGAAATCAAAATATAACGTTAGGTATGATTTTGAAATAAAAAATAATATGATGACCAAAACGGAATAAATATGATAACTGAGATACTAAACGTATAGTTTACCCTTAATTTTATGGGGATAATAAAAAAGATACAGTGAATTTTTTGGGTGGCTCTAATTTATAACCAAGTGACGAAGAGTAGTTGTCTAGCTGAGATGGGGATTGTAGTAAATGAATTCTGCATTACTTAAAATTGATTCAGGAACTCAGTTCCTTGTTTATTTCCACAAAATAAATAAATTAGGAAAATATAAAATTAGAAACGATGCCGTTGGAGCCTCCTATCTGTCCACAAGTGAAGTATACGGGAAGAAGTGCATAAAAACCTTTGCAGCTCAAATTCTGTACGACTGCTAGAATATGAAGCTTGCTCGTTTCAGATTCTTTGTCTCGTCAACGCTTGCATTTTCTCGAAGATTTTCCCTAGAAACAAACAGAAGATAACTGAAGGTACAGATAACTTAAGGTACAGTCACCTGAGATGGATAAACCTTAAGAGCAAAGATTTACTACTATGAAAACCCCGGCCCCGATCCATGACAAGGAGCTGAGCCATCGTCCGGGAAACATTGATGGACGAAACAAACTGAATTTTTGTTTTGATTGGAAAGTTGAGGACCTTCAGGAGGGGAAAGCTTAGTAGTGTATTTTTTGATGGATAGATCTAGATCCAGGAGGAACCATTACTATGACCAAGATTATGATGGGCAGACCATGCGTAGGACGAAACCTCGGTACAGCAACCATCACTACCTACCTAATAGTCACCGCCACCGTGGCAATAATCCCAACAACAATAACAACGAGGCAACAACGGCCGACCTCCGAGTAAAGGCAGTGGCGGTGGCGGCGGCGGCAGTGGTGGAGGAGGAGGACAAGACTCTTCCCTTATGGTCACCACTAGCTACCGCATTCTCTGCCACGATATGAAAGCTGGGGGTGTAATCGGTAAGTCGGGCAGCATTATCAAGTCCATAAGACAGCACACCGGTGCGTGGATCAACGTGCACGAGCTGATTCACGGTGACGAAGAACGCATCATTGAGATATCTGACACGCGTCGCCGCGACCCTGAAGGGAGAATGCCGTCGTTTTCTCCTGCTCAGGAGGCGTTGTTCCTTATACATGAGAGGATTCTGGAGAGTGATTCGCAGTTTGGATTCGGTGGTGGCGGAGGAGAGGAGGATGAGGAATACGGAGCGGTGGTGAGAGGAGGAGGGAATTGGGTCGCGACGAGGTTGGTTGTTTCGAGGATGCATGTGGGTTCTTTATTGGGGAAAGGAGGAAAGATTATTGAGCAAATGAGAATGGAAACAAAGACTCAGATTAGAATTCTGCCTAGAGATCATACCTTGCCCCGTTGCGTTTCCATGTCTGAGGAGATTGTTCAGGTCTGCGACCACTGCATTTGGACTTGCATTTATTACACAAAAATTAAGCGTAATTACAAAATACTAATCATTGAGGATTTCAAATTTCGATTAAACTCAATGGATTAATGGAATGATTGGGCGGTTAAATATTTATGTACCGATTAAAGAGTTTCAGGTCTTGGCTTGGGATTATGGAGCTGATTCAACTGAATCTAAAATCTTGATCTGGATGTATGCTACCCGTGGATTATAGGAGTTACTAATATGGCTTCCTTTCATTTCTTTTCCCCTTAGAGAAACCTCTATTAAGAGCCTAATATTGTTATATGCCGTTGGCATTGCCGGACGGCTGCTCAGATAATCTTATCAAAGTGTTAAATCATTTGCCCTTTGCTGAAACAATACCTATTTTCTGTTATTAAAATAAAGAGGCTTAGGGTCTTCATAAGGTTTTATTATGGAATTTTTAGCTGGCATATTGTTTCAAATAAGGCTTATTCTACTTGGGAATTTCAAACTCTTTGCCCTGCAGTCTGATTGCATTTCTTTGAATTTTTTCAATCTGCTGTGTTCTCAATTTTCATCTACTTTTTCTTTCGGTAGATACCTGGATTCTTGGGCATTAAAAGTATGTGCAATGTAGTTTTTCCTCTTATAATAGCTCACTGATGGAATATTTCATGTATTTGAAAGCTATTGTAGTTCTATACATCATGCTTCTCTATTATTTGAATGTATCATCCTTATCAGATACAAGTACTATTGATTCTCTACAGATCAATTAATCTTTAGATATAATTGAATATCAATCATTCATATGAATGCTACTTAATTATCATTTTCCACTTTACCCCATGTGTCTACTTTACCATATTTCTATGATTGCTGATCAGGAGTCTGAATTTAGGTATTCTATGCAGCTGTGGCTGCAAATGGGTATCAAATTTGAATAGTTCAGATCCATTCATATTGAAGTGTTCCTACTGTCCATAATGCATTGCAAAGAATAATGCTTCTGATGATGCTATTTGTTATGGATGGTTTGGCTACCAAACATGACTATTCGGGAAATCTTTTTTGGTTTAACATCTATTTAAGCATATTCAGTTTGAACTTCTTTCTCCCTCACAATTTCCCTCTGGTGGAAGATAAAAATGGTTTTATGATATTTGTCTACTGTTTTTTGCATGCAGGTTGTAGGTGATGTAAATGCTGTAAAAGATGCTATAGCAATTATTTCATCACGCTTAAGAGAGAGTCAGCATCGTGATCGTAGTCATTTACATGGACGAATGCATTCACCTGAGAGGTTTTTCCCTGATGATGATTACATTCCACCAATAAACAATACATCACACAAATCATCTATGGATGGTTCTTTTGGTTATCGAATGTCTACTATGAATTACAGGGGGAGCAATTATTCCTCACGTTCGTCTGGCTTCATTGAAGCTGGGACTGCTCCTCCGGCTGACGGTGGACAGCCTCTGTTTGGTGAGGATCTTGTGTTTCGAATACTTTGTCCTATGGACAAGGTTGACAGTGTTTTAGGAGAGCCAGATGGAATAGTAGATTTACTTCGAAATGAAATTGGCGTGGATGTCAAAGTTGCTGATCTCGTGGCAGGGTCAGACGAGCAGATAATTACCATTTCTTCTGAGGAGGTATACCATCGCTTTATGTTTATTTAATGAGATGTGGTCACTGTGGGGGGGGGGGTAGTTGTTTCTTTAGCCTGCGCTCTTTTTCCCCTAGCTGTTTTTGGGTGATAAATGCCATCACTTTTTAGCTTTTTGAATAAGAAATTATCATTTACAATGTTTAAAGGCTCGGAAGACATTTAAAAAACATTGTTCATTTCCTTTTGAATTTCGAATTCTACATATTCCTGGAGGTTTCCAACATATCTTTGGTTTTGTTTGTCCTTAGGGTCCTGACGATGAGTTGTTTCCAGCTCAAGAGGCTTTATTGCATATCCAAACTCAGATTGTTGACCTTGTTCCTGATAAGGATAACATAGTAACTACTAGATTACTTGTTCCGTCGAGTGAAATTGGATGTTTAGAGGGAAGAGATGGATCATTATCTGAAATGAAAAGATTAACCGGTGCAAACATACAGATACTATCAAGAGAAGAACTTCCTTGTTGTGTATCTGGGCCCAATGAGATTGTGCAGGTTTGCTAGTTAGATACTCATTCTTATGAATCATAGAGAGCTTAACTTCTCGATGTTAGTTAAATCCAGGCCCGAAGATTCAAAATCTCGGGTCTCTCATGCTTTTCTATCTTTTTCCATGGGCTTGTTAAGTTTAATAAATGAGGGATGAGATGATAAGGTTTACCTTGTAGATTCTGAATTGCACTTTGATTTATCTGCAGATTGTCGGGGAGATAAAGGCAGCTCGAGATGCTCTTGTTGAGATCACATCACGCTTACGCAGTTACTTGTATAGGGAATTCTCCCACGACCCTCCACCACCGGCACCACCTATCACCGCAACAGGGTCTATTGGGAATATTTATTCAAACTTGACTCCAGCTCGTGATGGACAAACTGCCAGTGACCTTTCTGGTGGACCCTATCAGAATGTGCCAACTCCAGCAACGCCATCATCATCAAAGGTTGTACTAATGCTACTTTCTTTTAATTTTGACTTTCCTTTCATTGCTTCATTGCCGGTATTTGTTTTCTTGCATTGCATATGTAGTACAAAAAGTTCTCCGATCTTAGCATCAAGTTTCCCTTTAGTTTCTTTGGGAGAAAATCTTTAACTGCTATATGCTGTGCACAAGGTGAACAACTTGAAGTATATCAGGGCCCTCTCCTGTATTCTAAGAATATGATTATAATTAATAATAAAAAAAAGAATATAAAGTTAATTATTTTTATAGGAAGTTGTGAAATATGGTGCGGAAACAGTGAAGCAGACTGAATGCGAACGGCGTAAAGATGTACCAAGTGCAATTAGCAGGTAAGTTTTGTATTATTTCACTCTTATTCGGTCCTTTTTTAGTTATGAAATAAAGGTTGCATCACAGTTGCTCTTTTTGTTATCAAGTATTATTTTCTAAAAATTTCTGTTTAAAGAACCAAGGCTCTTTCAATCCTTTACCAGTATTTTTAACTTGCCAGTAATTTTCTATTAGGATCACTGTGCCACTTGTTACTAGGAGTACACTTGAAGTTGTTATACCGGATTATGCTGTTACCAAGCTCATAGCAAAATCAAAAAACAAACTGGCCCAGATCAGTGAGGTAACCAGCACTGCTTTCAACTACCTATTGTGTTCATGTTTACTTTGGTTAAATATAGTTCTCAGGTAATTGATCTCTTGGTTTATGTATTTGGGTATAGTTGTCTGGTGCCAATGTGACTCTGGTAGAAGATAGACCAAACGAGACACAAAAGATCATTCAAATATCGGGTACTCCGGAGCAGTCCGAGAGAGCCCAAAGCTTGCTTGAAGGCTTCATTCTAAGCAGTAAGTCTCTCTTTATGAATGTTGGATCGTTCTTAGCCTTGTTCTTGCTTTCTGATTTCTGATGTCTCACTTGGCTCATGCGGTTTTTAATTCAGCACAAGAAGATGGACCTTAAGCTACTGCTAGAACTCGGAGCTGTCTGTCTGTATGGGGACGGTGTATTTAAGTTCTCTCTACACAATCCGATTCTCTAGATGTGTAACACTGGAGTTATAATGAGTCTTTATTCACTGTCATGCAGGCATAAAACTATTGTATGTCTTGTACTTAAGTTGTTGCCTTAGATTAATATCTGTGGGAAGGGTGAGAGAGCTCTATTGTAAATTATAAAATGGTCTCTCAGTCTTGGTGTAATTCATGCTATGCTTCATTTTTTTTCCTGAAATGAAGGACTGCAGCTGTTTTCGTCGTATTCTAACTTTTGCTTTTGCAGAAACTTGCCATTGCATTTATCAGCACGATGATACCAAATCGAAACTTCTCCTGTAACACCCTCAATTTTATTATTTTAATTTAAATTTACTTAATTAATTTTTAGGACCAAATGGTAAAACTTTAAACCATGGGGACAGTTTTTCAAAGCTTCTGGAACTTCAGTGGCCTAATGTTGGATTTAACCCATCCTTATCTTCAAAAAAAAAAAAAGTTAAGGTGTTCAAACCTATGATTTAGGGGAAGGGTGTGTCATGCCTTAGCCATCAGGCTAGGCTCATGTTTCTAACATAAGATAATTAAAATATTTTTATTTAACACATTCGAATTGAGATTTTAAATCCCTAATTCAGGTATTTCCTGAAGGCATTGAACCAAAGCTTCAGAAACCCACTTTTCTCCCAAACGTTTGGTGTTGAAGATCTAATAATCGTCTCTAGTTAGTAGAGGTGCACACCACCATCACCACAAGCATCGACGACACCTAGTGATAAGATGCATATTAGACATATATTCTATGATATTTTCCTCATATTTGAATAATTAAAATTGATTAAATTATGGATTTTGATTATATTTCGTATTTTGTGGATTATGTTGAAGATTTGGATAAAACAAGTTCAAAATCTTATGATTAGCATGATCTTCACAAAATCCCCGAATTAAGGAGGAAAAATCGGAATTTAAGAAGCTAGCAAGACCAGAAGAGGTTTTCGCGTAAGGCGTGGGCACGGCTTATTCATCCTGAACTACCGCAGAAGAAGTCTTCAGTTAAGCGTGGCACGCCTTACCAGTCCGTACATCCTTAAATTAGGGTTATGAATTTACAAGGAAAAAAGAGTTTAATGACGACTGAAGACTCTTTTGAATTATTCTTATCTTTAGAAAAAGATGAGGGCATTTAAAACTCCTATTTTTGTTTAAGGCAAACTTCTTTATCTAGAATAGGAAAATCCTTATAAAAGGGGAGCTAGGACCATTAGTTTTACATCAAGTTTTACATTAAGTTTTCTTTATTTTCTTTTGGTTTTCTTTCAATTATGAGTAGCTAAATACTTTTGTTCCAACTGGAGGATAATTGAAGCTTTGGTTCTTCAAGGATTGTGAGATCTAAATAATTTTCATTGTTTTTTACTTCTTTGCTATTTATATATCTTCTGTTTTTATTAAGAATTATTGTCTTGATTGATTGTGCAAAGGATTCGTTGTTCAATTATCAAGTTGATAAATTACCATTTAGAACTTTAAATCCGTAATTGTTTAAACGTTCTAATATTAGTGGTAAAGTAACATGGTTGATTATGATTATGTTATGAAGGTATATAACCTAGTCTAAATGAATCAAGCTTGTGTATTCGTTGGCTAGAATTGTGGTCCCTCTAGTGATTAATGTTGTTGGTGGATTAAATCTTAAGAGCTTGTCTAGGGTTGTTCATTAACTAGGGAAATAATCAAAGAGCTTCTCTTGATTATCGAGAAACTAAGGAGAGACATGTTGTTAGAGCTTCTTAATAACCATAACCAATTTAGTGAAAAGTAGAAGATTTTATCATTGCATCTATGATCAATTCTCTGAACCAATTATGAAATTATACCTTTAGTTGGATATTTGCTTAATATTAATTTCTCTCAATTCTTAGTTGATTAGATCTGCTTTTTATTTTTACTTTTCTCAATTTTAAAACCCCTTTTTTTGCTTTAATTTTCATTAAAATAAATCTACCCAATCCCTGTGGATTCGACCTTCTTATCGCTATTACAATTTTATATTTCCAAAAGCAAGTATTATTATTTTTTGGATTCGACACCCACCAAATTTTTGGCACCGTTGCCGGGGATTGGTGTTATTTAGATTTATTTTGATGCCCCGTTCTTCTCATGCAGGTGAACTCCAATACGATCCTGAAATCTAGAAGACCGCTCGTAGGTTAAGAAAAGAAACTAACTTGCGCAACAACCAAGCTTCTTATTCTTCATCCCCTGAATCAGAATCTGCAGTCAACTTGGTTGATTCATCCAGCGATTCTGAAATAGAAGGAACAATGGCCAACGAAGAAATAACTCTAAGAGAATTGGCTGCACCAAATGTGAATCAACAACCGCTCTGCATTGACTACCCAGCTTTGGAGGTAGCTTTTGAATTAAAATCTGGTTTGATTCATTTGTTGCCTACTTTGCATGGACTTGAGAATGAAGATCCTAACAAGCATTTGAAGGAATTTCATGTGGTATGTTCAAGTATGAGACCGCAAGGAGTGACTGAAGAGCATATAAAACTGCGCGCTTTTCCGTTCTCGCTAACCGATAGAGCTAAAGATTGGCTCTTCTATTTACCCCTGGTTCTGTAACTACTTGGGCTGAGATGGCAAGGAAGTTTCTTGATAAATTTTTCCCTGCTTCAAGAGCCGCTGACATTCGAAGGGAGATATGTGGAATAAAACAAAAAGATACTGAGACTCTTCACGAGTATTGGGAACGATTCAAACAACTGTGTGCCAGCTGCCCTCAACATGGGATTTCTGAGCAAATTCTCATCCAATATTTCTATGAAGGATTACTACCCATGGAGAGGAAGATGATGCACGCAACTAGTGGAGGCGCCATAGTGAATAAGACTCCTCACGATGCTAGGGAATTGATCTCCATCATGGCTGCCAATTCAAAATAATTTGGCTTTAGACAAGACACATCTTCAAGAAGGGTGAATGAGGTAGGTTCGTACTCCATTGAACATCAACTATCGTATCTTACCTTCCTTGTTCAACAACTAGTTGTAGAAAAACGCAACAAGTGAAAGCTTGTGGGATATGTGTTACGATAGGTCACCCAACTGACATGTGCCCTACACTTCAACATGATTCTCATGAGTACGCCAATGAAGTTGGAAGGTTTCCAGATCCACCACAAAGGAAGTATGATCCTTACTCAAATACCTATAATCCAGGATGGAGGGATCATCCTAACCTTAACTATGGACCAAGACCATCATAATTCCAGCGTTTTCCACCTGAGCAGTCTTCTTCAAAGCCAGGTATGTCCCTAGAAGAAATTGTCAAATCACTTGCAACTAATACACAACAATTTCAACAAGAGACAAGAACAAGCATACAAAATTTGGAGAATCAAATGAGTCAATTGGCATCCTCCGTGAGTCAGTTAGAATCCCAATGTAATTTACCTTCATAAACCATTGTTAATCCAAAACAAAATGTTAGTGCAATCACATTGAGAAGTGGAAAGGAGTTGAAGGAACCTAGTCCATTAGCACATGGGAGAGCCATAGAGGAAGAAACTAAAAAGGAAGTTGTTGCTCCTCAAACTCAGAAAGACCAACCTAAAGGACTCAAAAGCCAAAAAACTGAAGGAATTTGTCATAGAACCTCCTTTTCCCTCTAGATTCGCTAAATCCAAGAAAGAAGCAGAAGAGAAAGAAATTCTTGAGACATTTCGCAAGATTGAGGTAAATATTCCTTTACTTGATGCAATTAAACAAGTACCTCGATATGCTAAAGTTCTTAAAGAATTATGCACCAACAAGAGAAAGCTCAAGGGTAATGAAAAGGTAAGTATGGGGGAGAATGTTTTAACTGTCCTCCAGAAAAAACTACCCCCAAGTGCAAAGACCCATGTATGTTTACTATCCCTTGTAAACTCAGTAATGTTAGGATTTAAAGAGTAATGTTAGATCTAGGAGCCTCAACAAATATCATGCCTCTTTCTATTTACTCATCTCTGAATGTTGGCCCTTTGAAAGAAACATGAGTGATTCTGCAACTTGCTGATAGATCTAATGTATATCCTGAGGGAGTTTTAGAGGATGTTTTGGTGCAAGTTAATGAATTGGTTTTTCCTGCAGATTTTTATGTGCTTGATATGCAAGAAGATGATTATTCTAAATCAACATCAATTTTGTTAGGAAGACCATTTTTGAAAACAGCTAGGACAAAAATTGATGTAGATGATGGTACACTTACCATGGAATTTGATGGTGAAGTTATTAAATTCAATATTTATGATGCCATGAGATGTCCTAGTGATGTGTCCTCTATTTTTTTCATGGATTTTATTGACCCTTTAGCATAGGAAACTTTTAATAAAAATGAAGATGACAAGTTGAAAGATACACTCAACATGAATTTCACTTCTGAAGGATTGCAGGGAATCATGAAAAAGTCTGTGTTGGATCTTGATTTGCAAGATACAATCCAAGAACTAGAATCACTCAAACCCATAAGGTATGATGTATCTTATATTGAGTAACCTCTTTCTCATACCAAGCTTCTTCATTCTCTTGTGCAAGCACCAAAATTGGAAACGAAGCCTTTGCCAAATCATCTGAAGCATGTATATTTAGGAGAAGAGAAAACTATTCTGGTGATCATTCCCAACAAACTCTCTCGCTTAGAAGAAGAAAAGTTGATTCGAATGCTTAGAGAGTACAAGGAAGCTATTGGGTGGAGAAAAAGTTTCTCTATTGTTGAAACACAAAGTTTGGATACAGGTTAAATGTTTAAGGTCAACGATCATCGTTTGAAACCTTTTTATGAAGGTTCTCTGGCGCATACTACTGGTCAAACTATTTTGGAGTACCCAACTTAAGATGATTGAGAAGCTACAACGTCTAGCCAAAGACGTTAAAGAAAGGCGCTCTTGGAAGGCAACCCAATTTTTCCTTTTTCAATTTCTATTTTCGTTGTTTTTATTTTTATTTTTTTCCTTGACTTATTGGAGTACAATTAATCTTGTTTTCCTCTTTAGGTCAGAAAATGAATTTTTGTAACCCGTGGGCACACCTTACAAAAGCAGAATTATTCCTAAAGTCTCTCACTATCCAGAAGATGTTTTTGTATAAGACGTGCCCACATCTAAACTCAACACCACTTTTGGTTTAGGAAGCAAGATTCAAAGAAACTTTTTAAAATATAAATATGCTTATATTTTCTTGATTTT
This sequence comes from Hibiscus syriacus, assembly GCF_006381635.1. Taxonomy (NCBI): domain Eukaryota; kingdom Viridiplantae; phylum Streptophyta; class Magnoliopsida; order Malvales; family Malvaceae; genus Hibiscus; species Hibiscus syriacus. The sequence continues at coordinate 1,671,331 of NW_024062691.1, forward strand.
CTGTGCTCCTTCAGAAGAATGCGCGTCACAAACCGTCTTCGCGCTCTACCTGACCCACGTCTCCACTCAGACCGATAACCAACCCAACCAACGCACAGTGCCCTTACCCCCAGCTCATGACAGATATTGTGGTTGATGCTCAACATTTTCAGGGGAGTTTGCTGCTCTTATTCTTTTATGGTTTGTTGCTTCAATTTTTTTTATTTCATACATGGTTTTGCTCTGAACATAATGTTGCTTCATTTAAAAAAAAGTATGGTTTAGTTCTTTTTTGTGATTTTTTTCTTAAAAATTCCAGATTCTTTCGATATTTATCTTTATATGATTTGGATTGTTGTGAATTATCGAATTAAGTTGAAGTATAATAGGGGATTAGCTTGAGTAGTTGAATTCTTATTTGCTACACACTGGTTGATTACTCTTGATGACTGATTGAATGAAAAATATGTGGGAGTTAATACATGTTTACCCTTTTTGTGAGTTTTTGGGCCAATGAGCACTCACTTTCAGCATGCTCCATTTCTTGATTGAGTGATTGCCATACATAGTTAATTTTTCTAGAACTTGCTTTGTTATATATGTCGAAGACCACATTTTAGAATTAGATGCATCAAGAACGATAAGGGCATTTAGGTGAAACCACTTTTAGCTTTCGTAAAGAGCCTACCCTAATTATCATCATTGGAAAGCCAATTTTGAGCCTGAGCCTCTTTGTTTGAGATTAACCATGGTACAAGTAAACATCAAATCCTTTTTGTTAATTTCCCCTCTTGTGAACCTTGAATTGGAGGATTGTATGAGTTTCTTCACATGAGAATTCAAATTATCTTAAGAAGATCAGAAGATGTTGGAATATAGTGATTCGAGTTGCAATCTCTTTCATTGAAAAAAAAGAAAAAAAAAAAAAAAAAAAAAAGAAGCAAAATTGTGCAAATGAAATAAAGAAAGAGAGATTGTGCAATGAAAAAAAAGTTATATGGCTTGAAGAGAACATGTTGAGTTAATCGATCGACGGAATCGGCCAAGAGGGGGGTGAATTGGCAATTAAAAATTTCGTGGAAGCTTTTGCAGAAAAATTGAAAGTAATTGCACAACGATTTACAGTGGTTCAACTTTCTCAAACAAAGTCTATGTCCACTACCTTAACTATCCACACTAAGGATTTTCCAACAAATTCACTAATTTGTTCTTTTTTTTAGGCCAAAGAGATAACCTTAAAAAATCCCTCAAGAGTATACCCCAACTCTTGAGAACACTCTTTTTCCCAAAGAGAAGATTACAAATTTGCAAACTTACAAGAAAACCTCACAAGGTAAGATGTTTGCACAATTCTAGAACAAGAAAAGAACACTCAAAGATAATTACAAATGAGCACAAATGCTGTTCTTGAAAGCAATATGAATATTGAAAGGAAAATTGGCTTGATTTGCACAAACTTGGTGTTTGATGCTTTCTCTCTTGTTTCTCTATGATTTCTTGTTGATCAAGGGCTTCAGAACTTGTTTAAATACACCTTGAATCTCTTCTGAATGTTGGGGATGATTAGTGAAGATCATATAGCCGTTTTAGTGTGAAAACAATTAATAAAACAGTTTGGAGCGTGGGGGGAATCGGTACCCCCTATGGGGAATCGGTTCCCTAAGTGTAAAATTCAAATATTTCGACCGTTGAACAGGGGGGAATCGGTACCCCATATGAGGGAATCGGTTCCCTCCGAGCATTCTGGAAATCTCGAAGCCAAACCATTCAGGGGGGAATTGGTACCCCCTTGGGGGGGAATCGGTTCCCTCTGAGCAATCTGGAATTTTTGGCTTTGAAATGGTTCGAAATACTTTGAAAGATTATTTTGAAATTGTTTTAAGATTAAAACTTAATTTTACACTTAAGTAAGGATTAAAAATGATTTTTGAAATATTTTGAGTAATGTTTTGATATTCGAATAATTATATCGAATATACTTAGAAAATCATTTTGGAAAATCTTAAAATTCATTTAACTTAATTTGTTATATCGAAACATCAAAATGTTTTCAACAATCTCCCCCTTTTTGATATAACAAAACATTTTAGTAATTTTAAGATTTTGAAATCAAGTTTTGAAATTACTCCCCCTTACTTTAACACTTCTCCCATTTATCATTTTAAAAACACACTTAAAACACTTAAAACATTAAAACACTTAAAACACACTTCTCCCCCTTTTTGTTAAATAAAAAAGATTCAAATAAAAGTGAAAAATATTAAGCCAATTGATTAGGTATATATATGCATAAGCTGCTAAGATCACAATCAAGAGAACCGTTAGCCATTAGTTCCTTAATCAATATTCATAAATAATGTGATATGGAAAAATTGGTCATATTGCTAATAATGATGTAAATGATGCAATAATAAATAAATCACACCAAACATATAAGTTCAAACCATCCAAACAAATCCAAACAAAATCACAATCCTCAAATTCAAACATCCCAAAATATTCAAAATGTTAAAACAATAAGTTTGGAAAACAAATTAAAACATAGAATCAAACATCTGTAGGAGGATCGGGAGGAGGAAAACGAGCTCGCATAGCGGCCATTTCGTTAGTGAGGTCATTAATACGTGCGTTGGTTGCTTCATTATTTGCACGCATTTCCCGAAGAATTTCTAATTGTTGAGCTCCCATTGTGGATAAATGGGACTCTATAGAAATAAAGCGCGAATCCATGGTCGCATATCGGTAATCAAATGTCTCCATAAAAGATTGAAAATATGGAGGCATTTGAGTCGATTGTTGTGCTTGCTCTTCGGGCTACTCTTCGGCCTGCTCAGGTTCAACTTCAGCTTCATCGATGTCTCGCATTAGTTGCTCAAGCTCGAGATCTTCGTCAGCTTCGGGTGGAGCTCGTGAAGAACTAGCTCCCGGAGTAGTTGCAGAAGATCGAACCCATTCCCCGGTTTCCTTATCCTTAATCCATCCCGCTCTCGTTAAGGAAAGAAGGTTAATTTGTTTTTTAAGAGGAAAAACGACATCTAGACTGACTTTAAGCCCAGCTTTGGAAAACAGATTACTCAAAATACAACCGTAAACAAGAGATGAACAAAGTTTTTTATTAGGAACAAGATTTACGGTTTTAACAATTTCAGCAAAAATAATCTGAGGTTGGTTGATTTTAATATTGTTTTCGAAACAATGTAACCACCAAAGATCTAAGGCTCTAAGAGTAGAATAACGACCTCCAGATGGTCAAAACCACCAAGAAATCATTAGATGAAGAAAACGTTCATGAAGGTCTAGAACACTTGCATTATCCCTTCTTTTATAACGAGATCCTAAAACCTGTTTTTCATTTGAAATCCTTCATTATCTAATCCGAATATATGGTATGTAAGCCGAGTCAATATATAAGAATTGTCCTAGAAGGTAGGAACGAATTCCTATGGTTTCGGTTTCAGTTTGGTCTTTAACACAAACGACATTAGAATAGAAAATACGAACAAGTTGATGGTAAACGATGGGTTCAAGGTCAAAGAGTTTATCAAATTTCCACTCTTGTAAAAGAGGAAGATATTTAAAATTGATAGCTAACATAGCTTGACGAGAAGGAATACGTTCTTCCCGGATTTTGTAAGAGTCGAAATATTGATAATACCAAAAACGGTGGTTTCTAGGACCAGGATGATTGAAACATGAATTTTGGATAGTCAAATTAGGATCAATAGGATTAGGATTAGAAATTGGAATAGGTGGAGGATTTGGAGGTGGATTTGGTTGTCGGTGTGAACGACTAGATGAAGACCTAGCACGTTTAGGATTAGACATGCTGAAGAAAATCGAAATAGATTGAATAACCTGCAAATTTAAAAACAAATGTATGCAATTCAATTAATCCCAAAACTCAAATGAGTCCTCAATATTTCAAGGTTCTCTAAATCAATCCTAATAGGCAAAGTTTTTGAAAAACTTTTGAAAAATATGGTTTTGAGAAACAATATATGTATAGTTTTTATAACAACAACATAATTTAATCAAAACACAATAATTTGAAAATTAACAATTTTTTTTTATTTCGAAAAATTAAAATTTTTGGAAAATTCTTGTGTTTTTGATGAAATTAGTTGTAACATCTAGTTTCTAATCACTAAATAATCAATGCCCGATCACTATTTTAACCTAGAACTAATTAAAACTAATCCTATGTTCAAAAACAATGAAATAGAGAGTTTAGAAAAATTTACCTTGAAAGATGAAGATTGAGGGGATTTAGATGTTGTTTGCACATTTTTGATGATTCCAACAGGTTTAGAGGATGATATTTGAAGTGAATTCGATTAAAAACGTTGATTTGAGATAAAAATGGAGATTTGAGTGCTTAGAGGGTGAGAAACGGCGGAAGGAAGAAGAAAAAAGGAGGGTTTTTGTGTTTTGAAGGGTTCTGCCCGATTTTAACAGAACCCCAGGGGGGTATCGATTCCCCTGTGGGGGGTATCAATTCCCCTGTGGGGGGAATCAGTTCCCCTTCAAAGGGGGAATTGGTTCCCTCATGGGGGGATCGATTCCCTATGCACCAAAATGCTAAAATCTGACTTTTAAGCACATAAAATGCTAAATTAATCTTCTCTAGTGGTATAGGCAACTCATATATTGAAAAATAATTATGTTCAAACAATTAAATTAATCTTTAAACATTAATTGAACATAAAATTAATTTTCACCAAGAATCATAAACTCCCCCTAACTAATAGCAAGAATGCAATCAAAAATTATTATTATAAGCATTTTTCAGTATTTATTAAAAGTGCTAAATTATTTTAAACACTAAGTGAAGATAGGTTAGTTAAACCTAATTCTCTTCTAAGTGTCCAAAACCTTTCCTTGTCTAAGGGTTTTGTAAAGATATCCGCTAATTGATGCAAAGTATCAACATATTCTAAAACTACATCTTCCTTAGTGACATGGTCTCTAATGAAGTGATGTCTTATTTCAATGTGCTTAGTTCTAGAGTGTTGGATGGGACTTTTAGTGAGACAAATAGCACTAGTATTGTCACACTTGATAGGAATGGTACCTACTTCAATTCCATAATCAAAAAGTTGTTGTTTCATCCATAAAACTTGTGCACAACAACTACCGGCTGAAATGTATTCCGCTTCAGTGGTAGATAATGCAACACAATTTTGTTTCTTTGAAAACCAAGAAATCAGCATATTTCCAAGGAATTGGCAAGTACCGGAGGTGCTTTTCCCATCTAATTTGCATCCTCCATAATCCGCATCAGAAAAGGCATGCAAGCTAAAGCTAGAGTCTCTAGGATACCAAATTCCTAAACTAGGAGTGTCCTTAAGGTATCTAAAGATTCTCTTAACAGCTAGTAAATGTGATTCTTTAGGACATGATTGAAACCTAGCACACAAGCAAACACTAAACATAATATCCGATCTACTTGCGGTTAGATAAAGGAATGAACCAATCATGGATCTATATAATTTAACATCCACACATTTACCTCCTTCATCTAAATCAAGCTTTGTTGAGGAGCTCATTGGAGTGTTATGAGGTTTCCCATTTTCCAGTCCAAACTTCTTGAGCATATCTTTGACGTACTTAGGTTGATTAATGAAGATGCCATCTTTTCTTTGCTTGATTTGGAGTCCCAAGAAAAATGAGAGCTCCCCCATCATGCTCATCTCAAACTCACTTTGCATTAGCTTAGAAAATTCTTGGCAAAGAACATCATTAGTAGAACCAAATATTATATCATTAACATAAATTTGAACTACTAATAAATCTTTACCTTTTCTCTTTAAAAAAATGTAGTGTCAACCTTTCCTTTTAAAAAACCTTTTTCAATTAAAAATTTGACAATCTTTCATACCAAGCTCTAGGAGCTTGTTTTAAACCATAAAGAGCTTTTGTCAATTTTAAAACATGATCCGGAAAATTTGAATCTTCAAAACCTGGAGGTTGTTCCACGTACACTTCTTCTTTTATAAAACCATTTAAAAATGCACTTTTAACATCCATTTGATATAATTTAAATTCATTGAAACATGCAAATGCTAATAACATTCTAATTGCTTCCATCCTAGCTACGGGAGCGTATGTTTCATCATAGTCTATGCCTTCTTCTTGAGTATAGCCTTGAGCAACAAGTCTAGCCTTGTTCCTCACTATATTACCACTTTCATCAAGTTTATTTCTAAAAACCCATCTAGTACCTACAGTAGATTTATTACTAGGCCTTTCAACTAATGTCCATACTTTACTTCTCTCAAATTGATTTAATTCTTCTTGCATAGCCATAATCCAATGTTCATCTTTTAATGCTTCTTTGATGTTCTTAGGCTCTATGCATGAAATAAATGCAACATAATTACAGATATTTCTAAGAGAAGATCGAGTAGTTACCCCTTTTGATGGATCACCTATAATTTCACCATCCTTGACATAGTTGTACTCTCTTGGAAAAGATACTTCCCTTTCTTCACTGGTTAGATTCTCGAGGGGATCATGAGTTTCCTCATCTTTTGTTTCTTCCTTTGATGATGATTCTCCAACGTCATGTCTAACGTCATTTGCTTGTACAATACCTACATCATCATTAACAGAAGAATCCTTTCTCGGAAGGGGATTATCATCGAAAACAACATGTATAGACTCTTCTACAACTAAAGTTATTTTATTAAATACACGATAAGCTTTAGAATTTAAGGAATAACCCAGAAAAATTCCTTCATCACTTTTAGCATCAAATTTGCCAATTTTTTCTTTACCGTTGTTTAAAACAAAACATTTACATCCAAAAGGATGAAAATAGCTAATGTTAGGCTTTTTATTTTTGATAATTTCATATGGAGTTTTCTTTAAAATTGGCCTAATCATTACTCGATTTACAACATAACAAGTGGTATTTGTGGCTTCGTCCCAAAAATATTTTGGCAAATTATTTTCACAAAGCATGGTTCTAGCCATTTCTTCTAAAGTTCGATTTTTCCTCTCAACAACTCCATTTTGTTGAGGGGTTCTAGGTGCTGAAAAATTATGGCTAATACCATTAGAATTACAAAACTCAATAAATCCAAGATTTTCAAACTCAGTTCCATGATCACTTCTAACACTAGTGATAGAGTAACCTTTTTCATTTTGGATTATTTTTGAAAATGTGATGAAATTTTCTAATGCTTCATCTTTAGTGCTTAAGAATAGAACCCAAGTGTATCTAGAATAGTCATCTACTAAGACAAATGCATATTGTTTTTCTCCCAAGCTAGTAGTTCTAGTTGGCCCAAAAAGATCTAAATGGATCAATTGTAATACTCTACTAGTTGATACATCATTAATAGATTTAAAAGAAACTCGCTTTTGTTTTCCTTTAGCACAAGCATAACAAATTTTATCATTATCAAATTTAAGCTTAGGCAACCCTCTTACTAAGTCTCCTTGAATTAACCGTTGCAAAACACTCATACTAGAATGACCTAGTCTCCTATGCCATAACCAACTATCATGCTCATCCTTAGCAACTAGGCATAAATTAGTCTTATCAATAGAATCTAAATGCACCATGTAAATGTTTCCTATTCTATGACCAACAAGCATAATCCGATTAGATGCAATGTCAATGACTTTACAACCATTAATTTCAAATAAGACATTGAATCCTTTATCGCATAATTGACTAATACTCAATAGATTATGCTTTAATCCATTCACATATAAAACATTCTTAATTTGTATGGAAGAGGTATTACCTATTGTACCAATACCTTCAATGTGACCTTTTGAATTGTCTCCAAAAGTCACTTCTCCTCCATTTTTGGCGTTAAGCTCAATGAACCGACTTTTTGTCTCCGGTCATATGTCTTGAGCATCCACTATCAAGGTACCATAAATTTGAATTTGTTTCCCGTGCCTTGTAGCAATGCTCATTTCCCTACAAACATAGATTAATTTTTGATTTTTGGTACCCAAATTCTTTTGGGTCCATATTCATTAGTTTCCAAAATCCTAGTCCCCTTAGGTATCCATTTGTGTAGGATATTTTTATCTTTAGTAGTAATGAGTTCTTTAGGAACCCACATACTTCTAATGATTTTTCCATTAGAGGTTCTTTGGGGACCTCTATGATTGTAGTTTCTAAAACTTTTCTAACAAAGTTGGATTTTGAATTTCCACCTTTTTCAAAATGTTTTGTTCCAACTTTATCAAAAGAAGTTTTAAGATCATCAATTTTCTTTTGATGATCATCATTGATCTTTGAAAGTAAATTTTGCAAATCTAAATTTTTTCTTTTCAAACTCTTCTAGTTTGATTTGCAAATCTTTGATTTTACTTTCAAGATCGTTGTTGGTTTTGGATATGAGTTTTTTTTTTCATTTTTCAATTTTGAAACATCATTTTTATATTTTAAAAACAATTTCTCATAATCCGAAGCCAACCCATTGTACTCCTCAAATAACTCATCATAAGATAAATCATCAAAATCGGATGAGTTAGAGGTTACCTTAGAATCTTCCCCGAATGCCATCAAGCACAAGTTTGCTACTTCTTGTTCCTCTTCATAGGAACTTTCTTCATCGCTCCATGTAGCCACATGAGCCTTGTGCTTATTCTTTGATTGACCCTTTTTCTTCAATTGTGGGCAATCATATTTGACATGCCCCGACTTTTTGCATTCATAGCAAATGATTGGGTCCTTCTCTTTTGGTTCATTTTTGAGGCCTTCGTTTCGTTTGAATTTTCTTCCTTGGTAAGGTCTCATCATTTTTCTGAACCGTTTGGAAAAAAATGCCATTTCCTCGTCATCATCATCATTATTAGAATCACTCTCATCTTTTGTGGATTTGAGAGCAACTCTAATATTTTTCTTCTTCTCCTTTTCCTTTGGCGTCTCTTCAACTTTATCAAGGTCCACCTCATCTTCAAGCATCATCTCATGAGTGAGGAGTGAACCGATAAGTTCTTCAAGAGTTAAGGACGATAGGTCCTTAGACTCGATGATTACCGTCTTCTTTGATTGCCATGATTTTGGGAGGGAGTATACTAACTTCCTCACAAGCTTTTCATTTGAGATGATCTCTCCATATGATTTGAGACCATTGACAATCGTTGAAAATCTATCCGTCATAGCTTTGATGTCTTCATTTGGTTTCATCCTGAAATTTTCATAGCTATGCGTTAGAATACTAATTTTTGATTTCTTTACCTCATCTGTACCTTCATGTGTGACTTGAAGCTTGTCCCATATTTCTTTGGCGGTTGTACACGATGAAACTCTTCCGTATTCATCTGGTCCAAGAGCACAAAAAATAATATGGATGGCTTTGGAGTTGAGCTGAAACATTCTTGTCTCTCCTTCACTCCACAACCTTGGATGAGTGAGAGGTTTGATGTATCCTTCTTCTACAACATTCCATGCTCCCATGTCACTTGCTTGAATGAAGTACATCATTCTATTCTTCCAATAGGCATAGTTAGCTCCATTGAAGAAATGAGGCTTGTTGACGGGCATCGAATCGAGACCGGAGTCGAAGTTTGAAGCGGAGGCCATTGATGACTTTAATAATCGATATAACTCTTCCCGAATTGACTCAAGAGGTGATTAAACCTTCAAATAAGTTAGGCTCTGATACCAATTGTTGAGTTAATCGATCGACGGAATCGGCCAAGAGGGGGTGAATTGGCAATTAAAAATTTCGTGGAAGCTTTTGCAGAAAAATTGAAAGTAATTGCACAGCGATTTACAGTGGTTCGACTTTCTCAAACAAAGTCTACGTCCACTACCTTAGCTATCCACACTAAGGATTTTCCAACAAATTCACTAATTTGTTCTTTCTTTTGAGGCCAAAGAGATAACCTTACAAAATCCCTCAAGAGTATACCCCAACTCTTGAGAACACTCTTTTTCCCAAAGAGAAGATTACAAATTTGCAAACTTACAAGAAAACCTCACAAGGTAAGATGTTTGCACAATTCTAGAATAAGAAAAGAACACTCAAAGATAATTACAAATGAGCACAAATGGTGTTCTTGAAAGCAAAATGAATATTGAAAGGAAAATTGGCTTGATTTGCACAAACTTGGTGTTTGATGCTTTCTCTCTTGTTTCTCTATGATTTCTTGTTGATCAAGGGCTTCAGAACTTGTTTAAATACACCTTGAATCTCTTCTGAACGTTGGGATGATTAGTGAAGATCATATAGCCTTTTAGTGTGAAAACAATTAATAAAACAGTTTGGAGCGTGGGGGGAATCGGTACCCCCTATGGGGAATCGGTTCCCTAAGTGTAAAATTCAAATATTTCAACCGTTGAACAGGGGGGAATCGGTACCCCCTATGAGGGAATCGGTTCCCTCCGAGCATTCTGGAAATCTCGAAGCCAAACCATTCAGGGGGGAATCGGTACCCCCTTGGGGGGGAATCGGTTCCCTCTGAGCAATCTGGAATTTTTGGCTTTGAAATGGTTCGAAATACTTTGAAAGATTATTTTGAAATTGTTTTAAGATTAAAACTTAATTTTACACTTAAGTAAGGATTAAAAATGATTTTTGAAATATTTTGAGTAATGTTTTGATATTCGAATAATTATATCGAATATACTTAGAAAATCATTTTGGAAAATCTTAAAATTCATTTAACTTAATTTGTTATATCGAAACATCAAAATGTTTTCAACAGAACATTTGAAGATTGAGTTCCATGTGGATAAGTTTTATGACTCCTTCAATAAAACAACTCAAATTCCTCTCTTACCAAACCTCACCTAAGCCCTATTACACCTTGTTTAAGATACTTAGGTTTTTATGCATTCAATTTATTGACTAGTGGTGGGGATGTGATAGGTTAGCAAGCATATGGTAAAATTTTCTATGTTTTGGCTGAGAGTTTGTGACCCCTTAAACTTCGAGCGTATTGAGTGAATCCAATATGGTATTAGATCCCACATTTTGATTTCGAAAAGATTGATGGAGTGATTATTCATGTGTGTTGGTTTATGAGAATTTCTTCTACGAATTGCTCGTTCCTTACTTATGTCTTGATTTGAGTCTTTAAGGCATGACAATTTTGATTGTGGAAGGATGAACAAAGGAAGAAGAAAGATTGATGTTTAGAAGAGTTATGAATTTGAATTATTGTATGCTTGAGGACAAACATTGGTTTAAGTGTAGGGGAATTTGATAAGATGCATATTAGACATATATTCTATGATATTTTCCTCATATTTGAATAATTACAATTAATTAAATTATGGATTTTGATTAAATTATGATTAGCATGATCTTCACAAAATCCTCGAATTAAGGAGGAAAAATCGGAATTCAAGAAGCTAGCAAGACCAAAAGAGGTTTTCGTGTAAGGCGTGGGCACGACTTATTCATCCTGAACTACCGTAGAAGAAGTCTTCAGTTAAGGCGTGGGCGCGCTTTACCAGTCCGTACAACTCTAAATTAGGGTTACAAATTTACAAGGGAAAAAGAGTTTAATGACGGCTGGAAGACTCTTTTGAATTATTCTTATCTTTAGAAAAAGATGAGGGCATTTAAAACTCCTATTTTTGTGGGATTTTCTTTAAGGGAAACTTCTTTATCTAGAATAGGAAAATCCTTATAAAAGGGGAGCTAGAGCCATTAGTTTTACATCAAGTTTTACATTAAGTTTTCTTTATTTTCTTTTAGGTTTTCTTTCAATTATGAGTAGCTAAATACTTTTGTTCCAACTTGAGGATAATTGAAGCTTTGGTTCTTCAAGGATTGCGAGATCTAAATAATTTTCATTGTTCTTTTACTTCTTTGCTATTTATATATCTTCTGTTTTTATTAAGAATTATTGTCTTGATTGATTGTGCAAAGGATATGTTGTTCAATTATCAAGTTGATAAATTACCATTTATAACTTTAAATCCGTAATTGTTTAAACATTCTAATATTAGTGGTAAAGTAACATGGTTGATTATGATTATGATTACGTTATGAAGATATATAACCTAGTCTAAATAAATCGAGCTTGTGTATTCGTTGGCTAGAATTGGTGGCCTCTCTAGTGATTAATGTTGTTGGTGGATTAAATCTTAAGAGCTTGTCTAGGGTTGTTCATTAACTAGGGAAATAATCAAAGAGCTTCTCTTGATTATCGAGAAACTAAGGAGAGACATGTTGTTAGAGCTTCTCAATAACCATAACCAATTTAGTGAAAAGTAGAAGATTTTATCATTGCATCTATGATCAATTCTCTGAACCAATTCTGAAATTATACCTTTAGTTGGATATTTGCTTAATATTAATTTCTCTCAATTCTTAGTTGATTAGATCTGCTTTTTATTTTTACTTTTCTCAATTTTAAAACCCTTTTTCTTTTCTTTAATTTTCATTAAAATAAATCTACCCAATCCCTGTGGATTCGACCTTGCTTATCGCTACTACAATTTTATATTTCCAAAAGCAAGTATTATTATTTGTTGGATTCGACACCCACCACCTAGAGAACCCAACCTCGACTATCAACCACCTGAAACCACCGTTGTTATGCAAGAAACAATAAAAGAGTGTTCAAATTCGTTACCTCTAATCTCTATCGATGTTCGACAATGACCATCATCGCCCTTACCAGCAGGAGCGCCATCTCGTCCCCAATAAAACACCACTGCTCACTCGCCATGACTTATCGTATAACGCCGTGAATCGTCGATTGAAGCTTTGTTAGAACCTTGTTGCAACCACTATTTTTGTGATTTTTCGGTTACATCTGCCATCGGCTTGCCTCACCACTGCCATCACTGAATTCCTCGTCGTCGTACGCTCGAAACCCAACCGAGATTGTCGCTCCATCGTCGATTTCCAGTTTGGGTAAGGTTTCAATTGTTTTCGGGTTGATTTAAATTATTCTGGTTGAATTTTGGTCTAGTTATGGTTTAATTTTGTTGATTTGGTGCACTCAAAATGCTCGGTAGTCACCCATGACCCATTCGTCATCGCCACGCGCCGTCGCGTGTGCATGGGGCTCGTCCTCCCCAGCCATGGCCCTTCTAGAAACGGTCCAAGTGGACCAAACTGACCCAAACATGTTTGAACTGGTCCGAGTCAACCCTAATCGACCTGAGTCAACCCAAACTGGTATGACCCGTTGACATTGACCCGAAATGTTGACTTTGATATGACTGTTGACCTGCCCGTTGACCATTGACATGCCCGTTGAATTTGACCGTTAACCTTTGACTTTGACCAAAAAGTCAATATTTTTTAGAAGTCATATTTTTTGTTTTTTGACGTTATGAGTTCGAACCCGAAGTCCGTTTTGTCAAATTCAAACCCGAAAGCCTCCGAATTGACCGTTAAACTCGAACATGCTTTTATAATTTAAGTAATTTAATTAAGTTCATATAATTTAAGGTTAATAACTGATTTATTTATGATGATGTCTTTAATTAATGTACTTGTGGATCTCCTGACCGTTCGTCTGGTCAACCCGGTTCCTCCCGATCTGCTCGACTACGAGAGCCCGTGGTTACTCATATAGTTATATAACCCTATTAAATATTCAGTTTAGTATATTACTATAAGTATAACCCTATTTTGATATAACCTAAGTTCGTGTACATCAGAAGATCATAGTGAAGCTGGTGCTCAATTAATCATTAATCAAAGTGTTTCTTATTCACATAGTTTCTCTCTCATAGAGTATGTTCACATCCACTAATTCAAAGTTCATATTTACTGATTCAAAGTTCACATTTCCATATTCATATGATCATAAAACATAACTAATATAATGTAAATGGAATAAAACATTAAAATATAACAGAAAATAAATATAAAGTTTTCGATCAAAAATAAGGAGGTTGTCTTATCGCAAGCCTTCCTTAGTACTGTTACAAAACCGAGAAGTTGCACTCACATTTTCCTCACAGAAGTTCTAATCCAAATCTTTAACACCTTTCGATTTGATACTTAATATGTCGATTCGTTAGAAATTGAATATGATCAATCACTATACAAAACAATCGAATATCAATATCATTCTTCGAATCAATTATATCAAATCATAATAACTTAGAATGCAAGAAACCCTACAACTCCATTTCATGTTTAGAAGTATCGATACTACCCTAACAATACTGATATTTCCCTTTAAGGGTATATATACCTCCTCATGGTACCGATACTGATATAACATTTGATGTTTTAAGGGTATCGATACCTCCTCAAGGTACTGATACCAATATGGCATTCGATGTTTTAAGGGTATCAATACCATCCTTCAGGTATCTATACTAACCTTACAGTATCGATACCTCTTCAACAGGTATCGATACTACCCTTAATAATTTCCTAGATTTTACCCTTGAAGCATCTGAGTTGTTCTAACGGTACCGATACTCGAAGCCCAGAATTGTCATTTTCACCCCAAAAATCACTCAAAATCCTCCTAAATCTCTTATATACAAATACCTTAAGCCTTTGAGCTCACCTTGATACTTCCAAATCAACTTGTACCCATTTATTACTCCCAAACATCCAAAATTTCATTAAAACACTTATATCTAAAAATCATACTATGTTTTCAACCAAACTCTTATGAAATTCTAATACTCCTAAACCTTTAATCAGACTATTGACAAGTTAAATATCTCATTAAAATTTTAAAAACTACTTCATATCAAAATTTCATTTCTAAACTCATTTTACAAATCCATGCCTAACTCAATCCTCTTAATGTTTTAATCCAATAGAAGCTTTCCTTAATCTTATACTGCCTTCACACTTCCAAAATCAAACCAAAAATTTAAGAAAAACCATAGATTTCAGAATCCTACCTTTAGGGAGGAAGCTCATGTAGAAGAAGAAAGAGCAAGAAGGAGTTTCCAGATACTCCCCAAAACCCATGTGCACATCTCCCTTAAAAGGGAAAATAAAATCCCTCTTGGAAAAGACCATATTCCCCTCTTCACTAAACCAAAATTTCTATTAAATCCTACACATAATTTCCACTATAAATCCCTGAGTTTACTGATTTATTTTAATTCAAACACTGAGTTAAGAATTCTTACAATTTGACCACTGACCCAATCATTGGGATGTTACAAATCTCCCCCTTAAGAAAATTTGTCCCCGAATTTTCATTGCACAAAAAGGTGAGGATATTGCTTTCTCATATCCTCTTCACGTTCTCACGTAGCTTCTTCTACTGTATGGTTTCTCCACAGAACCTTAACTAGTGGAATCGTCTTATTCCGTAACTGCTTGTTTTCAAAAGCTAAAATCTAAATCGACTCTTCCTTATATGTCAAATCAGATTGAACTTCAATTTCATCTGGAGTTATGATGTGTGCAGGATCAGATCGATACCTCCAAAGCATAGACATATGGAAGACATTGTAGATCTTTTCCATCTCTGGTGGCAACGCTAACTGATATACCACAGGTCCAACTTTCTTCAAAACTTCGTAGGGTCCAATGAACCTAGGACTTAGTTTTCCTTTACTCCCAAAGCGAAACACTTTTTTCCAAGGTGAAACTTTCAAAAACGCCTTATCACCTACTTGAAATTCAATATATTTTCTTTTCAAATCGGCATATGACTTTTGTCTGTCCGAGGCAACTTTCAAATTGTGCTGAATCACTTGAACCTTTTCTTCTACTTCTTTAATCAAGTATGGACCATGCACTTCTCGATCCCTTAATTCATACCAATTGAGTGGCGTTCTACACTTCCATCCATATAATGCTTCATACGGTACCATCTTGATGCTGGATTGGTAACTGTTATTATAAGCAAATTCAACAAGTGGCAAATACCTTTCCCACGATCCAGCAAAATCAATCACATACGCTCTCAACATATCTTCTAGAATTTGAATTGTTCATTCTGATTGACCATCAGTCTGAGATGAAAAGCAGTGTTAAAATTCAATCGGGTACCAAGGCTCCTTGCAAAGACTTCCAAAATCTTGAAGTGAAACTGGGATCTCTGTCAGAAACTATTGAGATTGGAACACCATGCAATCACACTATCTCCTTATAATTATAATTCTGCATGTTTCTCCATAGAGAAATCCGTTTGCACAGGGAAAAAATGTGTTGTCTTTGTAAGGCGATCCACAATAACCCAAATAGAATCCTTTTTACCCGGCGATAAAGGAAAACCCATTACGAAATCCATCGTAATGTTGTCCCATTTCCACTGAGGAATTAAAATAGGTTGCAACAAAGCCGAAGCCACCTGGTGCTCAGCTTTTACTTGTTGACAATTTAGGTACTTTGATACAAATTCCTTAATGTCTCTCTTCACGCCTGGCCACCAAAAACGCTCTTTCAAATCTTGATCAATTTTGTTTTCTCTTGGGTGCATCGTTAAAGGACTACAATGAGCTTCATATAATATATCTTTTTTCAACTCAATACTATTGGGAACACAAACTCGATTTTTGAAATATAAGCATCCATCTGACTTAACCTCGAAGTCCTTAAGTCCACCTTTATCTACTCGATTAAACCAAGCTAAACACTTATCGTCCTTCCCTTACAATTCTTTAATCCGCTCTAACAATAATGGTTTCAACATTAATGCACCATTCGAGCTTTCAAACTACGCAAAGCGATAAAAGTCTTTCGACTAAGAGAATCCACTACAACATTGGCTTTCCCGATATAGTAGTCAATGATTGCATCATAATCTTTTAACAACTCCATCCACCTTCTTTGTCTCAAATATAACTCCTTTTGCATCAACAAATACTTCAAACTCTTATGATCGATGAATATGTAGCAACACTTACCATACAAATAGTGCCTCTAAATTTTTAATGCAAAAACCACAGCTGCTAACTCCAGATCATGCGTCAGATAATTCTTTTCATGAGGATTAAGTTGTCTTGAAGCATAAGCAATTATCTTCCCATCTGGCATTAAGCCACATCCTAACCCATTATGAGAAGCATCGCTGAAAATCGTGAAATCCTTGTTTGATTCTGGTTGCACCAACACCGAAGCTTCAATCAGAACTTTCTTCAATGTTTCAAAGCTCTCCTGGCAATCAGGAGTCTATTCAAAATATACATCATTTATTAACAATTTGGTTAAAGGCAGAGATATTATCGAATTTTTTTTGACAAACCTCCGATAATAACCTGTGAGACCTAAGAAACTTCGAACTTCCGACACATTTTTTAGAATCTCCGATTCTAACACAGCTCTAACTTTTTATGGGTCTACCCAAATACCCTCTACAGAAACCACGTGTCCAAGGAATATTACTTAAGATAACCAAAACTCATACTTTGAGAACTTTGCATAAAGCTTCTTATCTCGCAATGTTTGAAGAACCACATAAAGATAGACAGCATGCTCCTCCCTTGACTTTGAATACACTAAGATGTCATTATTAAAGACGACCACAAAATTATCAAGGTACGGTTGAAAAATTCTATTCATCAAGTCCATAAACGATGCAGGTGTGTTAGTTAACCCGAATGGCATTACTACAAATTTGTAATGACCATACAGAGTCCTAAATGCTGTTTTTGGAACATCTTTTTCTTGAATTTTTAGCTGATAATACCTTGAATATAAATCGATCTTTAAAAACACGACCGCTCCCTTGAGTTGATCAAATAAATCATCTATCATTGGAAGATGATACTTGTTCTTTATGGTTACCTTGTTAAGTTGACGATAATATATACAAATGCGCACCGAACCATCTTTCTTCTTTACGAATAACACTGGAGTATCCCAAGGTGACATACTAGGTCTAATGAATCCTTTATCTAAAAGCTCCTGCAACTGAGCCTTTAACTCTTTTAATTCTTTCGGGACTATCCTGTAAGGAGCCATTGAAATCGGTACTGATTCAGACATCACCTCAATCTGAAACTCAACCTCCCTATCTGGAGGTAACACAGGCAAATAATCTGAAAATACTTTTAGAAACTCTCTAACTGTCGGAATATCTTCAAGCTTCCTTTCATTAACTCTTGTATCGATTACATTAGCAATGTACGCTTGACATCCTTGCAACATTAACTTCCAAGCTGACATCACCGATATCACATTAGCTAAAGGATGGATTCTTTCGCTGGCCATACTAACTTCCAATCCCACAAGACTTGTTAACTGAACTCGCTTAAGTCAACAATCCACGTTGGCATAATAATGATAAAATCAATCCATCTCAAGAATAACCTCAAATTATTCAAAGGGTAATTCCATTAGACTAGCAGGGAATTTAATTCCCTGAATCCTTATGGGATACCCTTTACAGACTTGTCTCACCCGAGCACTATTTCCTAATGGATTCGTCACAATCATCTCACTACGAATAGGCTCTAACGGAAGGTTCAAATCTTTAACCAATTTACTACTGACATAAGAATAATTCGATCCTGAATCAATCAAAACTAAAACAGATTTACCAGCGATCTGAAAAGTACTTGCAATGATTTTCGGATCATCACAATCTTCACTGGTCTTCAGGTTGTAAACACGAGCGGTAGAATGCACTTCAGGTTGAGTGGTAGACTCAGATTGATTCATTCCTCTTCCTCGACCTATTCATCTCATTGGTGCAGCCAGAGATCTCTCTGTTTGGACAGCTCTCCCGTCATCATTAGACAGACTCGAATAAAATGCCCTGCATCTCCATATTTAAAACAAGCTCTAGATACCCGTCTGTACACTCTACTATAGTTTTTCCCACAATGCTAACACGGTTTTGGCTTGTCCCATACCTCTGATACCATTAAATGTAACATCACTGACCCGTATCTAACCCAGATACGAATCTGAAGTGTCACATTTGACTTTTCAAAACTTATAAAATTCATAATTAAGAACAAGTTTAAGGTTTTGTATCAAAATAAAACAGCATAAACCTCTTTAATAAGATAATCATTTAACATACATTTCTACATAAAATCTTAATAATTTACATAAATACCAAAATGTAAGAGTTTACAAAATTGAATAGAGCATTTGCAAATTAAATGATTAATACATGCCAACAATTGTAATATTACAAAACACCTACATTTAATTTGTTCTGATCTAATCTTCAAAAGTGTATGCTATCCACGCTAACTTCATTCTTATGCTTTCTTCAAACCTACACGTGAGAAAAATCACACGCTAAGTCGATGACTTAGTGAGGAAATACTAATAGTGCTAACTTATTAACATAAATCTTATTTGTTTTACTCAAAATATTTTACAAAGATCTTTCTTTATTTTTATATGAAAGGTATACTTATAAATAGTTATACTTTGTATGTATTTGTTTCAAGTGCCCAAGGTATACTACTGAGAACTCTAGGTATTTGAGTACTATGAGGTTGTGCACTAATGTTATCACTAAACTCGTAATTTGCACTGAAGTGCCACATAATTGTCTTGAAGGACCACATAGGTTTGCACTGAAGTGCCACATAGGTTTGCACCGAAGTGCCACATAGGTTTGCACCAAAGTGCCACATATTTATCCCGAAAGACCACATAATTATCCCGAATGACCACATAAAACCCTCGACTCTTGGCATACCAACTATACCTCTAGTTCTCATACATATACTTTGGGCTATTAATCACATAATATTGTTCAATTATTATTCAAAGTGTTTCTTATTCACATAGTTTCTCTCTTATAGATTCTGTTCACAATCACTGATTCAAAGTTCACATTTTCATATTCATATGATCCTAAAACATAACTAATATAATGTAAATGGAATAAAACATTGAAATATAACAGAAAATAAATATAACATTTTCAATCGGAAACAAGGAGGTTGACTTATCGCAAGCCTTCGTCAGTACTATTACAAAACCGAGAAGTTGCACTCACATTTACCTCACAGAAATTCTAATACAAATCTTTAACACTTTCGATTTGATACTTAATATGTCGAGTCGTCAGAAATTGAATACGATCAATCACTATACAAAACAATCGAATATCAATATCATTCTTCGAATCGATTATATCAAATCTTAATAACTTAGAATGCAAGCAACCCTACAATTCCATTTCATGTTTAGAAGTATCGATACTACCTAACAGTACCGATACTTCCCTTCAAGGGTATCGATACCTCCTCATGGTACCGATACCGATATAACATTCGATGTTTCAAGGGTATCGATACCTCCTCAAGATATCGATATCAATCTGGCATTCGATGTTTTAAGGGTATCGATACCATCTTTCAGGTATCGATACTAACCTTACAGTATCAATACTAACCTTACAGTATCGATACCTCTTCAACAGGTATCGATACTACCATTAATAATTTCCCAGATTTTACCCTTGAAGTATCGGTACTGTTCTAACAAAACCGATACTCAAAGCCCAGAATTCCCATTTTCACCCCAACAATCACTCAAATATCCTCCCAAATCTCTCATATACACATCCCTTAAGCCTTGAACTCACATTGATACTTCCAAATCAACTTGTACCCATTTATTACTCCCAAACATCCCAAATTTCATTAAAACACTTATCTCTAAAAATCATACCATGTTTTCAACCAAGCTCTTATTTAATTCTAATACTTCTAAACCTTTAATCAGCCTATTGACAAGTCAAATATCTCATTAAAACTTCAAAAACTACTCCATATCAAAATTTCATTTCTAAACCCATTTTACAAATCCATGCCTAACTCACTCCTCTTGATGTTTTAATCAAATATAAGTTTTCCTTAATCTTATACTACCTTCACACTTCCAAAATCAAACCAAAAATTCAAGAAAAACCATAGATTTCAGAATCTTACCTTTAGGGAGGAATCTCACGTAGAAGAAGAAAGAGCAAAGAAAGAGTTTCCAAATACTCCCCAAAACCCAAGTGCACATCTCCCTTAAAAGGGAAGATAAAATCCCTCTTGGAAAAGACCATATTACCCTCTTCACTAAACCAAAATGTCCATTAAGCCCTATACATAATTTACACTATAAATACCTGAGTTTATTGATTTATTCTAATTCAAACACTGAGTTAAGAATTCTTACAATTTTACCACTGACCCAATCATTGGGATGTTACATGTGTTCCATGTGTTCCGTATAACAGTTTAAAATATATGTTTGAAATACCATGTGCACATGATTATTTTCTCTGATTTGAAATCAATTATTTGCTCTGATTTAACTACATACGATTTATTTGATCTAAGTATGATTCCTGACTTACTGTATTTTAAATCATGTTTGCTTGACACATGTTCTATGGTTACTATTTTTACTGATAAATAAATATGTATGAACTCTGATTTCTTTCTACCACTGGTTACTGTCTAAAAAATGTTTTCTTTGGGGTACTCTGGGATCTGGTATGAAGTCTCTGCAAGTTCAGTTCTGATCAAGCTGGTAATTCCTTTTATAGTTCAACACCGATCAACTGGTAATTCCTTATAGACCTAAGGCGACCCTTGGGTGGGCTCCTAGGCCTAGTGGTAAGACCTTATAGACCCTAAGGTACTCCCTTATAGTGGCTCATTTTCTATGTGCATTGGGTAAGTCCTTATGGGCCAAGGGCACATCCTTCAGGTAGGCACCTACCTTCGGCTAGGGTAAGACCTTATGGACCCAAGGTGTTCCCTTAGGTTGGCACCTATGCCCTTTGAGCCTGGGTAAGTCCATATGGATGCAGTTCTGGGGAACTGCATATGGTGTACTGTTTGAGGGTGATTCCGTATTTTCAAACTAAAAACTCTACCTACGTTCTATGACTTTAATAATGAACTAATTTTGGAAACTTAACTATGTGTTTTATTTCTACAATGTTGGAACACACGGAGCTCTCTATCTCACTCCCCCAAACTCTTCCATTTTAGATACTTTTTAGACAGGCAACCCGGACCTGACACTTGGAAGATCGACACATTCATACAATATCAATTTGTTGTAATGTTTTTATCTTTTGGTTTGCCATTATTTTTGGTTGACATATGCCTAATTATTTTGCAATACTTGTTTTACAACACATATTGCTTTTGCTACTGACGTAGGTTTATTTCGATACTAACCAGGGGATGTTTATTTTACTCAATCTTTTATGGTTTATAATATTGAATTTGGACTTTAATTCATTAGTACATTTTATTTAAGTTGTGTGGTTATAATATGGTTTTAAATTATTGAAAAATGTTTTAGAAATTTTTATTGTAATCCGCTAGATCTAGTCTTAACGTATAGGTCGGGTCTAGGGGGTTACATTTAGTTCGTATCAGAGCTTTTGGTTTTTTAAACCTAGAATTGTGAATGAGTCCAAACTAAAAATATGATTTTAAATTATTTTACAAAATAAGTCACGAAGGTCATGTCACTAAGTTTTTTACGAGTTTACCTATGTGCGAGACTCTAAGTGCCAATCTAATATTAGGCTTTACCATTCTATAGTGAACTCAAGGTTTTCCCAGATGAGTGCTAGGCGTGGTTGTCGACCTGATCATGGGCGAGGTCGAGCAACTAGATTTATTGACCCCATAGACAAGACGTGTATATCCCCCGCCTACGGTAAATAATTATTCCCCTACGACCCCAATGGATCTACCCTCTACTCTGGTATAGGTTTGACTACTTTGGTTAGGAGAGTGATCATTTCTGAGTCTAAGTTTACGAGGGTAGTATTAGATGAAAATCTCGGTAGGCAGTTCATTCAGTTGATTCAGGGAGCGATTCGAGCTGCTGGCATTACACCCGAAGTTTCTATTTCTCATACTCTAATTGCTAATAAAGTTAGGACCTTTCGAGGCCCTATTGGTAGAGCTCCGACTGAGGCTGAGGACTGGCTTTGTGATACAGAACGACGTATGGATCAGCTAGGTTTAGATCCACAACGACATTATTTAGGTGTTGTTTCTATGTTAGATGGAAATGCCCACACCTAGTGAAGTTTGTGCTGAGTAGTGTTCCGGCCGATCGCTTGACCTGAGATTTCTTCAGAGAGCGTTTTAGGATTAACTTTCTAGGAAAATGTTATTTAGCACAGAGACGATAACAGTTTCAAGATCTAGTTCAGGGAGATATGACAATTTCTGAGTATGAGAGAGTTTTTGAAGTTGCTAAAGTATGGCTCTAGTCTGGTACCTATCGAGAAGGATATGTGCCGAAGTTTACTCAGGGACTCAGGTACGAGCTGCGTCGATAGTAGTTACTCAAGTTTTCGATTTTGTAGTAGGGAGAGCAAAAGATGCTGAAGAAGTCGAGGTTTTTGTTCTTGATAGAGATAGGGTAGATCAATAGAAATCTAGAAGATCTTTCGATCAATCTGAGCCTTTTGTACGCCCTGATAAGAGGACTCGTATTGCGACTCATCAAAGGAGTCATACTGGTTCGAGGCCTGCTACACCTCCACCTTCATTAGTTAGTCAAGGCGATTTTTCAGGATTTACTCTGATATCGAGTTAAGAATACTATGGAAATCGACACGGGGGAGAGTGTCATAAGAAGATGAGTATTTGTTGTCGTTTTGGATCCAATGAGCACTTTTTAAGGAATTGTCTGCATCCAGCCTCTGTCAATCAGAAACCCACTCAGAATCCTGCACGTTTACAGGCTTCTGTTCAGACCCCCGCTAGGAGTCACAGCCAGGGTAGGACTTCCATATTTGTTTCTAGGGTCGACAGTAGAGCTCGATCGCGGAGTAGAGGACTAGCTACTCTTGAGACACAACAAACTGCCCTTGTCTATGCTACTTGACGTTCTAGTGATCGATTTGAGCCAGAGACTTCTCTAGGTAGATTTGTTGTTATTTCTGTTTCTTACCATGTATTTCTAACAACGCTATTTCTATATTAAAGTTTCGTATCTTAAGACCTCATATTTTTTTATTTAAGGCACTGATACCCTTGTTTCTGTTCTGAGTCTAACAAGATTTTCCATTAATGTCGATAGAGTAATTAACCTTTATCTTATGAAGGAACCTTTAAAGACCTAGTTTTCGTTTTCTGTTCGACTCAAATGAATTTCAAGGACGAAATTCTTTTAAGGGGAGGAGAGTTGTAACACCCTCAATTTTATTGTTTTAATTTAAATTTACTTAATTGATTTTGAAGACCAAATGATAAAACTTTAAACCTTGGGGGTCCATTTTCAAAGCTTCTAGAAGTTCAGTGACCTAACGTTAGATTTAAACCAACATTGTTTGCAAAACAAAAGTTAGGGTGGTTCGAACCTATGACTTAGAGGAAGGGTGTGCCATGCCTTAGCCATCAGGCCATGCTCCTATTTCTGACATAAGGTAATTAAAATATTTTTATTTAACACATCCGAATTGGGATTTTAAATCCCTAATTCAGTTCTTTCCTGAAGGCATCGAACTAAAGCTTTAGAAACCCACTTCTCTCCCAAACGTTTGGTGTTGAAGCTCCGATCAACAGTCTCCGGCCAGCGGTGGCGCACACCGCCACCACCACAAGCACCGACGACACCTAGAGAACCTGGTGCTCAATAGATCTCCTGGACTTACTCTTTTTGCAAGGTGTGTTCTTTGTGTGCCATATAACAGTTTTAAATATATGTTTGAAATACCATGTGCACATGATTATTTTCTCTGATTTGAAATCAATTGTTTGCTTTGATTTGACTACCGTATGATTTATCTGATCTAAGTATGATTCTTGACTTACTGTATTTTAAATCATGCTTGCTTGACACATGTTCTCTGGTTACTATTTTTACTGATAAATAAATATGTATGAACTCTGATTTTCTGCTACCACTGGTTACTGTTTGAAAAATGTTTTTTTCGGGGTACTTTGGGATCTGGTATGAAGTCTTTGCAGGTTCAATTTTGATCAAGCTAGTAATTCCTTATATAAGTTCATCACCAAACAGCTGGTAATTCCTTATGGACCTAAGGAGACCCTTAGGTGGGCTCCTAAGCCCAATGGGCCTAGTGGTAAGACCTTATGGACCCTAAGGTACTCCCTTAGGGTGGTTCATTTGCTATGTGCATTGGGTAAGTCCTTATGGCCTTAAGGCACACCCCTCATGTGGGAACCTATGCTTCGACTAGGGTAAGACCTTATGAACCCAAGGTGCTCCCTTATGTTGGCACTTACGCCCTTTGGGCCTAGGGTAACTCCTTATGGATGCAGTTCTAGGGAACTACATATGGTGTACGGTTGGAGGGTGATTCCATATTTTCAAACTAAAAACTCTACCAACGTTTCATGACTTTAATAATGAACTGATTTTGGAAACTTAACTATATGTTTTATTTCTGCACTGTTGGAACACACTGAGCTCTCTAGCTCACTCCCCCAAACTCTTCCCTTTCAGATACTTTTTAGATAGGTGACCCGGACCTGACACTTGGAGGATCAAGACATTCATACAATATCAGTTTGTTGTAATGTTTTTATCTTCTGGTTTGCCATTATTTTTGATGACATGTGCCTAATTATTTTGAAATACTTGTTTTGCGACACATGTTGCTTTTGCTACTGACGTTGGTTTATTTCGATACTAACTAGGGGATGGTTATTTTACTCAATCTTTTATGGTTTATAATATTAAAATTTGGACTTTATTTCATTAATACATTTTATTTAAGTTGTGTAGTTATAATATGGTTTTAAATAATTGAAAAATGTTTTAGAAATTTTTATTGTAATCCGCTAGATCTGATCGTAACACATAGGCCGGATCTAGGGGTTACATCAGTTCTCTCCTATTACAGGGTAGTGTTTATGTCACAAGTAACTATCGGATCCAATTCGTTGGGTCATGTCGTGAGACATGTAATGGAGTTATACTCAGATTTGTTTCTCAAGGTTTTATGGTCCATGTAGGTGGGTATTATGCAGAACCGAAAATGAGTTTGGATAAAGATCTTGACAACATTGTGTGAAAATTTCTTAATATTAATCCGAATCAAGTACAGTAGAGGTGAGAGTAACCCTCTCAACCCAGTTTACTCTATTTGTAAACATCAGGATTTGAACTCCTAACCTAGCTCAAAGATCTAGTGTCTTGTCCCACCAAACTAACTTGTTGTTGGTACCAATAGAATCTTTTATATAAGGAAAAGATTGGCTATCATAGGGCATGTCTAACATGGAACTTGGCAGCTACTAACGCGAATATTCTTTCTTACAGCATTTTTTTGTTTCTTACAAGAATGAAATAAATACCGGTACAAGTTCCCTTTGGACTTCTGAATCTGCTGTGTGTTATGTTTCTTTCTTATATACATATATATAGTTAATGAATTCAATGTTGCTTGTATTTCGTTAAAATTGGAATGATTCAGGAGTTGAGTTATAAATAAATGCTATTTTAATTTTTACATTATGATATATAGCGGAAATCTTTCGGCATTTAGGATTCTTCTCAAGGTTCCTTATACTTATTGAAACAAATTTCGAGTTATACATGTATTTGGTACTTGTTTCATATTGATATGTGCATGTATTTGGTCCTTGTTTCATATGATACGTTGTGGTGATGAAAATATTGTGGTCAAGGGTGTTAGAAGGTAACAATAATGCATAATGATCGCCTAATAAAATATATCGAGTAGAAAATCTTTCGGGAAAATCACAGGTAAAAGAGGAGAATTTTCACTAACATAGAATGAAGAATAATACAGGAGGACTCATCATGGATAATCTAATATCTAACCATAATCTTTATTATTTATCTATAGGGATAAATAATTAATTACAAAGGATATCCTAAATATTTATTAATTAATTTGTGTCGTATTAAATTTGAGTCAAACTCAAACTAAAATGTATTTAGTTGAAATGTTTGCGTGAGAGCAGAAGTTTAATATTCAGTGTCTGTTGAGGCAAAGAAAGATGAAGAAGGTATTGCGAATGGAGATTGAGTGACTGTTGCTATGTGACGAGAACCGTTTCGATTTTGTGAATGATGTAGCGGGTGAGGCCAAATAATACATTGAGAGGGATTGAGATGAATTTGGAGGTTCAAAGAAACCGATACTTCATGTGCTCGGTAATCTGCTAGTGATTTAGGGTCTACCACCCGGACGCATATGCCAAATCTGACCCTTCAATGATTTAATAAATATTCAGATAACCTCTAAATGTTGTCCAAGTGTCATATATATATAAGTACAATTTGTTTACAGGTTGTAATTTTTTTAAGTTTTACGTATTTTTAAATTTATTGGATGAATAAAAATATTATTGAAATTAACAGTAGTAAATATGAAGATATTCACATAAAAAATAATGAGATAATCACAATCGTTTATTTTCATTCATCCACCGATCTTAAAAAATAATGAGACAATTTCAATCGAATATTGACATAGGCCCATTTATGGGAGTAACTCTTCTAACCTAGAAATGACCCTTCTAATCTAATTTACTTCCTTTATAATATCAAAACCTTACTTAATGATTTAGTATCTCATCTTATTAGCAATTAATTGTTGGTACAATGTTACTCTCATTTAACATGAAATAACGACAAAAACACTTGAATATTTGCCTGGGGAAATTTTTCTCATATATTGCACCCCCAAAGATTATTCTCTCAAATATAGTGAACAGTGCCTCAGAGAAGATGTTGGACGTCTTCCACAAGGTTTGGAAAGAGGCATGGATCATCGGATGTCTTCTTCTTCCTCCTCCATTACTGCTTGATATGTGCATGATTCATGTGTCACCAAATTGAGTTGTTCGTGCTTGACACCAATAATGGCATCGTCATTTTCGCCTCCACGCTAATTGAGTTGCTTGTGCTTGACATCGACAACATCATCTTATTTGTATTCACTAACGGTACAAAGTTAACTAGAGCCATGCACGGAGATTAGCAAGACATCATGTTTTTTGCGTGTCTTTTCTAAAGACGTCGTGATCCCTTCATCTTTCCCTATACTGCTGTCAATCCTACTATCTTCTCCCAAACGTTGTAGACATATCCTAATTGAAGGAAATTAAGTCTCAGAAGTAATATATGGAAATCTTTTTCTAAATTGCATTATTTGAGCATTTTTACCTAAAATAACTTAATAAATATTAAATAAAAATAAAATTGGAAATTATTTTTTTGGGTTTTTAAACAAAATAACAACGCTCCGACATTTAATTGAAGATTCAGGAATCAGGTCTTTTGTACTAGGCATTAAATGAAGTATCCCCTCAATGTTAAGGGCAAACAAGAATAAAAAATAATTTTATTACCTGACGTGGCAAAATACGAACCGCAGAATAGAGAATACTATCTCCAAGTGCAGTGAAAATTCCGTAGTAGATCACGGTCCACGTGGAATACAATCCGTTAAATCAGTTAGAGGCTTAATTTCAGTTTCTTATCTTCGCCAAACACCGCCCCACAGTTAACGGAGGAGATTCTCATCATCCTCACAAAAACCAAAACTCGTTAAGTTGACTCAGAGGTTCATACTGAGTCAGTCAACCCGTAGCAATGGCGTTACCCACTCCTCAGTCACAAAGATTCCTTGCAACCCAGTTCAATTTCACCTACAATACCAAAATCGCTTACAGGAACCAACTAACCACCTCAACGGCAATAAGATCCAGAATCCCATGCCGTTGTTCCGCGATTGCAATAAACTTTCCTTCTTCGCTAGCTGATGTAGCCGGGATCAGTTGGGGCTCGACCAGCGTGCAGGGTAGGCGCGAGGTGATGGAGGATGATTTAGTTATACGATCGGACGGCCTTGATGGATTCTCGTTCGCAGCTGTCATCGATGGCCATGGTGGCTTATCTTTCGTCAAGTATCTCAGGAACGGTGATTACATTCAAATTATCGTTATTATTAGTTTCCTTTGGCGTCTCCTACTGTTAGCAGGATTCGAAAAAGGGCCGTATAATGACGTTATATCGCGGTATCAACGCCCCGTTACCGATATCATCGAAATCACAGTGTAAAATGAAATCACACCCATAACAGCTGTAATTTAATGTGGCTATAATGGACCGTTTTTCCGTTAATCCCTGATACAACACCAAACATCAAGTTTGATTCTGTAATTCCTCTAATTGTTCCTTCAAATCTCTTTATCTTTCCAAGTTGTTTCTGTAATTCCTCTAAATGTTGCTTCAAGCTTTAATCTGAAGAAGAATAAGACTCCATTGTTTCAGCTCCGAAACTAATAATTGTTAAAAAAAAATACAGCTATCGATTTTCAGATGATTGAATTGGTTTCTCTTTTATAAGTTTGGGTCAATAAGAATTCTGATTCGAATTTTGTATTTAAGAGCAGATTTCTTGGTGAAGGGAACAATGATTGATGGGTGTCGGCTATCGAGCCCAATACTACCTAGATGGCCCGGTTCATTCTTAAATGGCCGGGTCTACTTCCTTTATTTTTTTTCGTAAACTACTAAAATTGTCATTTTTGTTTCATAAATGTTCACCTTTAATCATTAATTTTTTTTAAAAAAAAATAAAATTTTGATCATTTACTATATAAATTATAATATTTTGATCAATAAGATATTAAATGTTATTGATATGTAAGAAAAATAAGATAATTTTAATTAAATTTTTAAACTTTAATAATATATTTATTTAACATAGAAATTTTAGATAAAATATCAATTTAACTTTTAAATATGGAATCTAAACCAATATGAAAGGGAACAAATATTAAATCATTTGTAACTCCAAAAGGGTAGAATGTCTGTAGCAAAGAGAAGCATCCAAAAGAGACTTTCCATGAAAGATGAAACCTTTGTAAGAGCAAACAAAGATCCTAGTTCCAAAGTAAGCATACCATTCCTTGTATGCTGGTTTTTGCCTTTTTGGCTCCAATTGAATATCTCTACACGTAATGATGTCCACCATTTTTACTCTATACCTTTATTGTTTTACAAAACCTCTGCACGTTAAGTGGATCAAACGTTTCCAAATTATTGGTTAAATCTAAATTTCTTTGTTCGTATTATTAGATTAAAGTATCGTTATAGGCATGTCATTCCAATAATTTACCTGTCAACTTAAGGATTAATATTTTTAAATATGTTAGATTCAAGTTGTCATTTGAAATTCGGTCGTCAATAGTTTTGATTAACCCTCTTACAATAATGTTTTTCTATTGAAGAATCAAACTTGAGTTTTCCCATCGAAATCCAGTTTATTGTTGAGTCTTTAATGAAAATCAAGGTGAAAATATTACTTTTTTTGGATATGTTTTTGGACAAAGGTCACGAGAATCATGTTAAGAAGGCTCTCAAAATAAAGGTGAGGATCTGAACCTCCTCGTCATTCCATTAATTGATGAAAATTAAATTATTCCTCTACCACTTTTTGAAAGGTACATTTTTTTAAATATTTTTTCGACAATGTTTTTAATTTTAATGATACATAAAACATTTATATCTTCCTTCTCAATTTTAAAGTTTGACGTACTATTGTCATTGTTATAGTGAATTGGATTCTCTCATATTTATTCTCAAATTATTCTACTTCAATGAGTACAAATCCAAATTTATTCTATGCAATTCATTAAAATGATGTCACTCAACATCCCAAATGCATCCAAAGACAGGTAAGTAATTCGTTCTTATTTTGTAGTTTTAAGATTTCAATTAAAATTTATTTTTTTAGTAACATCCAATTGTTGCATTGAAAACTTTCTGTAGCCCTACTCTATGTTGAATTCAATATTTTCTATTTCTCATGTAGGCGATTCTTGCGTGGTATAGATGCATTGCCTATTTCTATTTCGGACTTTGCATTAAATATGTTTTTTTTACATAGAATCCTTAAGACAATACTTCTGGGTTTCCAGAGAAATAGTAACACTTTGGGATTTTGACATAAAACCTTTTTTTTTTCCTTTTCTTTGAGGGGATTATATCAATTTTTCATTCTTTTGTTAGCTGTTGCATTGATGCAGGCTCTGTCACATGCTGGAAAAGTACAAGTCTTGACTGATTCTCACCGACCCAATGGGAGCAAAAAGGTCTCTTTGCAAGAAATCAAAAGAATCAGAGAAGCAGGTGGATGGGTGTGTTTTTTCTTTTTAATTATTATTTTTCTGTTATGGATGGTTTTTTTTTTAAATAGTAATTATATGATTGACATTTCTCATGCCAACGAGAGTTCTTTTATTTTAAGTCATATTAAAACTTAATTAGAAACTCCAGTGCCTCAAACAAGTTTGTCTTACTCACACTGCTCTGATCATAAATTTTTTTGTTGTATTTTCCATGTAGATTGGCAATGGTAGGATTTGTGGTGACATAGCTGTATCCCATGCTTTCGGTGACAGTTAATTTTAAACAAAGAAGAATGAGTTCAGTTTGTCCTTGCTCTCAATTTGAAGTCTTCTTTCGTAGGAGTTTATGTATATGTTTTAAAAATTTTATGCGTACATCATGATGATATTGATTTGGGATCATTTGCTCAGAATGCTGAGAAGGGAGTTGAAGAAAGGAGATGGTCTGAACAATTTATTTCTCGGTATACCTTCTACTGTCCATTTTTGTTTCATCTTCCCACTTTTGATGTGGGTTCATTAATCCTTATTTTATCTTTTACTGGTTCATTGATTTGGGATCGTTAGATTTATTTGAAACGTGATTAAAACTTGCAAAATTGCTTGGTTATCAATGTTTATTTAATTTCAGAGTAGTCTTCCATGATGACTTGGTCATTGCATCTCCAGACACTTTTAAAGTAGCTCTTGGGTCAGATGCAGAATTTGTCCTGTTGGCAAATGATAGTTTATGGGATTACATAAACAGGTTTCCTTAGCTATACATGCTTTTAAACTCTTTCTATTTCACACGAAGTCATTTTTATTAGTATGCTGTAAATTCAGTTTGGGGAAGGATGTGACTCTGACAAACCAATAATTTTCTTCTTTCAGCTCAGATGCAGTCGCTTTTGTTCGAAATCAACTTTGAGAACATGGAGATGTTCAGGTTATTTTTACACTATACCAAACTTCACCACAAATAACTGTGTCACATCTTCCAGAGATTTTATCAGATATACATAATAAGCTTGCAGATGATATTCTTACCATGGTTTAGTTATAACTTTCCCGGTATTCCTGATTCAGGTTGCATGTGATGCACTCGCAGAAGCTGCTCTGGTAATTAATTGCAAGAGTAATTTGTATTTTTCAATTCATTATATGTTTTTGCTACAAAACTTCCTGTAACCTTAGAAACTTATCATACCGTGCAGGATAAAGGCTCAGAGGACAATGTCAGCATTCTCATTGCTGATTTAGGTTATGCAGCTTTCTCTACCAGTACATGATTGCTGTTCTGGTGTAGAGTTTAAACTGAGCTGACCAGATAACATTTGGATAAACCTTTACTACAGACCTAATGCTCGGTGTCCCATCCCCCCCCCCCCCCAAATAGAACTAATAATGCAACATTAGGAAATATCTCGGGGGAGGCGTAATAAGAACTATAAAGAAATGAATATCAAGTGAAAAATGGTGTTGGTCTTACTAGTTTGCATTAGAATTGAATTGCATCTGATCAGTCTTTGCTTTGTGGATTTACATAATAATCACATGTATGTGTGTGTGTGTAATCATACTGCCCCTTAAACTTTTGTGCTCCCTTGGTTGGACCTTTGCACAGGCATACGGAGTGGAAAATTTGCCAGCTGAGCAACAAAATTTTCTGTTCGAATTAGACCAAGCTTTAGTTACAGTTGGTCTCGTGTCACCTGGAATATGGTTGTCATCTCAGGTTTCGTTTTGAGTTGATTAGTAGCGTACGTATAAATGAACGTAGAATTGACAATAGTTTGTATAATGAAACTGTATACAGAAAATTGATGTAGGCTAATGATTCAGAATGTTATTGTCTGGTTACAATTGTGTTCGTTCTTTAAATTCATGCACATATATGATAATCTGAATATATGAAAAAACTTGGAAAAATATTTAATATACATGTTTGCCACTCACTTCTAGCCCGAGTTGTGATGTACAGCATATTGATAGAAATGGCATGCTGCATACATTACATGACACTACGGACAATTTTGCATTTATTCGCAAGAGAAAATTCAAACTTAACTCTTTCGTTGTTATGCATTTTAGCCCACAAAATAATAATTGGCCATTGTTCTCATCTGATTAAATTAAAACGTAGCTTTATTTGAATTTGTATACTAATATTATTGGTATTGGATGAATTGATAAAATTATGTCATTAATAATAACGACGGATCAACTGTAAAATCTTACGCTCGAAACATTTCTTTACATTATGTTTCCTTGAGTGACTTGAATACCATTTTCGTTTTCCGAATGGTTGATATTTTTTCTTCCCCGATTTAGGTGCTTCCGTCTATCTAATTATTGGATTATAAATGAGAACATAGATTTGCTTCAGTCCTAATTGTCCAACTTTTATTATTATCATTATTGTTTTCATTTTTTCTAGCCTTCTTAGTCTTAGGGTTTACTGTAATATTTAATGAGTGAGGTTGTTTGATTGACAAAATTTTAAAATTGATAGTCCAAGTAAATAAAAGACAATATTAAGTGCTCATACGAATAGTTTAATCTTAATATATTTAAAAATTATTTTGTAAAATTCATTGTATACTTTAAAGATTAAAAGTTAGAGAACTAAAAGCTAGTTTATTTTTTTCTAATTGAAGTGACCAAGAATTGATTTATTTTATATTTTAAAATTGAAGAGAGAGAGACGTCTACTTTAAATTTGAGTACAAAATCACATTAGATGAACAAAGCAAAACGGGCAAAGCCTCTGTTTCATTAAAATAAAAAAGACAGAAATAAGTTGCCTCATTCATTGCTTTCAATGTCATGCCCAATTTGTGATTATAAATAGTAATCACTCTCTAAGCAGTTATAACCAATAAAAAGAAAGCAATTGTATACCCAAATGAAACGCAAAACCCATAAAAAAATTATATGGATGCATGAGATCGAACAATTTGACTCCCCACTAACAATTGAAAATAATTCTAATGAATGCAATGCTGAATGTAGTTCATCCCCGACCCCGACCCCCACCAAATTCAAAATATATAAAAGAAGCAAAGGAGATTAAAATGCCAACCACTGATGCATTTACTTCACAGATATGCAGACTTGAGCTTCAAAAATTACGATTTCTAGGTTGACAACAGTGATTTGCAGAACTAGAGATTTCTTTGTAAGTGATGCATCATCCATCCATCAACCTAAATTTAATGGGAGAAAATCATGATAAGGCAAATCTGATGCCTCATCTTGACAAGATGGCTGTGAAAACAAGTGACCAAGTTACCTGACTAGTCAGCGTCCCCTGCTCCACTCCTTCAAGACCAAAAGATATTCCCTTCATCTGAGTTCATCGATTTCTCTGAAACCATCTGTATCCACTTCCTCATAAAAAGAAAGGAATCTGACCCCATGATGCTAATGCTGATGCTGATGCAGATGTTAGTGACAACATGAAGACAGATAACTTCTGTTGTCTGACAATGGCCATGACTTGACACATGCAGACCCTCAACCAACACACCCATATGCATGGACTTGGAAAAGAAATTAAACATGCAGAATGCCAACATCTCAAACAGAAATGGCACGACTAATGGCCAACTTGGCCCATTCAGCAGATTCTTTAATCATAAGGTCCTCAGAAGACAAGCATTCATTCAAAAAGTCTTTGCTTGAGACAGACTGCTGTATCATAGAACCAGCATGACTTCCCAATGTATCAGCTAGATCTCCAAGGACTCCAATGGCAGTCTTCATGACTACGTCATCCCTATATAAGAAACATCGAAATAAATTAATAACCACAAGCTAGAAGACATAGACATTAGTTAGGGTAAAAGCTTAAAAGAGGTAACTTTTAATAGAACTCACATGTCTTTCTCCATGTATATGCCATCCAAAAACTGGAGGATGTGAGGTGCATAAGGAATCAACAGCTGGGTTTTGGGAGAGTTCTTAAACCCTTGGAAAATACCAGAATATGCCTCCAGAATTCCATTTCTCAGGGAGTTTGTGTACTCTACCAATTCATCATCATCTGCTATATGGGTAGACAACTCTGCAGCGCTCTGAAGTGCAGACATGGCCCACATTAGGTACTTTTCAAAATACTCTCCAACTGCCAACGCAATATCACCAAAGCATGAAAATATGGGAGGCTTCACAGAACGATGCAATTGGTTGCTTGATAAATTCTTGAGAAGTTGAGTCATAATACCATCACAGTAAGGCAGAATTTTTTCTTCCAGTGCCCTGGAAATGTCACCCACAACACCAACGGTCACAGCACAGACCTGGTACTCCTCAAAATTCTGAAGACCCATTTCCATGTACCTATAGAACTCTGGCATGTATTTTGCAAAATCTGCTCCCGTTGCATAAGCAAGAGCACCAATAGCAAGCATGGCTTCCTCATGTACAGTAGCACTCCTACAAGCAAAAACCCAAGGAAAAGTCCCATGATCTGATCTGCATACTGCATGAATACGTATTTGGTTGCTTCCGATGAACCAAGCTTCTGAATAATAACTAGTAAACAGCCACAAAGAAGGCCTTGCAATTCACTCTGCTTTTCCCTTCCATCAGATGAGAGTTTCTGTCCCTCAAGGGTGTTATGAAGCTCCATCATGATGACAGGAACCAATTGCAACACCAAAGGAGCTGTCTCATCGGTTGAACATCTCACCACTTCATTCAATGTCTCATAAGCAGCAGTCCTCAGCCGGGATTCACCAGCATCTTCTCTGTGAGTGACAGTGAGAAGGGACTGGACAATTTCCTGGAAAAAAGGAGTTAAAGGAGATGATGAACCCATTTCCTCATAACCTTGCGCAAGGAAATAGAGAGCGCCACAGGCCTTCTCAGCTACATTTGGAGTGTCCTTCATAGTCTGTAGCAGAACTGTGACTATCTGTTGGCAATTTGCCTGACTGATGATGGGAGAATCAACAGCTGTACCATGAAGAAATTCAAAGATACGTCCCAGAGTCCAGGCTGTAGTGTCTTTGACGTGGCTGCTGGGGTCCTTTTGCAAAGCACTGAGCATGAAGGTAAGGGCAACATTCACAAGGGGTATTAACTTCTCAGGAGAAGGGCCCTCCAAGACTGAACCGAATGCATAAGTTGCCCCCTCCCTCTGCCTCCAATCTGGTTTTGAAATATTTTGCTCGATAAATGGCACAACAAGGGGGACTATATCATCTCCCACAGTCCGTGCAACCAAACCAAGACATGTTCCTCCGGCCATCGCAATATTCCAAGCCCCTTCATCTTGATCCTGGTCCTCCTCCTGCTTCAACAGTGTTTCCAACAACATAGGAAGAAGGGCAGGGAGTGCCTGCTTGATAAAGTAAAAACAAGGAATATCAAAGTCCCCAGTAAAATCACCACCATATTCTTCCAAAATATCTATCTCCTCATCACATATTGAACTCCAGAACTCAATCGCTTGAAGGGAAACAGGTTCCTCATCTTCTTTCACAGCTTTCGCTGTGATGTTAAAAATATCCTGGATATACGGAGCTAGATTTTCATAGTAAGTTGATGAGATGGATACCAAACACTCAAAAGCTGCTTGCCTTATCCTCACTTCTGCGGACAGCGTTGCCTCACAGACAACTCTCATTATATAATCACGCTCCATGTCATTGCTGAAATTCGCCTGTGCAAATCCTAACGCATTGTAAAGTGCTCTTGTAGCAGCAAGCCTCACATCAATGTTTCCTTCTAATGTACTCATGCCTTGAACTACAGCTGTAAGTAGTTTATTCACTTCACCTTGATCAATGACATCAGGGGAGACCTCCTCGCACAAATACCCAAGAGTCTCTAAAGTGGCTTGCTTAGCCTGAGCTGGTAGCTGAGGAACATTTGACAAAAGTGAACCAATCAACTCAGGCCACTGTTTATGTGGCAACTCAATACCTGCAACCTTTGCAATGACTTGTGATGCAGTGGAACGAGCATCAGATACTGGAGATGTCAGAGTCTTCAGTAAACATGCCTTAATCTGGCTCTTTGCATTGCTGTCCAATGACAGCCATCTTTGAACAAGCTCCAACTTCCTATGCTGTTCCTTGGCATCCAACGCATTCTTAAGTATCAAGCCAGCTAATTTACGTGTTTCAACCGGCTTCTCCTCGTTGGCCAACTCTCCAGAAAGTGACACAAAGAAAACAGGAAGGTTCTGCTCCTGAAACTGTTTCAAACTTTCTTCTGAATTATTCCGCACAGCTCCGTCTATTGACTGTGCATTCAAAAGCACCTGTGTAACCTCCATAGCCATAATATTTCTGAAAAGTGAAAACGCAACAAATATAATAAATCAGATGTACGTAAAGTCAGAGCTAAGTATCGATAGATATTCCAGCACCTCAATCCTGAAAACAATAAAAGGTTCACACATACATAAATGTACACTACACTGTTACCTTAAATTCGTTGAACAGAGTAGACAATAACAAGAATGAAACCAATTATTTATGCAGCCAATTAAACATTAAAAAAACTTAAAACTCTGAAATTTGACAAATAAAAGAAAATTCCTAGATCAAAGAAGATTTAAATTAAATAAAATTAACACCAAGGAACTCGATCATTCAAATCGTTGCAAGCAAAAGAATACAATAATCAGTATTACAAATAAACAGAATCCAGGGGATATATTTAAAAAAACGGATCAATGCATCAAAATCGGATATCCAAAGCCATTGTGCAAAACCCTAATTACAAATTAAAACAAAAGTTTGAGAGGGGAATTCGACAATACAATCTTCAAATTCAATAAAATGGACTTTACCTTTCACAGATCGGAGCAGAGCGGCTGAATAAGACGCTAATAATTGGAGAGAGGGTGTGGAAGAGGAAAAAGAAGGAGACGCGGATTTGGAGCTGGACTTACTCAATAATTTATTTATACAAATAATATAAAATTTTAAATTACTTTCTAAAAGGAGCTTAGTTTCTTTAAATCATTCCTATTTCGAATGTATTATGATAATAAATTTTAGTTGTCTTGTTATTTTTTAAAGGTTTAATATAAAAAAACTGTATCCAATTTTTTTTCTACGTGTTCAAATTTTTTCGATCAATTCACATGTTTTTTAATATCATATTGTTTTAATTTTTAATGCTTGCATATTATATCGATTTGATGATTATATTATAAACACAATATGTAATTTATATATTCTATAAAGATTGGGAGTAATTTTACGAAATTTTTAAAATTAAAATTAAATGATATAAATTTTAAGAATAAATATATTATTATGTCATTTAAAATTATAAACATAAAATTAAATATTAAAGACATCATAAACATAAAATTAATTAAAAAATAATGATATTAAAGTACTATTTAAATATGCATAACACTATTTAAAATATTAAACAAATATGAAATTAAAATATTTGACAAATTTACCAACAACTAGTTGTTCTAATGGGATGAGGTACTAGATCTTTAAACAAGATCAAGAGTTTGAATCTTTACATTGTGAATGAACAAACTATCAAAAAATATTTAATTAATTTACACTTCAAATAACCAACTATCTAGTTACAATAATATGAAACAAATGGTCCAATATAAAAAAAAAATTATTGAGTAATGAGTAAATATATTTGACTAGTTGGTTAAGCTATTTATTTTTGTTCCTATATCTCTTTATGTAATGGGTTCAATATCTATTAGAAGCATATATTTTCCCTTTTTATAGGTAAACTTACTACTAGATTTAAAATTTATGGAAAAAAAAGACTAAGGGCAATTTGATGAAGACTAAGGATGGGTATGGGACCCGAATTCGACGGGTTCCGACCTAACCCAACCAGGTCGGGTCGGATTTTAAAAAAAATAGGTTCGGGCCGGGTTCGGGTTTAGGGTGGAAAATATCCGACCCGAAAAAATATATAATTTTATCTTATATATTTATGAATAATTACAATAATACCCCTCTATATATTATTTTTTTCAATTAAGTTACTGTTTTATTGAATAAAAATAATTTTTTTATTATTTCGGGTTGGTTTTTAAGTTATATATCGGGTCGAGTTTGGGTCGGGTGAAAATTTGTTTTGGTCAGGTCAGGTCGGGTGTCGGGTAGAGGACTCCTTATTCTCGATCAGGTCGGGTGGACAAAAAACCCGACTCGTGCCCATCCCATTCAAGACTCAATGAAAACAATACGTTAAGATTATGAGAGCTTTACTGATATAAGTATTTGGGGTTAGGGATGTAAATGAGACGAGACAGATCGTGAGCTATTCGAGATCGACTCGATCAAGGCTCGATAAATACCCGGATCGAATGGACTCGAATCGAGCTCAACTCGAGTTCTTAACGAGCCGAAACGAGCTACTCGATATTCGACTTGAAAAGCTCGTGAGCAGCTCGAAAAAATGTTATATTATAATTTTAGATTTTTTAAAATTACATTATAAAAAATTTATTAAAAATACATTATTGATAATTATAAAATTTTAAAAATATATTAAAAATTCTATAATACAACTACCCTCAATTTTTATTTTTTTAATTAAACAACCAAGTCCAATTGTTACATTGTATATTACTAAAATAAAAATAAAAGTCAATTTAATTAAGCACATGTTATATTACACCCTAAACCCTACACTATAAACTATAAACTATAAACCCTAAATTATAAGTCATAAACCCTAAACTCTTAATCTGATTATGTGATAGAGTACTAAAAGAAAAATAAAACTCATTTAATTAAGCACATGTTATATTACACCCTAAACCCTTAAACCCTAAACTATAAACCATAAATCCTAAATATCAAACCCTAAACCGTATGACGTGACCGGAAACGTTGGCTTGTATGGATTTTTTTATCTACTGTGAATAATGAAGCTGTAAATACTTCATTTGTACGAGTGCTTCCGAAGTTACAAGCTTGAGGGTTGTTGAGGTAACTCTACAATGGATATGTTCCGGGACTGATTTTGAAAAGTTATGTGTCACCCTTGTTCTATTAACTGTGACATGTTATATGTATCAATATGTACCTTATCAGATGTACTAGAGTCAATAGCATAGGTGACCGTTTCTCAATGTTGTATCTTGAGTTCTACGTGAAACTATATTCATTAAATAATAGCCTTATCAAAATGAACAAAACAAAAAGTTCAAATCATGTGCCAACTGTGATAGAACTGCAACAACTTATTGGGGCAAAGTATTGTAAGTTGTAACGGAAACAACTGGTTTCATTCAAACTCGAAAGCAAAGTTTCTAAAAACAGCCAAAACCGAACCAAACAATACGTTTTTCAGACATTACGCCATTATTAAGAAAATGAAAACTGAGCACAGGTGCCACTTTCAATGACACTATAGGTTTAAGATCGCCTCTGGCACTTCTTTTCCCACCATTCCATGAATTTGGCTTGTGCAGCCATTGTGTCCAGCCTGTAGAGTTGATGCCAGTGGTTTGCAATTTCTTGTCCAAATGTCCAACCAAAAACGCCTCCTCCTAAGAAAGCCAGTCCGGCACCTGAGACAAAAATCAGTTTGAGAAGCTTAAGATAATTATACCCATTTCTCGTAACATTAACCAAATCAGGTTCTAACACCGAGTTTTATTAGCATAAAACTCGCAACCTAGAATTTTCTTCCAAGCCTTTTCGTGTTATTGTATCCAGAAAACCAGTGGGGAGAAGCTTAAAATAACTTCCCTTTGATCCGAACAGGTGTTGAAGAGAGTGAAGAGCACGGGGAAAGGGTGAGTTCTGGCCGTATATCCACACACAACATGTGGCCTATTATATCCCACATCTTTAAGATAGAAGCAAGTGTTCCACAAGTGATTCTATAAATTAAAACTCAAACTCAATGGTTTAATTTACGAGCCACGTGGTGAGCATCGAACTTAAATCGAGCTTAAATGAGCTTAAATTGAGCTTTGAATCGAGCTAGAATTAAGCTTGAATTAGCTCAATCAAGCTTTAATCGAGTTTGAGTCTTGAGCTTCAACCGAGTTCTTGAATTTTTTTATGAGTTTGAGCCTTTTCGAGTTCGAGTTGAGTTTAATATTTTCTTTCGAGTTTGAGTTGAGCTTGAAAATTTTAGGCTCTCGAGTTTTCTAGTCGAGTTGAGTTTACATTTAAAGTTTTTGAGTTCGAGTCGAGTTCGGCAATATTCAAACTCGACTCGACTCGTTTACACCCTACTTAAGGTTAGCTTTTTATGAGCGATAAAGGAAAAGAAGGGGGCAGGTAGCTGCTGATAGAGGAACATCTCAGAAACATGGAGATTATATACACCCATTTTGTTTTGGTTTTGGAATACTCATTTGAGCAAGAAACATTACAAAGAAGAATAAATTGCTTTTCCCTCATCAAACCTAGTTTCATTGTAATATATACAAGGTTCAGTATGATTGCTGAATTACCAGCAAAACCTGAGCTGCCACTTCAATGTGATTTTAAGCCTGTTTTTCAGAGGACAGTTGGTGAGATTGGACAAATAAGGTGCCATATAAATGAAGGGTAGTTTGGTGTACTGTGCTAAACTGAAGTTGCAGAAATATGGTTGGAGCCTTAGGTGATGTTTGTTTTTGCAGAGGTAAAAGGTCTGTAGTCTGCGGACCACATCTGCAGGCATCTACAGTAGAATAGGTGGACTAAAAGTCTGCAGTCTGTAAGAAGAAGACTATTTTTTTTAACGTCTGCATACTGCTAAAATAAACTGAAATATAAATAAACTGATTTTTTAAACTATACTCAAATAACTATTTTTGCTATTAATTTTTTAAAAATTATAAAATGTCATTAAATTTAATGAATTATTACAAAATAATCACTATAATATTGTAATAAATTATAAAAGCTTGATAATATAATAATTATTTTATAGTATTTAGATAAATTTATTAATAATTTTATAATCTTTTAATAAATTTAATAAGTATTTTATAATTTTTAAACTTTATTGATGAAAATGATCATTTATATATAACTCAACGATATCTAATATACTTTATTTAAAAATATATATTAAATAAATATTATACGAATTTTATTATTATAAATTATTACATCTACGGAATATTAGATTTTAGTTTTAATATTATATATCATTTTAAAAATTATTATTAAATCAATCGATAATGAAATCAATTTGATTTTAATTCAATCTGTTTGTTTCGGTTTAAGTAATTGTTAAAAAATTATATTTTAACTCTCAATTATTATCGATTCACAAATATATCAATATTCGATTTTATAATATCATTTAAATCATCTTAATTTATTCGAGTGGTACAATATGATTCTAGTAACATCAAAAAATATATATAATATATACTTCATATAATATACATTAATTAGTATTTTTCTATTTAGAAAAAATATATTATTTTATTTATTTATTTATTCTGTATAAAGGAATTTTCGTACTTTACCAGAATTAAATGATAAGAATCAGATTTTTCAATAGTGTGAATATTTTTTATTAAAACATTTATTTTGTCTTTTAATGCTAATAATTGTATGTCCTCATGATTTTCTAAGTTTTTATATAAAAAAGTTTACTAAGTTTAATTGTATAATATTTTTACTAAGTTTAATATATTTTTTCAAATAAAGTATATTAGATATCGTTGAGTTATATACAAATGATCATTTTCGTCAATAAAGTTTTAAAAATTATAAAATACTTATTAAATTTATTAAAAGATTATAAAATTATTAATAAATTTATTTAAATACTATAAAATAATTATTATATTATTGAACTTTTATAATTTATTACAACATTATAGTGACTATTTTGTAATAATTCATTAAATTTAATGACATTTTATAATTTTTTAAAAATTAATAGCAAAAATGGTTCTTTGAAGAGGTTAGAAAAGCTTTGAAGACATAAGTCCACGTCTGCGCCAAGACCTTAAACAGTGAAAACAAACATCACCTTAGTATAAAACTGCGATTACGGATTTTGTTGCGAATGCGGTTGTGTTGTCACGGTTGCGAATGTTGCGAACGTTACGTAACGTGTTGCGGCTGCCGCAGACGTGATCTCTTCCTTAAAAATCACAATACGTCTAAAATATTATATTTATATATTTTACGGTTATCTTTTAATATACTAATATTAATATACTCTTTTAATATTTTATTTTGAAAATAAAAATTTAATTTCATAGATAAATATTAAAAACAAATATAAACCATAGAAATATTATCATATTGAATAATGGTTAATAACATATAAACAATATCACTAAAATCATATCAAATTTTTTATATTATAACATAAAAATGTTCATTTTACATAAGTTAGAAAGAAAGAAAAATACATAACTACAAATATAAAAATTATATATCTTACAGTTCACCACCAAAATAAATGGCGTGGCGAATCTAAAGCATTTCCATCTTCCTCATTTTCTTGGTTTTGATTTCTTCCTATTCCATGTGAATAAGACATCACATTATGTGCATCATAAGATGCATCATTGGTAGGAACATTTCGTATGATAAATGATGACAAAAAAAATCCATAACTTGGATTTTGTTCAAGGTAAGGTGGATAACATGAATTTGGTTGATAAGAATGAGAACCATGAGATGATTCACTAATTTCACTACCATTTGTAGCTGAACTATATGATGTTGAACATGCAAATGAATCATAAAAGTGTTCTCCCATCCTTATATGAGTTCTATCATCATCATCTCTTCTATTTTGTGATGCATTTGTTCTATAAAAACCTGAATTATCATCATAAGGATGTCTGGACGTACCTTGATCTCCATGAAAAGCATTAGAATAAATGTGTCTATATTCTGGTTGGTACGTACCTTCATTATCACCACCATGATCATCACAACCACCATCATCATCGTCGTCGTCATCATCATCAGCATCATAACTTGACGTGGATAGTTGAACATTTTCCTCATTAGATGGAGTAGGTGAACTGTTAATATCTTCACCTTGAGTTTCTTCATCAGTTTTATTGAGTAACTCCTCAAGCAACCATGAGAAATTTTATTCACTATCAAGTGTAGCATTCTCTCTTTCTTCAATCCATGCATTTAGTAGGTCATTTTTTTCAAAAATATTTTCAAGATTAATCGGATTAAAACCCATTCTAATTCTTGTGCACTTTTTCTTTGCATGTGTCTCAACTTCAACCTCATATTATAATGGACATAAACCAATTTTTGAAGTTTTTTTTATGCTTGAGTCTATTTCTCTTCTTTAAATGGATCAAACTAAAAGTATTTCAATTACACTCACAATTTGAAGATAAAGTTGTTTGACTCAAAACTTTGACAGCGATGCGTTAAAGCTATGGTGCACAATTTCCATAATTAATCCACCATTCAGCTATAAAAAACATAAATATTAAGATATAATTCATAAAGTATTTATACAAATATCTTTATTATCTACAAAACTATAGAGGATAAATTCTTTTTGTTTACCAGGGTTAGACTTCAAAATTGCAGCTTGAGCTAATAGTGTTCCAAAAGAATCCATTGTCTTGATATAGCAACAACTAAAAAAATAAATGAATTAGTAGTTTAAACATGATAATTTATGAGTTTTTCAAACAATTTAAGTATATAAAATACATAACTGGTTCATTGCAAGAATTTGATCATTCAAGTTGGGTTCTATCCTCTATATGACATTTCTAACTCCATTCATAGTTTCACGAATCATTTCACTTGTGGAATTACCTCCGTATAGAAATTGTGGATTTAAAAAATATCCTACATAAAAAATACCATAATAAATATTTAAACAAGATATCACAATT
This sequence comes from Hibiscus syriacus, assembly GCF_006381635.1. Lineage (NCBI taxonomy): Eukaryota > Viridiplantae > Streptophyta > Magnoliopsida > Malvales > Malvaceae > Hibiscus > Hibiscus syriacus. The sequence continues at coordinate 1,716,048 of NW_024062691.1, forward strand.
TAAATTTAAAAGTTTTATAACGTACCAGCAGAATGTAAATCATTATGAAGTTGTGCACTCCATCATCTATCAATTATTTCCCAATATTTCTGGAAATAGCGGCAATCCCTTTGAATCGCCAATTTTACTCTGTCAATGGCTTCATAAATAAAACCCATAATTGGTTTTTCATCGCCATCACACACCTTTAATACTTTAACCAACGATTCTTGGATCTTTAAGACATCACCCATTTTTTCCAAAAGTTTTTGGAATTAATGACTTTTATCATCTCTAATTCAACTGATTTTTTTGCATATGTGAACATTTTCCATTCTTAAGAAATTATCATTTCTTTAAATGCTTGTTTGCTTCTAACAATACTCTCCAAAGCAATGAAATTGGTAGCAAATCTAGTGATCCCAGGACGCAGGACGTAAGAGTTCTCTACATTTGGTATACCTCTTCATATAATCAATCGTCCATGTATGATTGTATATAAAGAAAGTTATCTTTTTTGTTTGATCTAAAAAAATTTCACACTTTTTTTGTTACCAATTTCTTCCAAAATAAGATCCAAGCAATGTGCAGAATATGTTGACCAATACATGTGTCTTCTCTTTTGCATCAACATTTTTCCACCAGCTTTTATTATTGCTTCATTGTCCATAACAAATTGAACAATAAATTCTTCACCAATTTCATCCACCATTTTGTCCATTATATCAAAATAATACTCAGCAGTACGAGAGGTAACACTACTAGCATCAATTGATTTTTTAAAGGTGATAACTCTAGGACTATAAATCAAGAAATTGATTATATGTTGATTTCTAGTTCCTTTCCACCCATCACACATAATGGTCACACATCTTTCTTCCCAGATAGGCTTAAAGTCATTCAATCATTCTTGTATTTCTTTGTACTCTTCATCCAAATACACTCTTGTTACCTCATAAGCTGATGGACCCCTAACTGATTTTCCAACTTTAGCTGCAACTTGAAGTATATGCTGTAGAAATGGCGAGTATGCAATTCTTGTTGGTAAAGCTTCATTCAATATTAACTTTGAAATTGCTTTCCCTATCTTTTTTCTTGCATTTTTCAGAAAGCTTTCAGTGAGTTTTGGTTGCTTCGAACTCTTTGATTTTTCAAGAACAGGATCCATATTTGCTAATCTAGCTCCAAAAGAGTCAAAATTACTCCACTGATGTTCCTTCCCACTTTTTTTGAATCAACAATATTAAATGATCTTCTAAAGTCTCGAGTCTCAGTAGTACTACCTCCCCCAGGTTCATAAATTGAATCTTGACCAGTTCTTGCTCTTCGGTGTTATCTTTCTTCCCATTCAATTTTGGATCTTATACTTTGTTGTCTTGCAATAATTAACTCCTCATCATTCGAATCACTATTACCATAGTTTCCATGATCTCCTAATCTTATTCTTCCCTCCAATTCTTATTTTCTCTTCTGCTTCAAAGCTTTTTCATTATGATATTCCTTAAGTTGTTGAGCAATGTTTTTCCTAACTTCAACCAAGACATTTTGACAAGGTGCTACATTTCCTTTTTTTTTGCAGCCAAATGTTCTTTCAATCTTGTTATTCCTTATTTGATAATTTTGTCACAGAATTTGCATATGACATTATTATGATTGCCTTCAACAGCTTCTCCCCACCTCCAACCGTAATCATCACTACGAGCTTCACCTTGTTTACTTTTTAAACGTGACATTTTTCTTATACTTGTATATAATTAAATAAGCTAATAAAGTATTCAAAAATAAAATAATAATTATAAAACTTAAAGCTAACAATAAAATAGATTAAAAATAAAACAAATATTTAGATAACAAAATATGAATATAACTGACTATTAAATAAATATTTAAAATAATTCTTTCATAACAATCATATAACAATCCTAAATTCAACTTTTAAGATAAGTTTAATTTTTGAATTAAGTAATAAATAAAATAATAATAAAATAACTTACTTGAAAAAAATAAACCTGTGAGTCACTCCACTACATAGCACATTTCCTACTAACCAAACTAACTGAAAGATCTTCAAATAAAATCCACCACCATAGAAATTATTGCTTTGGTTGAACCCCAATGAAAAAACTCTCTTAGAAAAAAGATGATAAGTACTCCCACAACTCAGTAACACATGAAACTCTATTATAGTAGGAATGTTTTAGACCCTAAGTCAATAAAATCGTACCTATTAATTTTAGTGCGCTCAATTATTTGCTTTAGTGCTCTGTCTCTTACACACACTATTACTTTTTATGTCTCTTACACACACTATCAAGGAATATATATATATTTTTATTTATAATATTATTTATTTATTTATTTATTTATTTGCATTGATCTGATCCAATATTATGTAACTATGCCCATTAATTATTTGTTTTTCTGTGCCTCTACACGCATACACTATCACTTTTTTTATTTTATCAAGGAATATATTCCTTTTTTATTTTATTTATAATATTATTTATTTATTTATTCTTTATATTATAGATTAGATAAAATTTTATAGTTTTATAGTAAATAGATAAAATACATATACTATTATAGTATTATAAAGTGAATTCCTCTCTTATACAAAATTTATATAATATTAAATAAACATATAATTATGATATTTAATGTTAATATAAAAATTTAATTTAAAATTAATCACGTCAATTTTAGATATGAGAAAAATTCAATTTAAATTTAAAATAATTTAATTTTAAAATAATATTAATAAATAATTTAATTAATTCAAATTTAAACAACAAATTTTAAACATAACTATTACGATATTATTAATGATATATATTTATAATCCAATTTTAATAATTAAATTAGAACAATTAATTTATGTGATTCTATATTTAAGATAATTTAAAGTTTATTACGGCATTGCGGCACAATTTATAGCGTGTTGCGATGTTATGTAACGATTTTTTACCGCAACAATCGTTGCGGCCGTAATTTAGTACTATAGTTTGACAGTCGGTTTAAAAGGGTCTGAAATAGAAAAAGAACCATGGTTGCAGTAAGAATGGCAGCTCCACATTATTGTATCCCCCAACAACCAAATCCCCACCATGCGAGCAGTAGAAAAAAAATAGTGTTATGCATCATTCGCTGGGTCAAATAGTGTGTTTCACTGCACGATGATGAAAGATTGAAAAAATTGCCTCATCTTTTTCTTTCTTATTTATTACAACGTTTAGAGTTTTTTTTAATTAAACTAAGTTGATTATAAAGTAATATTTATTCTAAATACTCTTAACTATTTGACAATGAACATCCTATCACTCTTGCAGTCATCGGTGCTTAAACCCATGACTCTAAGAAAAATAAATGATCTCTTTAACCATTGAAATATATTGGTTTGTGCAATGTTTAGAGTTTAAAATTTAAAGATTAAGAACAAAAACTCCCAATCTTAATGCAACTTTAAGACTTTTTCTCCTAATTTTTAGAATTTTTTTTGGATAAATTATAAATCTAATCTTAATTCTAATTAGAGGATAGGAGAAGGGGATATTAACATAAGGAAAAGAAGTGTTCTTAATAGGCCTAGAACACATGACCTAAAGGAATACGAGAGAATAAAGATGAATAATTTGACTAATTTGCCAAATATACTTACTTCTTAATTAATTTTCAGGAGTTGAGTTAGAAAGTAGTTTTGGAAAGGATTCTTTTATCACGTACTTCAAATGGAAAAAATTAGTTTCTAACATATGCTATTTTTTGGATTAATGCTCAATACCTTATTTTTTGTTTGATGAAATAAAGATGAATAAGTTACACGAATTAAAATTCTGCTATCAAAACACAGCCATCAGCTTTCTGTTGCACCAAGTTGATGATTTTTATTGGCGGAGTGGTGAAAACCATGTGGACTCTCAATACCTTATTTCTAATCGCACAAAATTGAATTATATTTCTTTTTTTCTCATTTTATAAGACTCTATACATGATTAAGCAATGATGATAAAATTGATTGGTTCCAAAAACTGTAATTAAGTGAAGATGAAAATGGTTTATTGAAATGATGGTTGAAAAAAAAGGGAAATTGTTTTTCAATATAAAAATGGATATTGGTGACATCGCTTGGTTTCACACAACTTCGGAACATTAAAAACCGAATTTATTGTACCATTTAAAAAAGAAAGAATCCGATCGATGAGGAACTAAATTTATTGTAGCTGTGACCCAGGACATGGTTGACCGTCTTAGCACTCCGATGCGAGCTGAGGGATGGAAGAAAAAATTATTTCGTTTTGTTTGTATTAGAGATTGTTGTGTAATAGCCTATGCTAAACCTCCTTGTACAAAACCAACAAAGAGAGAGAGAGAGAGAGAGATTGTTAGACGTTAGATGAAATGAGGAAAAAAGATTAAGAAGAAACATTAAAAAGTATTTTTGAATACAATAATTTATTTTTAACTTTTTTAAAAAATTAAATTTTTTAAAATTATCAGAATATGACAAGTGTCGCTTACTGAATTTTTAACGGTTATTATGGTTGGACACTTAAAATTATAACATTTATAACGTTAGACATCTTAATTAGCCAAAAAATAATTTATGCACCTAAATAAAAAAAACGGTATAATTTGTGTACTTATCTTTATATTAAGCCAAAAATTTATGCATAAGTTTGATATTGTTCTCGGTAACAAGAAATCGCAATTCTTGTTTAATCACGAGTATTCAATTAATTAATTAATTAATTCAAATCAGTTATTACAAAAGTTATTTTTATAGAGATGATCATTCTAATCCAAATTATTCTATTTATAATATCAAGATTTAAATCTATAATGCTATTTAAAGAATATAATATTTAATCTCAATTTGTTATAGGTAACAATCTAAAATTTTAATTGATATGTTCTTGTAATTTATATTTGCATGTGGTACTAGAACGAATTTTTGGATATATTTTTGAAATAGTTATCTAGTACTATTTATGTTAATGATTTAATGCAAATATTATTATTTATTTTAATGTTTAATTAGGTTAAAATAATAATTAAATATGTTTCTATTTATTCGTTGTTGACATCAAATTTCCTTCGAGTTAAAAAATCAAATATTTAATTGAATTATATAGCGTAATTAGCCAAAAGAAGAACACTTTTTGATGCAAAAATTACAAGAGAAAATCGTCTCAGTGACCAAAAATACCTTAAAATATACGATTTTAACCAATTTTTTTTGGATTTGCCAAAATGACCAATAAAATCGCAACGCGATATCAAAATCGCAACGCGATTTAGAAAATCACAACGTTAAAAAGAAAATCGCAACGATCAAAAGAAAATCGCAACGCGAGCTTCCAAGTTCGCAACGCGATTTAGAAGAAAATCGCAATGCGTTTGATAGAATCGCAATGCGATTGAGAGAGTCGCAACGCGATTGACGTTGAAAATAAAAAAACATTTGTTTCTCTAAAAAGATAGTATCCGCGCGGACGTGTCGAAGACACGTATTACCATTACCATTACCATTACCATTACCATTACCACGACCACGACCACGACCACGACCCGACCCGACCCGACCCGAGACGACGGCGGCGGCGGCGCGCGAGAGTCCCCCTTGTTCTCTTTCACTCAACAAGGAAGTGCAAAATACAAGCCTTAAATATAATTCCCAATAGTGTTTCCAATACTATGTGGGATTGAGCATTACCAACACTTGTTCCCAATATCATTATTCTTCATAAGTTATCATCCATTACAATATGAATTATCGATAATAAATTAATTCATTTTAATAAGTATTTAAAATTATAACTTGATAAATACATGAAATAATTCTATTATTAAATAAAAAATATATTTTTTATATTAAAATTATTGAGATAGATATTTACTATAAAAGTAAAAGATTTTTTTTTCACGTACAACCTCTATGTGAATTAGTTTCACAATAAGGTATCGGTTATGCATTGGATTCTTTCGTACTAGATGGTCTTTAATAAGATCATCATCATCATTCTTTTGTTCAACAATACCATATATTAATGAGGTATATTGGTTCATTAACACGACTAATTCATATTGTAATGGATGATAACTTATGAAGAATAATGATATTTGGAACAAGTGTTGGTAATGCTCAATCCCACATAGTATTGGAAATACTATTGGGAATGGTATTTAAGGTTTGTATTTTGCACTTCCTTGTTGAGTGAAAGAGGACAAGGGGGACTCTCGCGCGCCGCCGCCGCCGCCGTCTCGTCTCGGGTCGGGTCGTGGTCGTGGTCGTGGTCATTTTGACAAATCCAAAAAAAATTGGTTAAAATCGTATATTATAAGGTATTTTTAGTCACTGATGCGATTTTCTCAAATTACAAACGCAGATAAAGGTGTAGTTCAATAGGAGATAATTGTTGATCAAAAACAGAAAGAGAGAAGACAAAGTCCGTCAGTTTCACCTTCAACTCATTGACTAATCGCTTCATCCTCAAGCTTAGGCCTTTGAATTTCAAAACACCCCACGTTATCAAGAAAAATTGGGGGGATTCTAGTCATATCAGAAAAACCCTCTCTGCAACCCCAAATCAATCAGATAATTCTTCTAAAAAAAATACAGAATGGTGATGAAGGCAGCTGTTTGTCTTACATGGTGGCGTGGTTGGGAAGCAGCGTGGCCCAAGCCTTCTTCGCGACTCTGGAGCGTTGTTCTTGCATCAACCTTCCTTCATCCGACGACGCCGATGATTCCGATGCCCACCATCTCCCTCTCATGTTCACCAATTCCTCCTCCATCTCTTCATCTGCTACTTCTATAGTCAACAAAAACAAGAAGCCTCCCAACGGCGTCGTTCATCTCCATGTCTGAATCCTGCATTGCTAGCTGCAATCTTTCTGGGTATTGTTTATAGTGTTTTGGTTTTGTATTAGTGCTGATTGTTTGGTTTGAATGGAATCATTCAGCGTTAAATGTTAAACCGTTCAATATTCAGACTATTTGTTTCTCATCTCTGAATGATTTAAAACTGATTGATTTAGTAAAACAGTGTTGACTGATTTAGCAAAACAGTACTGACTGATTTAGTAAAACAGTACTGACTGATTCAGCAAAACAATATTGAATGATTCAGGTGATTCAGAGTCATTATCAAACAACATGTCACATTCAGAGCTAATTCATACAGAATCTCTGAATCATTCAACATTTAAATCATAACGCTTAATCATTCTGAAATAAACAAATAACCGCTTACTTTTTAAAATATTTATGAATTTTGATGTAAGTTTTTCTCTTTTATTTTTCTCTTTTATTTTTCTCATTTATGAATTTTAGATCTATTAAGAGTGATTTCCATCTTTCTTTTATAATCTCTTTTTAAGGAAGACTAAAATAAGATTTAAAATTTATAAAAATAAAAAACATATTTATTATTTTACTTTTCGAACTTGTTTTCTTCGTAATCTTTTTCTTCCCATCAAGTTAGCTATTATTTACAAATTATATAATTAAATTTTAATAACTTCATTTGATCGCAAATTTTTAAATAAAAGTTTAATTAAGATAAAACTTTTATTATCTAATTTAATATAAACTTTAAGTATTAATTTATATTACTTTTTAAAATATTTTAAATCTTCAAAATTTGACCCCAAAATAAGAACTTTCTTTGAATGTAATTAAAAATCAATTTATGAGGTTAAATTGTCAGTGTTGATTCACGGCCATTGGAGATATAATATGGAGGGTTAGATTTATTAATCTAAGGTAAATTACACATTTAATACTTCAACTATCATTTTTATTTCATTTCGGTCATCTAATAAATTTTTTGTTTCAAAATAATGTCTGACGTTACGTTTTAATTTCATTTTGGTCACCCATCATTAAAACATTAACGGTGATATTAACGTGTCACCATAAGGTAAGACCACACCATTATTGAAAAAATGAAAATATCACGTTAGTAATTCTATTAATTTTTAAAGACAAGTGACCAAAATGAAATTAAAACGTAACATTAGGTATGATTTTGAAAAAAATAATAGTTGAGTGACCAAAACAGAACAAAAGTGATAGTTGAGATACTAAACTTGTAGTTTACCCATTAATTTATGCAAGTGTAAAACCAAATTAAGAGTAGACGTTAAAAGGACAAATATCTTATTATGCCATTAAGAAAAGCTACATCATTTCGTTAACCAAAAAAACAAAAGCAATGGAAGACTTTTTCTCACTTCATATGGCTCTTCAAATCACTCCTTCCCCATAGGAAAACCTCAACCAATTCATAATTAACAAATTATTTTGAAGAGTAACTTCATCGACTAACAATTAGCATCATTCATAGAAGAAGAAGAAGAAAAACTATGCAATATAAAGAGAACGTATGAGAAACCAGACGAGGATGATTCAAGAGCCGTGGGACTACAATATATCCCATCTCTTTTTAACACGGAACATCAGCGTTGATGACTGAATGTCATCCTGTGGTACCTGTAACATAAACTGAACTTTCATCTTCATCGCAGCGTTCCTCGCCTTGCCGTTTTCATCTCCGACCTGAAATGAGGATACCAAGAGTTATCGGGCCATGTAAACAATATAAACCTTGCCTTCAAGGACAACAACTTTATTTAATGGGTGATTATAAGGTAGTATTTGTTCAGAATTTTTTTTAATCTATTGACAATGTATGCATCCTATAGACCGGAGTCCTAGGGATGGCAACAGCCGGGTATTGGTCCCCCGTCTCCGTTTAAAAAACCCGTACCCGTCCCCGCTTAAAAAACCGCAGGAATTTAAACGGGGATCCCCATCGGGTAATCGGGGAAAACCGTGGGGAAACGGGTATCCCGTTTAGCATAAACGGTTATTTAAACGGGTATCGGGCCGGGTATCGGGTCGGGTATATATATTTAAATTAAATATATAAATATTATATATATATTTTAAATTAAATTAAATTTATTAATATTATATATATAATAATTATTTTTAATATTTATTGGGTCAGGTAATCGGGGCGGGGATTACTAAACCCGTCCCCGTCTCCGTCCCCGTTTAACATAAACGGGTTTTCTCCGTCCCCGTCCCCGTTTAACATAAACAATTTTTTCCCGTCCCCGTTTAATTCGATTTTCGATTTTCTCTGTCGGGTTCAGATTTTTTTTTGCCATCCCTTAGTCCTTGTGGCTTCTTCGAGGACTGTCAGTTAAGCAAATACCGCTTACCCATATGGAAGCCCAGCCACGACGAAAATCTGAATCATATCCAGCCCTGAACTTGATGTATTTCTCATATTTGTGCTTGTACACAGCACTCCAATTGTTTGTATCAAGCTTGTACCAGTAGCTGCAGACAAATACGAAAGCTGATCAACAAAATACGTGGATAAAAAGAACATCACATGAAAAAGAGCTCACCGAGTCTCCTGCAAAACAAAAGAAATGGAATTGTTCTAAAGTTCTAACCTCACTTTGTCAGTTGGAGTAAGACGTCGCTTGAATGCAAATGATACAGCATTCGAAGGTATTGAAATGCTAGGAATAAATTTCATTAACCGATCCTGCAATTTGAAAACTATCAAAACCATCTATTTGCACACATTATTTCCAACCCAGCATTTTCCTATGAAGAATTTGCTCAGTCACACAAGTCAAATTTGAAGACTAGCCATCTCTGTTCATTGTAGCCTATCAATCAATAAGTAAATAAACAGGAACAGAAGAAGAACTTTATAACAATGAGGAATAATAATCACCTTATATATGTATCTTAATTTCAGTTGTTGGTTCACATAATGTGCAGAACAGACCCCATTCAAAATTTGACCTCTAAGAATTCCCTTCATTGTCAATGTTCTTGGTACGTCCTCCTGGTCTCTCTCCTCAACTGTAACTTCACCCATGGGGAATCTAATTGTCGCTCTAGGCTGCAGTGACAGGAAAGTAACAAAGGCAATTAGAATGAAAGAAAGGAAAGAGTGGTTATATATTAACATGGCTAAACTGGATATTTTGTAGGATATTAACAGCAATGTGGCACCACAACCGCTCTGCAATTCAGAGCCAAAAAAACTGGCTGAGTGCAAATTACCAAATACTTCTTCAAATTAAATGTTCAAATGAATATCCAATAGAACTAATACTGAATAAGTGCTTTTATACAATCAGCTACCAAGTACCAGAAAGGAACATTAAGATTAATTTAGATTTGTGCTGAACATAATCCTAAATGATTGGTCTTCACAGGACAAATAGTACTCACCAAACCAACAGATGGAACGGGAGATGATAATTGGATACCATAGCCGGGATGGGGTAGGTCTGCATACATTGACACCTCACCTTGTTGAGCCTGAGAAAAATATGGAATATTAAAGGGACGACACATGTAACTGTGACCAGCAAAATAATCTCTCACGCATGGCGACAATCGTCTCAAACTTTCATTTCTATAAGATTTTCATTAATAATGTCAACTAAAGCGCAACCACATAGAAAATATGTCTTTAAAGGAGAATCGGGCAAACCTTGACATCATGTGCAACATTGAAATACAACTTAGAACCCACATCGAAGGAGGTCCGGATAAGGGCATTTTGTTCTTCAGGATCGTAGTGGATGGACAAATATCTTGACGATAACATCAACTGTGGCTCCAAGATCTCGCGTTTGCCGTTGTTGATGAAGGAAAGGTTGAGCCTGGCGAGGTCGTCAAACAGCTTACACGAGACCCTCTGAAAGAACACGCGGCTATCACTGTCAAACTCCGAAGTCACTCTGAGGGAAGATTTTTCGGATAGCAAAGACAATAACTTGTCGGAGTAGATGCGCGTTAGAGAAGGTGGTGGTGGCGGTGGCGGTGGCTGTGGGGGAAGAAGCAGCGAAGGTGCTGGCGGTGAGAACGGTCGGATTAGGTAATTGGGTGTTTGAGAAGCTGGTTCCAGCATCGTTATTTTTGGTTGGTCTGTATATCACGCAATGTATGGTCTTGAGAAACGCTTAAAGCTTAAAAAAATCTGGGGTGTCTTTGGCTATTGGAGTCGGAGAGGTATTGTTGAATCTATAATGGATTTGTTTTGTTTGAAAGAGAGAAAGAGGGGGAGATGTGGCTTAGTAGTGGAATGGGGACATCGTTATTTGGCGGAAATTTCTGGTCTTATTTTAATCAGAATTCCGCTCCTCCCTATCCTTAACTCCGCAAAATATGAAGTTTAACGTTCATATTTGCTTGGAATAGTAATATACAAAGTCAACCTAATATTTCTGAGATTTTGCTCACGAATTCATTCATTTACTACCCATTTTGAAGTTATCCTTGAAATTAATATTATTTATAGTAGTTTGTATTCTTATTTTTATATTTGATTTTTAATGAAATAATTAAAACTTAATATCTTAATTCTTTTAAAAATTAATAGTTTAAAGAACAAATAAAAAATTAATAAATTTATGTATAAATCTTTTATCATTAATTATCTGATCTTTCCTTATATGATTAAAATTTAATGTAACATTTTTTACATACAATGTTATTTCTCACCCAGACATTATTAATATAACAAAATTTAATTCTAATATTAAATCAATGACTTAATGTACTGTTACAAGTCATATGACATTTTATCCTTTTTCTAACTTAGGTTTCTCTCAATAATTTTGTATTGCTTATTCTTTCTTTTTTATTTTTGTTTAGCTGGCGACATTAATATGATTGTCGATTGTCGATAATTATTAGTTCTTTTTTTATATTATGTCTTTTGTTTTCTTTTTTTCTTAAGGTTTTTTTTAATTTTGAATGAGAATCTTTATCCATGTGACACGTTTTTCTTTGCTCTTGTGGTACGCGTTTTCTATGTTCTTGTGGCACGATCCTTGTAGCTTTTGGTACGTTTTTTTGCATATCTTTGTAGTCGTTTGGTGCTCGCACAAAGGACATTTATTTTCTAATTGGGTTGTCGGTGGTCAAGTGTAGTCAGATCCCTTCTTTGGTAAAATGTTGTTTGTCATTATAATCAAAATTGTGTAGCGAAGTAGCATGTCACATATATAGTTTGGTTCGCTCACCACTCCTTTATCATTTCGTAAAACGTCTCATTCGACAGAGACAAAGAGTTTTTAGGAAGGTTACTAGTTCTTTTGATGTTGGTTATCATTGTAACATCCCAAAAAGCGGGCTAATAACTAAAATATAAGTTTTTGAAACTTTGTGGTTAATTTTGAAAATTTTAAAAGTTAAGGGACCTAATTGGAATATTTTTTAGAATGATTGAATAACAAAGTTTGAAAGATGAAAGTGTATAATGGTCATTTGGCAGGAAATGAATTTAAAATTCATTCATTGGGTATTATATATCCACGTCGAAGAGAAAAGAAGGGGAAAAAGGAAATCCATAAATTTCTTCATCTTTCTTTCTTCTCTTCACAACGAGTCTCGATAGCTAAGGTAAGGACTGCTCAAATTGGTTATTTATTATAATTTATGATGGGTCTTGATTCTTGGTATGTTAGGAAAGTTTGAGGAAGCTTAAAGAGAAGTAAAAACTAAAGGATGGATAAGTTATGAGTGATTAAGTAAAAAGGGTTTTTGATTGAATTGATGAGAAAGAGTTAGTAAATGGATTTTGAAGTGAAAATTGACTTGTCATAAGTTGAAATAAGAAATTTAAAGTATTAGAAATGAATTTGGAACATGTTGATAGATTTGTATGATTTTTAGATTCAAGTGAGTATATAGGATATTTTATGTTACGATGAGTTAAAATGATATAAGTTGAGTTTAAAGGCTTTAAAGAAGCGTAAAGTGAGGAAATTAGCAAAGTGTTAGAAAATTTTCAGGTTAAATGAATAAGTTCTGGGCAAGGGGTATCGGTACTGGATGAACAATATCGATACTCCAAAGTAAATATAGATGATAGTTGGGTCTGGGTATCGATATTGGATGAACAATATCGATACCATAAGGTAAAAGTAAATTAAATCTTTAAGAAGTATCGATACCGAAGGATTAGTATTGATACTAGGGGTATCGATACCAATGTTTAAGTATCAATATCATTCTAATAGACAAATTCTAGTATGTAAATAGGGTATTGATACTGAAGTATGGTATCGATACCACAGTAAGGAAGTATCGGTACTGTACCTTGGGTACCAATACTACTTGTATGGAAATTATGAATTAAGTACTTTGTATAGCTTATGTTATGTATGATTGATTAATGGTAATTCAAATTAAGATATTCATATCGATTATATGTATCGTGTAGATATCGAATGGAAGCATGTATCTGACGAGTTAACGGGATAAGATTGATCAAGTAAGAGATAAAATGTATAAGTATTGATGTGACTAGTGAAGCCAAGGTGAGTGCATATTACTATGGTATATAAATTATATGGAAACTAGACTTGCGATGAGTATATTTCCAATGTTTTGTTTTCATGATTACATGAATAATAGTATGTGTTAATATGATTTCTATGTGTGCATAAATATAAGTATGGTTCGTAGTTATTAGTATGTGAACATATATTGTTAAATTCTCTGCGGCATGATATTGATTATGTGTTATGATCTATGTAAGTATGTGAAAATGTGATATAAACTATATGATCATGAGCTAGGTAAGTACATGACTATGTGATAATCTATGTGAATTGATATAATGAAATTATATGATTAAGTGAAAAAAATGAAATAAGCTATTTGTTATTGACCTAAACTATTATATGAACATGTAATATAAGATATGTGGAACTAAACTACGTGAATATATGAAACTGTAATATAAGCTCTGTGATGAGGAGTTATTTGTTATATGATTTATGTGAAGATATGAGAACAATATTCTAGCTAGGTGACATGACTTTGTACTATGTGAATATGCATTATTTGCATTACATGTTATGTGGTATGAACCTATATGATATGAGTTATATGTTAATGATCTATATGACTATATAAGAATGTGACATGAGCTATGTGATAATAAGTTGTGTGATTACATGCCTATGTGATATAAGTAATGTGAACATGTGAAATATATAAATGATAAAGCCCATAGTATGTGATATGAGAGCTAAGGGTATAATTGGCATGCCAAGAGTCGAGGGTTCTACGTGGTCCTTCAAGACAATTTTACGTGGTCCTTCGGGACATTTCTACGCGGTCCTTCGGGACATTCTATGTGGCACTTCGGTGCAATTTCTACGCGGCACTTCAACACATTTTATACGAGCTATGGTGACAACATTTATGCACAATCTCAATGCACTCACATATATTTAGTTCTCGAAAATGTACAATGGGCAATTAAAAGAAATAATATGAATAAACAGTGTGTAATGTTAGATGGTTTGCTTTGTGAAATGTGTTGTGATGTTTGTATTATATGATGGTTTACAATGATTAAGTATAAATATATATTTTAAATGGATTAATGACAAGGATGTTGATAATGATATTGATGATGATAATATAGGTATATGTACATGTATGCATTTTGTTATATGAAATTGTTTTATGGTTTCTTTGATATGATGTTATGATGTGTTTAGAATATGTTTAGGTGATTGCGTATTTTCTTTCTCAGTAATGTACATGGAGTAATGAAAGAAATAACATGAACAAATCATGCATAAGGTTATATGTTATTATTGGTGAAATACATTATCATATATGCTCTGATTGATTAAATATATAATGATTATGTATGTTGCGAAAGAATGTAGTTACATGTTTCAATATGTCATTTATACATTATCATACACGCAAGTTTAAAGAAGCATGAAGAGCAAAACTAAGCTCAGACAAGACAGTATACACATACAAGAAGATCAGATCAGAAACAATGTATATAGTATGTTTTTTGTTTAATTAAAGTAGTAGGCATGAAATTTAAAGATTTAAATCAGATGTGCTCTGATAGGTTTTTCGAAAACCAATTGTTTTCATTTAATACAAATTATTTGGATTTTATTTTTAAATGTGAAATTAAAATTTCAGTATCTTGTAAAAGTAAAGAATTTGAAAAGTCAATGTGACACCTCAGATTCGTATCCGAGTAGGACATGGATTGGGGGTGTTACAATCATTCTCAAGAGAAAATTTTGTTTTTCTTCGTATCTTTGGGTTTAATATTTTTGCTTTTGTATGAGTTGTTTTGTGATTATTCTCTCAATTTTTTTTTCTATGTTTGGATACGTTGTAATTATGATTATTTTTTTTACTTTTATTAATGAAATTTGGTTATTATTTTCAAATCATCAAAGAATATACTAATATATCCTAAAATAAAAAAAATCAATTATAATAAAATTAAAAAAGACAATCTCATATAATATAGGAGAAAAATCACAAATACACTAAATTTTAACTTTTATTCTAAGTTTATTCTCTCTTTTTAGGGTTTTAAATTTACGAAGAAGGTGGAATAATTGATCTTTAGTCTAATAATCATCACCCATATTTTGAAATAACTTTTATTGTGTTATTCTGGATCTTTTTTTTCTCTGATCTATTTTTAAATTTTTTTTGTTTTGTATATTTATTTTTTTGTGCTACTTATTTAATAAATCTTCTTATTTTTCAATAAAAGATTATAGATATATTATGTCAGCTTTTCTAGTATATTTTTCTTTTTAATGAATTTTTCAGTTGACATTTATTTAGTTATCTTGTTAATTTACCCTTGGACTCCTCATATAGATAAGTGCCTACAATCACCTTAGATAAGTCGTGCTTGAGTTGTGAATCTTGTGATGAAGTCATTTGTCAACATGTTATCATAATTATATTCATTTTTATGTTAGTATTGTAATATCTTAAAAACAGGGTTAGTGACTAAAATATAAAATTTGAAAACTTTGTACTCAATCTCGAAACAAGTAAAAAGTTTATGGATTTAATTAGGAATATTTTGTGAGTAATTATTTAGTAAATATTAAATGAAGTAAGGGGTAAATTGGTCTTTTCAAAGGAAGGATTTTATTTTCCCTTTATATAGGATAACAACACATAGAGATGAGGAGAAATGAAAGAAAGCTCTAGAGTCTTGGTTGGTTTTCTTCTTCTCTTCCCATCGCTCCATTGGTAAGGTAAGATGATCTCAAGTGAATATTTCCTGTCATTTTTAAGTTGGGTTTAATTTTTGAGATGATAAGAAAGCTTAAGGTAGTTTGAAACTCTAAGATGATTAAGTTAGAAAGGATTAATGATGAGAGGTTTATAAGGGAAATATTGGAAGAGAGTTGGTAATAAGAATTTGAAACTTAATTTGACTTGTCATGAGTTCGATTAAGAAGTATACAGTGTTAGAAATGAAAATAGAACATGTTAGAAATTTTGTATGATTCTTGGTTTCAAGAATTTAAAAGAGATATTGAAGAGAATGATGGGTTATATGGATATAAGATGATTTGAATAATTGTAGTTGAACTTAAAGGGTTAAAATAAGGTTATGGTAGAATAATTAAGTGAGTTTGGTAAGATTTTT
Organism: Hibiscus syriacus; assembly: GCF_006381635.1. Classification (NCBI taxonomy): domain Eukaryota; kingdom Viridiplantae; phylum Streptophyta; class Magnoliopsida; order Malvales; family Malvaceae; genus Hibiscus; species Hibiscus syriacus. The sequence continues at coordinate 1,732,523 of NW_024062691.1, forward strand.
GGGTTAAAGAAGTGAATTCTGGCTATGAGTATCGGTACTGCTTCATCAAGTACTGATACTTCAAGAGTAAAAGAGTGATAATTGGTGTAGGGGTATCGATACTGGTTGAACAATATCGATACTATAAGCTTGAATTTGACAAAGGCATTCATAGGGTATCAATACCTGGAGGGTCGTATCGATACCAAGAGTACTGATACCATAAGGTCAGTATCGGTACCCATTTTTGAAACAAGGATTTCGAATGCAAAAAGGGTATCGATACCATAGCTAGAGAAGTATTAATACCATGAATGGGGGTACCGATACTACTCAAAGTGGAAATTGTATTAAGCATTTCCTTTAGCTTGAGTTATTAATGATCAAATTATGATATTTAGAATGTTGATATGTATACTATATGTATGATTGTGTAGATATTGATCGAGAGAAACGTCCGGACAAGTCGACAAGTAATAGTCATTGAGAAAAAGATAAGGATCGATATTGACTAGTAAGGCCAGGTGAGTGCATATTAGTTAGTATATGATGATGAATGGAAATAAGACTTGCGATAAGTCTATTTCTTATATTAGAATGCATGAATTTATGATTATAAACATGTGTTTGATATGAGTATTTGTGATATATGCTATTGTATATGTTATATGATTATTGTGAATATATGTTATGTGAATATGATATAAACCATGTGATAATGAACTATGTGACTATATATATATATATATATATATATATATATTATCTATATAATGGTATAAGCTATGTGATTTTAAGGTAAATGAATATATGTCTATGAGAAAAGCCATGTGACAATGAGCTATATGAAAATAAGTGATGTGATTACATGATAACAAGAGATAAGTTATATTACGTGAATGATATGATAAGAATCTATGTGATAAGAATCTATGTGATAAGAATCTATGAGCATATGTGATATGAATATGTGAATATGTGAATATGTGAAATGATATAAAAGATAATGCCCATGTTATGTGTCATGAGAGCTAGAGGTATAGTTGGCATGCCAAGAGTCGAGGGTTCTACGTGGTCCTTCAGGACATATATGTAATCCTTTGGCACATATATGCAGTACTTCGGTACACTTATTTGGTCCATTGGAATATGTATATGGTTCTTAAGGAGTGGTCCTTCGGGACATATGTGATATATGGTCCTTTGGAACATAGGTCCTTCGGGACAAAGTCTAAGTGCTCCTAGTGGGAATTATACGAGCTGTGGTGACAATATAGGTGCACAACCTCAATGTACTCACATATATTTAGTTCTCACATGTGTACATGGGTTCATAAAAAGATAATATAAATAAACTTGATATGATAATATGTTTATTTTTTTGTGAAGTGATATATGTGGTATATGATGCGTATAAATGATAAGTATAGGATCATATGATAAAAGGAATTAATGATAATGTTAAAAATGTGGATGATGATATATGTGTAGGTGAATAATTGTTGCATGAGAGAATATATGATTTTTGTATGACATGATAGTATAGATTATGTATGCATTGTTAGGAGTTAAAGTTCATATTATATGTTTTATTATGTCTCACTAAGTCATCGACTTAGTGTGTGAGTGTTTCACACGTAGTTTCCGAGAAGCAAGAAGAGAATATAAGAGGAGAAAGATAGGTCAACCACTCATTTACTATGATCAGATCAGACAAGAGTTTTGAATTATATGTATTTTGTTTATTAAAAGTGGTTGGCATGTAATTGGTGTTTTGAATTATATACACTCTGATCAGTTTTAAAGACATTTTATTTGTAATAATATGAATTATGAATTATTATTTAATATAAGTAGAAATTGTTCATATTTGTATACATGTATAAGTTTTAAAAAGTCAATGTGACACCTCGGACCTGGATCTGGGTCGGATACGGGTTAAGAGTATTACATTTAATGGTATCAGAGCTAAGGTTTAGCCGATTTTAGGCTTAAACCGAAGTTAAAGGAATTTTAAAATGTGTACAAGCCAACACAAAGTGGAAAATTTATTATATGGTAGTGTAAGGAGTATGATGTCTTGCTAATAGAATCAGATTAGTAGGATATAGTAGAAATCTGATTATGAGAATTTTTGAAGTGAATCGAGAGGTGATAAACTTGATGGTGGTACCAATTTAAATGCCCTGGCCAAGCAAGATGAAGAGCGAACACCTTAGGAAGTACTTTGTAATATCAAAGTTTGTTTTTAGAAATTTGAAAACATGTTAGAATAGCGTTAAAGGATCTCTGCTATTTTGAATCGAAAAAGTGATACGGAGTGGTTTCGTTATTATGAAGATAAGATAGAATATGGTGGACAAGTGTCATCATAAGAGAATAGTACTGTGTATGAGTAAGATGCGGGTTTGATAAGTTGAGTAGATACTGCTGAGGAAACTTTTGACGGAAAAAGGATGTATTGATCGATTTGATAAGGGTGTATACGGAGTGGTTTCGTTATTATGAAGATAAGATAGAATATGGTGGACAAGTGTCATCATAAGAGAATAGTACTGTGTATGAGTAAGAGTGCGGGTTTGATAAGTTGAGTAAGATACTGCTGAGGAAACTTTTGACGGAAAAAGGATGTATATGATCGATTTGATAAGGGTTTGTACCCTAGATTAAAGAGTTGATATTGACTAACAAGGTTATGTGATGGTAAGTGTATTAGAGTCAAAGGATTAGAAGATGTTATTAAATTAAGCTAACCAAGTATGACATGAATTTAGATATGGTTGTGTATTTTGATCATGTAAATGTGATGTAGTAAAGAAGATAAAGATTCATATATCTAAAGAGTAGAAAACTTTAAGATGATAGAAAGGATATGTGTATTGTAATTCGAATAAGGAATTTTCAAGAATAATGTTTTGTACAAAGTAGTGTGGCTATCAAAGTTATGAAGAGAGTGTGGGAGTATAAAAGAAAGGAAAATGAAAAGATGGAGTTTAAAAGATCAAGTGTGATAAAGATTATATGGAGGAGTAGATTATAAGTTTGATACAGAAATAAGAAAAGTATGTAAGGTTATATAAAGAGATTGTTTGATTTTGTAAAGTGTATGTTTTAATCATATATGATGAAAGTTTAAGGTTGTGTTTCTTGCTCAAGTAGACATAGTCAGAGGAATAAGAAATGATTTATATGTATTAAGGAAGTTCAAAATACAGTTGAATGATTTTATTCTCTTTGATCAAGTTATCAAGAACAAGCATGCTATTTTGAAATGATAAAGGATTAAAGGTTGAGTTATTATTGTAAGTCAATTAGAGATTGATGAAGGAAATCAATCGATTTATGATCTTGAGTAATAAGAATGAATGTTATTGTGTATATGATAAGTGGCATGATATGAATTTTCAAGTCAAAAGTAAGTGTACAATCGAAGGAGAGAAAAGATAGAAATGGATTGAGTTCTTTGGAAATTGAAGGTAAATCATTGATTACAATTGTGAAGGGATAAAGTAGAGGAAGCAATATGAGAACATTAGAAGATATGTTATTATCAATGTGTGCACTGAACGAATTTTTTTAAAAGGAGAGGAGATTTGTAACATCCTAAAAACATGGTTATTGACTAAAATGTAAATTTTGAAAACTTTGTGCTTAATTTTGAAACAAGTTAAAAGTTTAGGGATTTAATTGGGAATATTTTGTGAGGAATTGTTTAGTAAATATTAAATGAAGTAAGGGGTAAATTGGTCTTTTCAAATGAAGGATTTTATTTTCCCTTTATATAGGATAACAACACGTGAAGATGGGGAGAAATGAAAGTAAGCTCTGGAGTCTTGGTTGGTTTTCTTCTTCTCTTCCCGTCGCTCCATTGGTAAGGTAAGATGATCTCAAGTGAATGTTTCCTTTCATTTTTAAGTTGGATTTAATTCTCGAGATGATAAGAAAGTTAAGTGAAGCTTAAGGTAGCTTAAAACTCTAAGATGATTAAGTTAGAAAAGATTAAAGATGAGAGGTTTATAAGGGAAATCTTGGAAGAGTGTGTTAGTAAGCAGAATTTGAAACTGAATTTCACTTGTGATCAATTAGATTAAGAAGTATGAAGTGTTACAAATGAAAATAGAACATGTTAGAAATTTTGTAAGATTCTTGGTTTCAAGAATTTGAAAGAGATATTAAAGAGAATGATGGGTTATATGGATATAAGATGATTTGAATAAGTGTAGTTGAACTTAAAGGGTTAAAAGGAGGTTATGGTAGAAAAATTAAGTGAGTTCGGTAAGATTTTTGGGTTAAAGAAGTGAATTCTGGGCTATGAGTATCAGTACTGCGTCATCAAGTACTGATACTTCAAGAGTAAAAAAGTGATAATTGGTGTAAGGGTATCAATACTGGTTGACAATATCGATACTATAAGCTTGAATTTGACAAAGGCATTCATGGGGTATCGATACCTAGAGGGTCGTATCGATACCAAGAGTACCGATACCATAATGTTAGTATCAGTACCCATTTTTGAAACAAGGATTTCGAATGCAAAAAGGGTATCGATACCCAAGCTTGGTATCAATACCATAGCTAGGGAAGTATCGGTACCATGCATGGGGGTATCGATACTACTCAAAGTGGAAATTATATTAAGCATTTCGTTTAGCTTGAGTTATTAAGGATCGAATTATGATATTTAGAATGTTGATATGTATATTATATGTATGATTGTGTAGATATCGATCGAGAGCAACGTTTGGACAAGTCGACAAGTATTAGACATTGAGAAAAAGATAAGGATCGGTATTGACTAGTGAGATGAATAGAAATAAGACTTGCGATAAGTATATTTCTTATATTAGAATGCATGAATTTATGATTATAAGCATGCGTTTGATATGAGTATTTGTGATATATGCTATTATATATGTTATATGATTGTTGTGAATACATGTTATGTGAATATGATATAAACCATGTGATAATGAACTATGTGACTATATATATATAATTGGTATAAGCTATGTGATTTTAAGGTAAATGAATATATGTCTATGAGAAAAGCCATGTGACAATGAGCTATATGAAAATAAGTTATGTGATTACATGATAACAAGAGATAAGTTATATTACGTGAATGTTATGATAAGAAACTATGTGATAAGAATCTATGAGCATATGTGATATGAATATGTGAATATGTGAAGTGATATAAAAGATAATTCCCATTTTATGTATCATGAGAGCTAGAGGTATAGTTGGCATGCCAAGAGTCGAGGGTTCTACGTGGTCTTTCAGGACATATATGTAATCATTTGGCACATATATGCGGTACTTCAGTACACTTATTTGGTCCATTGGAATATGTATATGGTTCTTAAGGAGTGGTCATTCGGGACATATGTGATATGTAGTCCTTCGGGACATAGGTCCTTTAGGACAAAGTCTAAGTGCCCCTAGTGAGAGTTATACGAGCTGTGGTGACAACATAGGTGCACAACCTCAATGTACTCACATATCTTTAGTTCTCACATGTGCACATGGGTTCATAAAAAGATAATATAAATAAACTTGATATGATAGTATGCTTATTTCTTTGTGAAGTGATATATGTGGTATATGATGTGTATAAATGATAAGTATAAGATCATATGATAAAAGGAATTAATGATAATGTTAAAAATGTGGATGATGATATATGTGTAGGTGAATAATTATTGCATGAAAGAATATATGATTTTTGTATGACATGATAGTATAGATTATGCATGCATTGTTAGGAGTTAAAGTTCATATTATATGTTTTATTATGTCTCACTAAGTCATCGACTTAGCGTGTGAGCGTTTCACACGTAGGTTCCGAAAAGCAAGAAGAGAAGATAAGATGAGCAAGACATGTCAGCCACTCCTTTATTATGATCAGATCAGACAAGAGTTTTGAATTATATGTATTTTGTTTATTGAAAGTAGCTGGCATGTAATTAATGTTTTGAATTATATATGTTATGATCAGTTTTGAAGACAATTTATTTATAATAATATGAATTATTAAATTTTATTTAATATAAGTGGAAATTTTTCATATTTGTATACATGTATAAGTTTTGAAAAGTCAATGTGACACATCAGACTCGGATTCGGGTCGGATACGGGTTGGGGGTGTTACAAGTATTGATTTTTTTAATCTTTCACCGCTATGGTTGTGTTTGTTTATATCTTCTTCTTCTTTTTTCAGTTGATTGGTTTAAACTTTTAATCATTTCTTTGTATAATCATATTTTTATTATTTAGTGATTAGTTTGTACTCTTAGATGATTTTAGAAGAAATGGTTTATTAATATGATTAGTATACTTTAATTTTTATACTTTTTTTAGTTTGTTATTTTATTATATTTTATCTTTATTATTCAATATAACTAGATGTTCTTATTAGTGAAAAAACCCCCCTCATATATAATATTATGTAGCATTTAAAGAGACTTTACATCCTTTTCCAATTTATTTTATTTTCTTTTATTTAAAAAATATAAAAATCTTTTATATTCAAAGCAATCAAATACTTACCACATTTTCATTTACATTCAATTTTTCATCTTTTAATAAAATAACATTCAAGTCTTCTGTTTTAAAAGAATGTAGGCAAGTTACTTTAATTGTTAAGCTTCTTGGTCAATTGATAGGGTATAGACCTCTTATTAGCATAATCAGAAGCCAATAGGAACTCGTTAGTAATTTTTAGTTAATCGATCAGGATATAATAATAACTTTCAAAATTTGTGTGTTAATCAACAAAACTATAATATGGTTTTGTATGTTGGTCATTGAATGAAATGTAGAGATTATCTTATAGTGTAATCTTGATCTAATAAATTCTTGATAAAAGGGTCTCAACCTTTAAAGATAGTAGCTTGGGTTCATTTACCGCGATTATCATATCTATGATATATAAAATAAGATTATAATACTAAAGTAGGAAAACGAGGGTGCTTTGTAGAACCATGGTCATTGATATTATTGATAAAATTAAGTATAGTTATTTTTAAAGATTTTGAGTTTGAATAATTACTTCTGTAGAAAGTGCACGTTGTTAATATTTTGAATATATACCAACTCTTGAATAACAGATTTGACAAGGACGAATGTTCATATCTTGTAAAAGAACCTCTAAATAAGCAACTCTGTAAACTCCATTGATGATCCACTGAAACTCCCAAATCGTAGTGCGAACTTGAAGCTTCTTGGTTGCAGATTTTGATCCGATGACTGTTAAAAAATCTCTACACGTCTTTGAACTGGTTATTAACTTAAAAAGTTTTCCTTTTCTTACAAACGCGAATTGGATTTCAAATCATGAAAGTCAAATTTTCAACTTCGACTAAAATTGGGTTCTTGGTTTTTTGTCTGAAATGATTGTGGGTTCTCCCCAATTGAATTGCTACACACTATAAAAAGCCTGAAGAAGCCACAAAAAAGGTTTCGCAAAAACTCTTTTCGACATGTACACAAATGGCTTATAATTTTCAGGAAGAAACGCTTCGATCAGGGGAGGAAAAAGCCATGGTGTAGGGTTTAAAGGGTATAATAGAGAGGAAATTGAGCAGAAGATTTGAGGGTTGAACGAAGGCTTGAAGAGTGACAAAAGCAGGAAAGGCCAAGGATCCCAGAGAGATAAACAAATGCACCCCAAGTGACTCTATAAAATAAAGCGCAAATCAACGTTTAAGTCCAACGGAGCCGTGCGGTGAGTATAAAACAAACTATTCTTTCGCCTTTTATTAAAGAATACCGTGTGCTCGCCACCAGGGCCGATCCTGATATTTTAAGGGCCCTTAAAAATAACTTAAAATTCAAGAATAAATTTCGGCCAATAATAAGTGAACAGTGCCTTAAGTTTTAAAAAACAATGCAATCAAATAAAATTTTATTTAATCCTAATTATTCTAAAATAAATTAAGGTTTTTTTTAGTTTACTGTGTCAAATTATGAAAATTAAAGAACCTAAGGACTCAAACCTAAAAATGTAGGCTCTAATATTAATCATTTTTTATTTTAATTAATCATTGAATCGAATAACCGACGTGGTCCCTCGAGCGTTTACGCGAGGGCCAACTCGAATTATCCCCTAAATTTAAAGACTAGTTTGAAATCTAAGCTAAAATGGAAGCTCTATTTAACCTATTTAATTATGTCAATATCAAAAATCGAATCGAAGTTTGGGGACCTAATTGCATAAATTTTAAATTACTAAGCTAAAATTAAACATGAAAAGGGTTAAATTAAAATAAATAAAAAATTAAAGCTTAATTCGAAATAAAATAGAAGCGAATAGACTATTGACTAAAATACAAAACACGCACAACCTAAGGACTTAAACGAAATTAACCAACAAAAATTAAAATCAGTCATAAAAAAATGGAAAATTACAAAACAACCTACATGACTAACATGTAAAAAATATAGAATCCTAATTTCTAAACAACGAAAATTAAAGAAATTACACTAGGACTAAAATTAAATGCACTTAAAATAAATAGACATAATTATAAACATGCAAACTTCGACCTCGAGACTAAAACGAAACATGAAAAAATTAAAAGTGAAATGTCTAAACAACAGAAATAAATACAATACATTCAGGACTAAAATTAAAAGAGAATAAAGTATAAAGACCGAATTAGAAACTTAAAAGACTTGATTTGAGGACTAAAACGTATCATTTCTAAAACTGATGGATTTCACACGCTATTATCCCACTCACAAAACACGGGTTGACTAACCCACTAAAACGCGACCATTTTAATGAAATAATATATATATATATATATATATATACTTTAGATGAAAATTTGCCCTAATCTTCATTTGTTAACACCCCCACCAACGTCGTTCTTCACTTCTCTACTCTCTTCTTCTTCGATGGATGCTACCCATCACCTCCTCTTTTTTTATTTTTATTTCAAAACCCTAAAATAAGAACTAACCCTAATACTATTATGCAAAGTTCCCAAAGGAAACCCAACACTCCATCCCTAGACTCCGGTGGCTCGAATAGTTTCGGTGAGCTTCTATCTCTTATTTTGTGTCGTTACTTGCATTTCAATTTCATACACACACAAAAACATTTAAAAGTAAAGAATATGCGTAATACCGAAAATTGCTTCTTTCGCATTGCTCCTTAGAAAAAATTGTGAGGAAAAGCTCCCTTGATTACATTGACTGTGTAAAATAAATGAGATGGGGAACCCCTGTTTTTCTCCACACTTACAATATGTTTTTTTTGTTCTCTCCTCCTCCCTACCCCTGATTTTGCTTACTTTTGTATCTCCGGTTTTAATCTCATTTTTTACTTTCTGACCTTGTTGATGAACCTCCTTTTCTTTTTGTGTTTTCTATTTTTTGGTCGAGAGCCCCCATTTAATATTGTTCTCCTTTGTTGCCCATAATATGTTGCCCCCACCTTAATTGTTTATCGATGGAATCTCTTTTATTTTGCAGGGCATGAGTATAGCATGATGTGGGTAATTAGTGGAGTATGAGCAGCAGTTGGGGATATTAAAGAAATGGGCAAGTGGTGGTGTAGGGTATGACCCCTTTTTTAAAAAAAAATATTGGTACTTACATGAAACAAGATAGAAAGTTGAGAAGAATGGCCCCCTCCAAGATAGATTGAGAGTCATGCTTTTTCTGGATATTTATTTTGACGTGATTTTGTGCTTTCGGAGGTTAAAAATATTTGGGAAGAATGGGTCCCTCTAAACCTGAGCCCTAGACGGTCGCCTACCCCGCCTGGGCTCAGGGCCGGCCTTGCTCGCCGCCTAAAGCGTCATACACTTATTTTTGTAGGGCATTTCTTTCGTGATAGCTCTAACAAATTTTAGTCTTGAAAAGTTTAGGGTAAAAATTGTAAATAACCTCTACAAAAAAATTGTTCTTCGAGGTAATTGAGTTTAAAGTAAACATTCTATGTAGCTTCCATCATTTGCTTCGCATGCCTAGTGTAGTCTTGTACAGAGAAATTTTTGAAACGTCATATATCGAACATAAAAAATTTAGATAAAAATCCACTTGAAAATTAGGAAACAAAAAAGTCTTTCCAAAGTGTAAAATTCTCACTTTCAAATCAAGGAGAATCACCTACAATATCTAATTTTAAACAAGTATATATTCATTTAGTAATTTTTATACGTTTAGGGTATTATAGTTGTAGAAATGGAAAAATGGCCTTGTTTATGGTGTTCACTGCAGCACTTGTAGGTCACTTCTGTTAGGTGGAGAAAGTTAAGAGTTTCGAAGAAAATGCAAGAAAAGCATGTTCACAAAGGGGTGGATTAAAAATGTCCTTAAATTGTTTTTGGTTTACAAAAAGGTGCAGAATTAAGAATTTATCTAAAATTTAATAATTAGAATAAAATTTTAATTTTTTTACTAAAAATTGAGGGACTAAAATAGAAGTTAAATATTCTGATTAATGTATCGTGTAATTAAACTAATGGCATTCAACATACTAAAATTTATAAAATGATAATGCAAAATAATCAATACATAAAAATTTTCAAATTTCATTAATAAAAATGTACACATATAAAAGGTAAGTGATCATTCTGTTAGTTTACCTAGTAGTATTAATTAAATAAACATACCAAATGGCATGACGATATATTTATATAAATTTTCTGTCCGAGCACACGTAATGGAGCAGTAGAAAATTAAGTAAAATATAATCCACATACTAATTTGATCTATGGACAACATTGTTGTATTAAAGACAGTAATGTGAGGAATCATTATCACAAAACATTCACTTAATATGTCATCACGGTCATATCATTTCACATAAAAAAATAATTAGCATCATCTTTTGTATTCTAATAGTGTCAAAAGTTTTAATAACAATAAAATTTTTGTCATAATTATAAACTTATAGTGAGAATTTAATTGTGAAAAATCTAATCATACTTATTAGTATAATGATGATCAAATAACTTATAATAATAGTATGTCACAATAACTTATAATAATAGTGTTCTAATAGTAATTAAATAACATCACAATTACTTATATTAATAGTGTTGCGCAAAAATATTTTTCCTAGAAAACTTAATATTTACAACAAAAGTATTCTTAATTACTATTAATTTGTCAATAAAAACTTTTATTATTGTAGTAAAACGTTGTTTGAAACATTCACCATGTATGAAGATCACGCGTTTGGTTCACGAAATATAAGATTAGCTTTAGAAATAAGATTACCACAATGTAACATTATTATGAGAATGTTGTATTACCTTATTTGGGTTGTTTAACATGATTGTAAGATGACGATGCTTGGTTGGATGAATATTAAAAGTATTTGAATGCACATTTTACCAAGTTATCCTTGTCATATATGTTATTTTTTTAACAAGTTAAATTTTAATATTAAATTAAAAAATATTTAAATAATTATATATATATGTGTGTGTGTGTGTTAATCGTTATTGTAACCCCCCAGACCGATGCGGGTAACCCGATCTGATCCGGGAAGTCAAAATAGGGCCACCGGAGCGACCCACTGTAAAAATAGCGGAAAATTTAAAACTTTTGTCAAAACATGTAACTCATAAAATGATTTATCAGTATACATAAATAAAATAGATTTTCATACTTAAATATTAAAACAAAATACAATTACATGCCCCCTAATCACATGTATCGTACTATGCAAACATCACCGAAAGAACTCCCTTACTGATGACGATAGTTGCACTGGTACAATTCTTTTAACCCGAAATGTTGAGTAATAGAGTGAGCTTCGGAAAGCTCAGTAATACAGACCTACCAGATGATGCTGAAGAATGTGCAGATACAGATAAACATATATTTCCTTATTGGTTCAGATATCTATAGATTTTTAGGCTGATCTGAGGTCCATTGATAACGCAGGTAGTAACATATAATATTCATTTGAGATATAAATATTTCGGATGTCTAGGTTCAGGAGATCAAAATAGGTTTTCTAGTGTGTTCCCAAAAATCATGTAACTTTTTAGATCTTTTTAAAACACACACACACACACACATACATATATATATATATACCCCCATCCATCACGAACAAAATGTGTAGGTTCCCCAGAATCATACAACCCCAGTAAGGCCCTGAGCACAAAGCCGAGGAGCCTGAAAGTAAGGCTTTGAGCACAAAGCCGAGGAGCCTGCAAGTAAGGCTCTGAGCACAAAGCCGAGGAGCCTCCAAGTATTCTTTCTCCAACATTACCCCCAATAAAACATGTTCCGTTCGTAAACGGATATATCAAAAATCAAAACATAATTAAAGTCAAGTATCAGATCAGAATCCAGATCATGTATCAGATCAGAATCCATGTCAATATCAGATCAGAACCCAGGTCAGGTACCATAACAGAATTCAAATCGGAAATCAGATAAAATATTCATGTAATTAGGGAACACACCAGAGTTTACATGTATTATTCAGAGCCACTGGATATATTAACAGGTAGAGGAACATAGATCTTCAGTATACCGATATAAAATCAGAATTCAGAATCACTATTGGAAGAGTTCAATAACTGACGAAATCATCAATTATTCAGAATATGACTTGAGCTGATAAGGAAGAAATGAAGGTTCATGACATTTACAGGCTATGTCGATTGATCGGATTATCAAACAAATCTTAGATGAATAGCTCCCAAAACTAAGGCTTGTCGATTGATCAATTCATTGTTCTTCCAGGGTATTTACTTTTTAATACCACAAATTCTTGTCCATAGATCATTTTCGGAATCTTCAGTGAATAGATATTCCAATGTCATTCTTTCATTTCCACATTTCCACAATATCATGTAATGCTAACGTACTTAATTATTTTAATCATAAACCATCGTAATTGTATGTAAACTCATCAGAGTTTCCAGACTTATCCAAATCACTTATTAAATCCTCATTCATTGAGATTACCTAATTCATTTAGCAGTCATGTCCATTCCCGTTATTTCGGGATTTTCCAGAGTAATTCAAGCGTTCCTGAATTTCAGATACATGTTGCACTTATGTTCCATTTAATTTGGTCTTCGTGGTTGATTTGTCGAACAAACGTTCAATTCTTAGTACTGAATGCGATATAAAGTTAAGCTGAGCTGAATACTTCCAAAATTTATCATCGAGCCAAACTTGAGAAGACGAACACGCATTCAAGTAATATCTATGCCATCCAGGTATTGACATAGCTTTAGGGTTGATCTACTCACTTAAATTGTTTTCCATTACTTTTAAAGGTAGACCAACACCTATGCTTATTTGGATTCCTTAATTAATCCAAGACATTTACTTAGTTTAGGCCATAAGGTTATTTTGGTAATTTTGATGTTCAGTTTTATTCCATTCATTTCAGAGCTCGAGGATATCCAACCATTCCTGAGCTTGGTGATATTCTTGAGTTATTTCCATTACAGGGGTATTTTGGTCATTGTACAGATCTACGGTATTTAAATCTTTTCCTACCATCCGGTCTTATTATTTAATTCCATTTTATCATCTATTTCAGTCCCTTCAAACAATTCTGATAAAAGAGCACTCTCCGATAAATAGTTCTTTAAATATTTACTCATAACTCGGATATTTTCGGGTAAAGTACATTCTCAGATTTTACAAACGGAATATCATAAATTTTTCTGTACAAAGACAATATCTTAATAATTAAATTTGTACTTAATCGAGTTAAGTACAAATCCTCAAAGTACTTTCTCATTCAGGGTCAACTCATACTATTTTACCTCTCAAGGACATTTTCGTAATTTCTTAACCAGATGCTTTCGATATTAGCTCTTAACGAAAATAATTATAATTTAAAGATCCTATGGTTAATTGCTTTCCCGAACATTCTCTGATCTTGAAATGACTCCTTAACAGACTTCTAGCATCTTGCTCAAACCCTTTTGGGGTTAAAAACCGGTTATCCACATTTCCTAAGAAAAACTAACATTTCTTATGCACATCAGTAATTTTTACCGGATCAATATATCTTTTCAGAGTTATTAACCAACTTCCAGAGGTAATTCTTATCATCTTACAATATAAGGGTATTTTTGTAATTTTTCCCAACCAGAGTATTCTCATAATTTCTCATCCGAGTACCTTTAATATTTAACCTTTGTTGATATAACATATAAGTTACAGATCCAGGGTTGATTTCTTTTATCACTAATCACAAACTTGTAATTTAATTCTACCAATTCCTCAATCTCTTATATTAGTCATTCGATTTGTATTCAGTTACAGAATTTCTACCACATCCATATCGAGTGTATAAATTATTCGACTCTACAAAAGTGACCAACATTATCTTATTCATGCATTTACCGATATCAACATATTCCATAAAGCATAAAGAGGTAGTAATGTATTAACTCGATTTCTGTGCAATACTGATCGACCATCAAATTTCATTCGAACGCCCTCGATCTTGAAATCATCTTCCAATATTTCCTCAGATCCATATCGACAGAAATTACATCAAAAACGGAACTTAATTCTGAAAAACGGATCGAATCGGATGATAAATCATATAAAAATAGTTTATTAGGTTCGAATTTGGTGAAACAGACTTCAGATTCGGATTCAGGACGTTGAAAGCATAAAATACGATTTTTTGAAAATTTGGAATTTTCGATCAAAATCAAAGTCAACAGGTTTGACTAGAAATTTCTAGGCCTTCGGGTCCGAATATCGAAAAACGGACTGCGGAATCGGATTTGGAACGTCGAAAAACGTCAAGATATGTATACTCGATCAAAGTCAAAGGTCGTTTAATGCCCGGTCAAAGTTTTGGTCAATTGTGGTCAACAGTCAATGGGTCGGGTAAACGGGTCGGGTCGGGTCAATAGGTCGGTTCGGGTTAACTGGTCGGGTCGGGTTAGAACCGGTCAAACCGGCCAAAACAGTTCCAAAACCGGTCAAAACGGTTATTTTTCCCTTCTCCACGCGCAGTAGCGGCGCGTGGGGGCACGTGGGACCTCTTTCAGCAGCCTATAAATCACGGAAAAATTCCAAAAAATTATTTTAAGCAATTTCGAGGCACTTACAAAGCTCGGTTCACAATTTTGAACGGTGAAGTGCTCGATTTCAATGAATCAGAAACTTTGACCGCTTCACCTCCTCACGCGCCCCGTCGACGGAGACCAAGGATGACACCGGCAGACTCGGAACGATGCAAGGAACACGATGGTGAGGGAGGTGTCGTAAACGGATCGTCGGATCGTCGTGAATCGATGAAAAACCAACTGAAATCGAGTTATTACCGACGATACTTCCGACTGAAATTAACGACGAACGGTGATGATTCACGATGAAAGGTTTGAGGGGTTTTGTTCCTCGGTCGACAACGAACACAATAGTGGTTTCAGTTTGTCGATCGGACGTCGGACGGTTAGTAGATCGGAATTGAAAGTGGGTTGACCGGAGGAGGAAAATGGAGCATTTTCTGCATAAAACACTCGGGGGAAGAGAACTTATAATTCTCTCATAAAGGAAAATGGCTAAATTATGAGTTTAGTCACTGAACTTACTGAACTTCTTAAAACGGTCTACCAACTTTAAAATTTTACAATTTAATCCACCGTTTCTTTTAAAATACCAATTAAATCCAATACTTTGTAATTTCTAAAATTTAGCCCCTAAATTGGGTGTTACAATTCTCCCCTCCTTAAAAGAATTTCGTCCTCGAAATTCATTCATGTCAGATAATTGCATAAATGAAACTTCAATCAGTTCTTTTAGATCTTTCGTGTAGCTCTTTTAGAAATACGAATCCTCCACTAATCCTTAACCAGTTGAGCATACATTCTTATCAAAACTTTTCCTTATTTCAATAAAAGAATCCGAGAAAATTTCCTTAAGTAATCAATTCAATCTTTTTCATGAGAATAGGCTCATAGAGCAGTAGCATATCCCAATTACATTTTCGGAGTTGGGTCAAAATTTCTTAGATGAATAACTCTCACATGGCTCGTGAGGTACTTTACAGCGTTTAGACAGATGTTACTGGTATTCCTTTTTGTACAAGTATAACCTTAACGAATAGAAACTTCGATTTACTCGTTACAGATAGGGACTCAACTTTGGAGTTTTGGCTCAGAGAGGTACGATTGTAGTCTAGGGCATATACTGATTAGACATATTTTGACATTCGACCGTCCGATCTATCTTGAAAATTTTGACTCAAACTATAGCTCTGATACCACTAAATGTAACCTCCAGACCGATGCGGGTAACCCGATTTGATCCGAGAAGTCACATTAGGGCCACCGGAGCGACCCACTGTAAAAATAACGAAAAATTTAAAACTTTTGTCAAAACATGTAACTCATAAAATGTTTTATCAGTATACAGAAATAAAATAGATTTTCATACTTAAATATTAAAATAAAATACAATTACATACCCCCTAATCACATGTACCGTACTCTGCAAACATCACAGAAAGAACTCTCTTACTGATGACGATAGTTGCACTAGTACAATTCTTTTAACCTGAAATATTGAGTAATAGAGTGAGCTTCAGAAAGCTCAGTAATACAGAACTACCAGATGATGCTGAAGAACGTGCAGATACAGATAAACATATATTTCCTTATTGGTTCAGATATCTATAGATTTTTAGGCTGAGCTGAGGTCCATTGATATCGCAGGTAGTAACAGATAATATTCATTTGAGATAGAAATATTTCAGATGTCTAGGTTCAGGAGATCAGAATAGGTTTTCTAGTGTGTTCCCAAAATCCATGTAAATTTTCAGATCTTTTTAAAACATATATATATATATACCCCCATCCGTCACGAATAAAATATGTAGGTTCCCCAGAACCATACAACCCCGTCATGAACAGTAAGGCCCTGAGCATAAAGCCGAGGATCCTACAAGTAAGGCTCTAAGAACAAAGCCGAGGAGCCTGCAAGTAAGGCTCTGAGCACAAAGCTGACGAGCCTCCAAGTATTCTTCCTCCAACGTTACCCCCCAATAAAACATGTTCCGTCCGTAAACGGATATAACAAAAATCAAAACATAATTCAATTCAAGTATCAGATCAGAATCCAAGTCATGTATCATATCAGAATCCATGTCAATATCATATCAGAATCCAGGTCAAATACCATAACAGAATTCAAATCGGAAATCAGATAAAATATTCATGTAATTAGGGAACACACCAGAGTTTACAGGTATTATTCAGAGGCAATGGATATATTAACAGGTAGAGGAACACAAATCTTTAGTATACCGATATAATATCAGAATTCAGAATCACTATTGGAAGAGTTCAATAACTGACGAAATCATCAATTATTCAGAATATGACTTGAGCTGATAAGGAAGAAATGAAGGTTCAGGACATTTACAGTCTATGTCGATTGATCGGATTATCAAACAACTCTTAGATGAATAGCTCCCAAAACTAAGGCTTGTTGATTGATCAATTCATTGTTCTTCCAGGGTATTTACTTTTTAATACCACAAATTATTGTCCATAGATCATTTTCGGAATCTTCACTAAATAGATCTTCCAATGTCTTTATTTCAATTCCACGTTTCCACAATATCATGTAATGCTGACGTACTTGATTATTTTAATCATAAAACATCGTAATTGTACAGTATGTAAACTCATCAGAGTTTTCAGACTTATCCAGATCACTTACTAAATCCTCATTTATTGAGGTTACCTAATTCATTTAGCAGTCATGTTCATT
Source organism: Hibiscus syriacus (assembly GCF_006381635.1). Lineage (NCBI taxonomy): Eukaryota > Viridiplantae > Streptophyta > Magnoliopsida > Malvales > Malvaceae > Hibiscus > Hibiscus syriacus. The sequence continues at coordinate 1,750,235 of NW_024062691.1, forward strand.
CCCGTTATTTCGGGATTTTCCAGAGTAATTCAAGCATTCCTGAATTTTATATACATGTTGCACTTCCGTTCCATTCAATTTGGTCTTCGTGGTTGATTTGTCAAACAAACGTTCACTTCTTAGTACTGAATGCGATATAGAATTAAGCTGAGCTGAATACTTCCAAAATTTATCATCGAGCCAAACTTGAGAAGACGAACACGCATTCAAGTAATATCTATGCCATCCAGGTATTGACATAGCTTTAGGGTTGATCTACTCACTTAAATTGTTTTCCATTACTTTTAAAAGTAGACCAATACCTATGTTTATTTGGATTCCTTAATTAATCCAAGACATTTACTTAGTTTAGGCCATAAGGTTATTTTGGTAATTTTGATGTTCAGTTTTATTCCATTAATTTCAGAGCTCGAGGATATCCAACCATTCCTGAGCTAGGTGATATTCTTGAGTCATTTCCATTACAGGGGTATTTTGATCATTGTACAGATCTACAGTATTTAAATTTTTCCTGCCATCTAGTCTTATTATTTAATTCTATTTTATCATCTATTTCAGTCCCTTCAAACAATTCTGATAAAAGAGCACCCTCCAATAAATAGTTCTTCAAATATTTACTCATAACTCAGATATTTTCGGGTCAAGTGCATTCTCAGATTTTACAAACGGAATATCATAAATTTTTTTGTACAAAGACAATATCTTAACAATTAAATTCGTACTTAATCGAGTTAAGTACAAATCCTCAAAGTACTTTCTTATTCAGGGTCAACTCAGACTATTTTACCTCTCAAGGGCATTTTCGCAATTTATTAACCAGATACTTTCGATATTAGCTCTTAACGAAAATAATTATAATTTAAAGATCCTATGGTTAATTGCTTTCCCGAACATTCTCTGATCTTGAAATGATTCCTTAGCAGACTTCTAGCATCTTGCTCAAACCCTCTTGGGGTTAAAAACCGGTTATCCGCATTTCCTAAGCAAAACTAACATTTCTTATGCACATCAGTAATTTTTACCAGATCAATATGTCTTTTCAGAGTTATTAACCAACTTTCAGGGACAATTCTTGTCATCTTAAAATATAAGGGTATTTTCGTAGTTTTTCTCAACCAGAGTATTCTCATAATTTCTCATTTGAGTACATTTAATATTTAACCTTTGTTGATATAACATATAAGTTACAGATCCAGGGTTGATTTCTTTATCACTAATCACAAACTTGTAATTTAATTCTAATAATTCCTCAATCTCTTATATTAGTCATTCGATCCGTATTCAGTTACAGAATTTCTACCACATCCATATTGAGTGTATAAATTATTCGACTCCACAAAAGTGACCAACATTATATTATTCATGCATTTACTGATATCAACATATTCCATAAAGCATAAAGAGGTAGTAAAATATTACCTCAATTTCTATGCAATATTGATCGACCATTAAATTCCATTCGAATGCCCTCGATCTTGAAATCATCTTCCAATATTTCCTCGAATCCATATCAACAGAAATTACATCAAAAACGGAATTTAATTCTAAAAAATAGATCGAATCGGATGATAAATCAGATAAAAACAGCTTACCGGGTTCGAATTTGGCGAAACGGACTTCGGATTCAGATTCAGGACGTCGAAAGCATAAAATATGACTTTTCGAAAATTTGGAATTTTCTGTCAAAATCAAAGTCAACGGGTTTGACTGGAAATTTCGAGGCCTTCGGGTCTGAATTTCAAAAAACAGACTGCGGAATCAGATTTGGAACGTCGAAAAACGTCAGGATAGGTATACTCGATCAAAGTCAAAGGTCGTTTAATGCCCGGTCAACTGTGGTCAACGTCGGTCAACGGGTCGAGTCAACGGGTCGGGTCGGGTTGGAACCGGTCAAACCGATCATTTTTCCCTTCCCCACATGCAGTGGCGACGCGTGGGGGACGCGTGAGACCTCTTCCGGCAGCCTATAATTCACGGAAAAATTCCTAAAATTATTTTAAGCGATTTCGAGGTACTTACAAAGCTCGGTTCACAATTTTGAATGGTGGATTGCTCGATTTCAACGAATCAAAAACTTTGACCGCTTCACCTCCTTACGCGCCGCCGTCGACGGAGACCAAGGATGACACCGGCAGACTCGGAACGATACAAAGAACATGATGGTGCCGGAGGTGTCGTAAACAGATTGTCGGATCGTCGTGAATCGATGAAAAACCAACTGAAATCGAGTTATTACCGACGATACTTCCGACTGAAATTAACGACGAACGGCGACGATTCACGACGAAAGGTTTGAGGGGTTTTGTTCCTCGGTTGACAACAAACACGATGGTGGTTTTGGTTCATCGATCGGACGTCGAACGGTGAGTAGATCATATTTGAAAGTGGATTGACCTGAGGAGGAAAATGGAGCATTTTCTACAGAAAACACTCGGGGAAGAGAACTTCTAATTCTCTCATAAAGGAAAATGATTAAATTATGAGTTTAATCACTAAACTTCCTGCACTTCTTAAAACAGCCTGTCAACTTTAAAATTTTATAATTTAATCCACCGTTTCTTTCAAAATACCAATTAAATCCAATACTTTATAATTTCTAAAATTTAGCCCCTAAATTGGGGTGTTACAGTTATAATATCTAACTATTGAGAAAAATATACTTTAATATATAATTAATATAATTAGTATATCAACTTTATATTTTTAAATGATTTTCATAAGTATTATATTTATTTATATAAAAATATAAATGTTGTAATCTTGAGTAGATAAAGATATTATTTTTCAATATATAAGATTTATTTTTTTAATAACTCAAATTTAAATTTAAATTTTATTAACTTATCCCAAATTTCATTAATTTTTTTATGTAATGTATAGTTTTATACTCTAATAAAACTTATGATAATTATATTTTTTAAAAAGAATTTATAATTAAATTTTATTAACTTTATTCTAATATAATAATATCATTTTTTCACCACATAAAAATATATATATTAATATATTAAATATTTAAAATATAAAATAATTTTAATTTTTTGGTATAAATAAAATAATTTTAATTATCCATAATATTTTACTAAATTATACTCTTTGTATATTATTATTATGTTTATAATTTTGAGTAAAATAAGAAGAATATGAATTAAGAATGATCCATATGAGAAAAAAATTATTGTTTCAAAGATATTTTTTGTCTAAAATGACAGAAATTATACATTACTTAAGAATTTGGAAGTAATGACGTTTCATCGTTTTAATTAAAAAGTATTACTGTTTATAATAAGTTATTACATGATATGATTTTTTTCACGACCTAAATGTTAAAATGCAATTCTGAAAATAATTATTTTCTGATAATAATCTTTTTCATGAACTAAACGGTTAGAAAGTAAGAAGAAAACCTCCTCCGTAGACATCTTCTTACCATCGTAAACAGCCTCATTCCGAACAAACCATAAGGACCAAAAATACTGCTGCGTAACACGATAACCACCATTGCTTCACCACCCCCAAAGAATAAGCAATATCACGTACCAAAAATTTCAGCAGAAACCTCGAGAAAATTTAGAAAAATGAAAGACCAAACATTATGGTTAATTACGTACCATGATTTCGTAGCAAAGCTCTTTATTCTTCCTCCATCAAAAGAAACATACAAGAGTGATATTGATTCGGCTCGTCTTCAAGCTTCAGATCGATTAATGAGGAAAAGATGAGCCGAAGCAATATCACGCCATGTATACTCCGATTTGCTTCTATGAGCTTTTTAGTTGTGAATTCCTGGACATCAGCTCAACTGCGTTACCCCCTATAAGTAGGAGATGAAGCAAAGGGTTTTTCAGTCCCTACACTGTTGGTGGCAGGTACTAAGCATATGGAATTTTATCATTATCACGATTAAGATTAAGGTATTCCCACTACCAATCGCTTTTATAGATATTGTTGGACCAATGGCAATTATTTGCATAACTTGCCGCTATTCATTTTCTATAAATATTGTTGGACTGGACATGTTATTCGCCCATCTTACCTTTCATTTCGGTACTTGTATCTTAGAACCCCACATCGATATGAAAAATGATAAATGACTGTCTCTTGTTCTCATATGTGATGGGATAAGAGGAGGTAAGATAGAAGGTCTGTCTCTTGTTCTCATATGTGATGAGATAAGGGGAGGTAAGATAGTAGGCCGTAGGAGACCTTCGAATTATGAAATGTCCTCCATGAGATTCGATCCCACGACCTCAAGGTTAAGAGCCTTATGTTCTACCAATTGAGCTGGATGGTCATTTCGGAGAAAAGGATACTAAGAGATTATTTTTAAGAAAACAATTCATTTATCTCCCTTTTAATAAATTTCAAACAGCCAAATGATTTTGTTTATATTTTTATAATAGTTTTGAGGTTGAAAGTTATAGACCCGTTAAATGGTTGTCTAAACCACTATGTACTATTACAAAATTTCTAAACTAAATTTCTACGTATTTTTCAGAGTTTGCGTGGTTCTCTATATATCACAACAATCTTTTCTTTTCTATTTTTTTTAATTTTGTTTAATTAGTAGCGGCATTAGTTTTGATACTGTCAACCATTGTCTCTTTCTTTTTTATAAGAATAACTATGTCTTCGTTATACGTTTATATGTGTCTTTTGACATATTTTTTATCTTCTTTCTCGGTCGTCTGACCGTTCTTTTTATTTTATATTTTCTAAAGGTTGGATTTGACGATACCACGACTAATTGACGTTTATTTGTAATTCTACTGATCTTCCTTGCTCTAGACTTTCCGATTGAATTTGGATACGTGGTTTTGTATACGTAGATAGTTTTCTCAGGACGTTCGGCTTTGATTTGCGGTTCTCGGTGGTCCTTTAATAGTTTAATGTCATTTTGTGATTCGTTTGTCGATACAGTTATATTTATTTGTATCTATTTTTCGTTCGAGTCTTTTGCTTGAATTTTAAACATTTTTAATGTATTGTCCTTGTATGATTTAAAGTGAATAATTTCTTGTGTCAATATAATAGAAACATTTTTAAATTATATATTTATTTTACGATTATAATTATAAACACTTATTATAATTTTAAATATTTTCTGTTGTACATAAGATAGCAGTTTATGTTCATACGTATACACACGTGAGTAGGCAGCCATTGATGTCGTAAAAATGCACATGTCATGGCAAACGTATGAGCCATTGAAATCAATATTTTATGTGTTTTATATCGAAACAAATCAAACCATCTTTTATTATGCATTGTTGATTCTCAAAGTCGGAAAGTTGATTGAATAATTAGAATGTATTTTATATATAAAAGCCGATGGTCCCCCAGTTTGGTTCAAACATTTTACCCCCACAGAAAACATTCATTGGATGCCACTAACGAAAAGACATAAAGTTGAAGGATATGTTTACATTTATTATAATTTCAACAACTTCTAATGTTCTACTCGGATTTTATGTTAGAAAATAAACGTATAAAATTTTAGAAAATAATAAATTTATAAAAATTTAAGAGTCAAACATATTATTAATAAAAAAGCTATATAAAAAATTAAAATATAAAAAAATTTGAAAGTTATGAGAGACGATTCTCTTCACTCGTCCCCTCAATCTATCTATGTTTATATTATACGAATGTATAGAGAGAGCATCAGTTCTAAATTTGTGGACGGCTGTGTTTATCACTAAAACAGCACATTCAGCCAGTCTTTCACGTGCTTCAATTCTATTTTATGTGTGCTTTTTTACCGTAAATTATATCAACGGTTACGGAATTATTAGTAAATTAATATTTTGTTCATTAAATTATAAAAAAAAATCATTAAATAATTATAAACATTGTTGATTTATAATATTTTAATGATTTGTGGATCAATTGTTATTAACTCTTTTGCGCAATAATTATTAAAGTTTTCACAGATCCGTAGGAAAGCATATAAAAATTGGAGCATGTTTCAATAATTGCATACCTTGAACAAACAATATAATCATAATAATAACATTGTTAATAATAGAATTCAGAAAGTATGATTGTGAATTCTTTTGTTACTGAGAGTGTCGAGATAACTACAACTATTGAGAGTGTCAAGATGATTGTGAATCCCTCCATAAGTATTTGAAAGATTTCTCCATAAATGTACGAGAGATGCCTTTAAATGAGATGTCCCGACTGGAATACCAACCAATAAAATAAACAGGCGACTCTCTACTCGAATCAATAAAGCGTGAATCATCAAAACCTCTCATGATCTTCTACCTCCATCTATATGAGCATAGATTCTTTTGGGACTCCCTCATCACTAGATCGATATTAAGAAGATTGTAGAGATGTTCCAAAATGAGATACCTCTACATAATCAATGATGTTTCCCTAAATGATGTACCTCACCATGAATCCATGATGATATGTAAGTAATATATATCTCTCCGTCTAAATTTGAAAGGATAAACAATTATTTGGAAGGAAATGATACAAAAGACATTAAAAATTGAAATAAACAATTCTCGAAATAAAGCAGTTTTTAGCATTTTCTTTTGATTAGGGGGACAAGTGTTATACCCTTCCGTTGAGATGATTTATGATCCATCATATCCTTCCGCTAATTACGATATAAATAAACTCACTTTCGTTATGCATCAAAAAAAATATAAATAATAAATATTTTAAAATTATATCAAAATATTACAAATTATATATGTCAAAATAAGTGATAAATTGATCTATCCTCTTCTACCGTAGCCTATTGAGAAATTCAAAAGTTCCTCTTACTCTGATTAGTCGGCTTTCTCAATCTAGCAATGCGTCAAATTGGAACAAAGCCCATGTGTAAGACGAGAGGTTCCTAATAAAAGAAGAAGGTGTTATTATTGATCGAGTTTGATTCTATTATTACCATTATTTGGTGTTTGAAGGCGCACAATAAACCCTATCGACGCTTTTAGATATATAGACGGTTATAATAATGCGAGCGAACTTTAAAATTTTAAGAGATAAAAAATTTTCAATTAAAATAAAGAAAATATTTAAAATATATATTAATTTGAAACTTTCAGCGGATGACTGATTTCACCTACCCTCGATCCTTCCATGGTGCTAAGCATGGCTAATGAAGTCGATTGGGGGAGGTTGACAAGTTTAGGCCGCCGCCGGATGCGGCCGTCAACTATTCCTAGAATTCGAGATTTAAAGATTATTTAGCTTTGTTGGATCTATAAAAATGTAGGGTCTGGAATAGATTCGATTATAGATAAAGTTAGGTAAAGTTTAGTTGCTGGAGTCATAGGCTGGCATCCATGCATGCATGGGGAGTAATTAGGGGTATTCATTCGGTTAATTTGGTGGCCGAACAGACCGAAGTACCATTAATCGAATTAATCGAACTTTTTTTTTTCTTTAACCGTTAACTGAACCGAATTTTTTTTTCGAAAATTTTAACCGAACCGAATAAATTTCGGTTAATTTTCGAATTAACCGAAATGTTTTAGAATTTTGAATTTAATATTTTTTTAATTAAAAGTAATGAAATTTTAAGCCTCTTTTTTTTATAAGAAAAAGTAATGAAACTTATTCAACGAACACATTAGCAGAATAAGAAACAAATCTTTAAGCTTATGAATGACTTCGAGAAGTTGTGCCATATCAGATCATGTGTTGCATATAAAAGCTGAGGAAAGTAGTAATAACCTTTTACCAGAAGGTGGAAAAAAACAGGGTAAAAAGGATATATATATCAAGAGTTACTTGCATGAGTGTTCACAAAATATGCAGATTTCAAATGTTCCACAATGCTTGAAGAAAATGTGAAGTAGTCTACAGCCAAAGATCCATCATCACCAGTAGACTACATTAAAAAAATAACCTTAGGAAAATCACAAGAATCAGAACAAAAGGAATAAATATAAAAATAGCCTTGGGTTTGATAATTACATGTGATCATAAATATAAAAATAGTTGAAGAAGAGAATGGCCATCGATTTGTACCGATGCTAACAAGAAGACTACATGGCTTCTACCGTTGCTATGCAAATGGCTGCAAGTTCCTATGCTGTGAAACGCGTGCTCCACCGCCCATGCTTGTGCCCATACCTTACACAAATCAAGACATAAAATAATTGGTAACCCTGTAGCAGCCTAGCAAGAAGTGGGGGGCAGCATATGGGATGGAAAAAATAATAAAAAATATTAAGGGTTAATTCGGTTAATTAACCGATTTCGAACCGAATTAACCATTAATCGAAATCTAATTTTTTTTAACCGTTAACCGACCGAACTAATTCGGTTCGATCGGTTAACTAAATTAGTTCGAAAATTTGAACACCCCTAAGAGTAATACTGGGTTGTACCTGTGAGAGGGTACTGCGAATTTATATCAATAATCATTAATATTATTTTATTTTTGTACGTTGACTTTGTACGGTTTATTTTTCATTTATAAATTCCTAACAATATAGATAGATCTATGAGGGTGAATTTATAAAAAAAATTAAAGGAATAAATATATAAAAATTGAGGAGTACGAAAATAGATTATTAATAAAAAATATAAAATGAATATATGTTTAGTATCATACTATTATTTTATTCCGTTTTGGTCATCCAATATTTTTTTTTCAAAATTAACTAATATTACGTTTTGGTTTCATTTTGGTCACCTACCCTTAAAAACTAACAGAACTGTTGACGTGGTATTTTTTTAATGATGATGTGGCATTATCCTATGGTGATACATCAACACCATCGTTAATTTTTTTAACGGCGGGTGACTAAAATGAAACGAAAACTAAACGTTAAGTATGATTTTATAAAAAAAAATTGGGTGACTAAAACATACAAAAAGACAGTTGGGATATTAATCATGTAGTTTACCCCAAAAAAATTATTTATACTATAGGATTTTCTTTACACTAAAAATTGTTTAAGTTGCAGGAGAAAATTTTAAAATATAACTTATGATTGTAATGTAAAGTTAAAAAATAGTTGAAATTAAACGTGATCGAAAATGTTATAAAGAAACATAATAATTTAGGTTGGACAACTTAAAATGTAATATTCTTTATAACATCACCGGTTACAACATAACCTATTATATTCTTCTTAACATTTTCAGTTGTAAACTCTAAACCTCTTGACAATGTAACTTTTCGATTACAACTGAAATTATTATAAATTTATATAATTTTTTAGATTGAAAACCATCTTAAATTTTAGGTTGTACCACAAAACTACCCGCTCTAAAATCTTTTTTCACAAGGGCAGCCACTGGTGCAGTGGTAAGCAAAGAGGATTACCAAAGATAAGAATGCGATTGTTGTCACAAGTGCATAATGTCCACAGTTTGAGGCCTACAAAGGCCAAATATATATATATATATATCATAAAATTGAATGAAAATGAATAAGTCACGGGTTTGGTACTTGAACAGTATGAAATTCACAAAAATGGCCCGAAACTTCTAAAAATTACAATTTATCTCCAAGAACTTTACCTTTTTTTCCAATCTAGTCCAAAGTTTTAACAGTTTCAATTTGGTTTCAAATTTAAAGTTTTCACATTATTCCCTCAGACTCGTAATGTATTTTGATGCCTAATAAAGCATTTTTAGCTTATGTTGTTGCGATCAATTAATTTGAATTTGAGCTTTTAGTTGAGCAAGACCGACTTAGGTCGTTACAATCAACTTAAATAAATATTGTAATATCATTTTTTATGATGATTGGGACATTTGGTGTTATTCTGGAGATGATGATTAGGACATTCAGTTTGGGAAAGAACTGCCAGATTCTCCGAAGATTTGCTTCTTGCTAGTATTGTTCGAGTTCATGTCCTAGAGCTTAAGCAATTTATCACTGGTAAAACCAGGAAGGGTTTATCTTCTCCATGGATAAGGTGGGATGAGTCGATCTGTGCTAATAACATGAACTGAATTAAATGAGGGATTGCCTGATCAAATAGATACATCCAGCAGGTTTACAAGTACTTTAGTTGCCCTCAGATCATCTCAACTTCTGGCAGCCATTTCTCCTGGCTTTGAAATTACTCCTGATGACCTTTCAACTGCTGATGCAGCAGTTTCTTGCTTCTTGAAACTGTGTGCTGTTGCCAATGCGGATCTTTATTTCGATCTCTTGGTAGACATTTTGGAAGAGTGGGGAGGGATTTTGGTGATTAAGAAAGAAGAGGAAGTCTCTGCAGTATTTAACTAATGCAGAAAATTGAACCTTTAGAGAACGAAAACAAAGAGGACTCGCTTCCAATCATCCTTTACATGTATGCTGTTCAGAGAGTTTCAAGGGTCTTATTAAAGCATCTCGAGTTAGAGGTGTCTTAAAGCTGATTGACCAATCCATTTCAAAATCAGGTGGAGTATTGCTCGATGAAGGTAATGCAAGGAGCTTGAACGACATTGTACTCGGAGTGGATTGTTTCATGGCTTCAAAGATGATGCTTTGACTGCCTTTCGAAGGGTTGAAGTTGGAGTCTTTGACTGCACTTGAAAACAGGTTGAAAGGTACTTCCAACACAGGCAGTGACCATGAATTCTTAATGCTAGTCCTCTCCTCGGGGGTTATATCAATTGTCATCAACAAATCTTCCTTGGGTACTGTTTTCTCGCCAGTTCCAAGAAGCAAAATTGCCAAGGCTTGGAAAGAAAGGAAACACACAGAATGGAAACAACTTATTTCTTACAAGAATCTTGTTCCCCCATGTTCCTATCGGACCTTGTCAAGGCAGATTTTGGCAGGTCACAAAATTCATGCACATAAATGCTTCATTTCGCCTCATCAACATTGCCGAGGCAAGCCTTGGAAGATATTTGGAGAGACAACTTCTGATCCGAGGACAAGACTACAAAACAAGTAGTGAACCATTAAAGAACACAGTTTCAAGATTGAGAGGAAAGTTAGGGAATTCACTTCAATCTGCCTTGTTACTACTTCCTATGAATGAAGGCAATAGATAAGCTTTTGGAGCAGCTGATCAAGACTAAAAGGATCTGCAGAATCATTGTGGAAACCGGCAAAAGACCATGAAAAGTAACGAACATTTCTTTTAATTTTTTATGTACACAAATTTTAACGTGGGTCATCTTTGACTTTGGCCCAAAGTACCAGAGTGGACAAATTTTAGTACTTGAAATAGTCAAGAATCGGATAGATGTGTGATTTCAATAAAGAAATAAAGAAGGAAGATTGATAACATTCTAAATCCACTAACAATTTAGTGCAGAAAAGGGAATAATATATCATAATTAGAAAGAGTGCTATTTTTAATGCTGATCTACTGACAGCCCAAAACAAATCATGAATACTAAAAATAACCTGCCCACAATGTTCTTATAAATTGTAATTTGCAGCCTCATTACCAACTCTCCAATCATCAACCGCACCTGTGTACGGAATGAGTTATGTTGTTGCTTTCCACCTACAAAACTGTAGGCAAAATATCAGTCTCAATCATTTAGTGGCTCTCCCTCTGGGTCCCTTTCCTTCATAGCTGTCCAATTTTCAATCTCTGAAAGAAAAAACATAAAAAAGATTACAACCGAATATAACCTGATGTAAATTGAAAGCAGTAGGGAAAATGAAGGATGTTTGGTGTGATATGATGTACTAACTTGGCTTGTCTGAAATTGCCATCAGCCGTCTTTGCAAGATAGATGCCACGAAGAGGAAAATCGAGCACATACCAAACATAACAGTGATGGGAAATGCATTAACCTTCACAGCAAAAAACAATACACCTAATTAGCAACAGAGTTAATGCCTAACAGGTCCAACAGCAAGCATGTATTGGTCTATGGCACATGATCAGCTATTAAAGCAAAGCCCTATTATTTCTTTTTTTCTCTTTTTTCTTTTTTTTTTGGGGCAGGGGGGGGGGGGAGGGTGGAGGGGTTCAGGAAAAGCGTATAACATACATTGTACAACACGACGCAGACAAAGATGTTGAGAGGAATGCGGAAAAAGTTCATTATGGTGCTCCTAGCCTCCTCTGGGATGTACTGGGATCTCATTTTCATAATAGATGGCCAGAATATCCCTACGCATGCCTCAAAAGTACAGAAGCCAAGAAGCTGAAGACAACCTGAAAACGAGATGCTTCCGCTTTTCACTGTAGAAAGTGCCAAGAAGAACTGTTACAGATTCACCCAGTTAGGAATCACTCATTAGAATAATCCAGATAGGAGAGAGAGGGAAAGAGAGAATGTCAGAACATACATTAGTTATAATTGGAAGCAGGAGAGAGGCAGAGGAAATCACAAAAACAATCTGCATGTAGCTTTCTACCCTGGGTGATGAGCGAGCCATCAACCGAGATGCAAGGGAGCTTCCCAGCATTGAAGCCAACATGAATGTGGCAAAAATAAAACCATGAGGGATCTCCTCGTCATTGGGGCTCAAAGCAGGAGTCCAAAGGAACACAAAGTGTACATTGAGCCTTCAAACAGAGATTGGATGGCACCCAGCAAAGCAATTTTTTCATCTGAAGTACAGAAAATATTAAACTAAGAAGGGAAACAAAAGGAAGAATCAATGCATGGTGGAGGATGATTGACAACAACAGGGAATCAAGAGACAGTACTTGGCCTGTAACATGTCAATCAGATGAATGCATGAGTCTAACATAAGTGTTGAACTCTACCAGAAGCTATTGCTACAGCAGCACCCTTAAATTGGGTTAACAGGTCCTTATTTTCCGAGGGATCTCCAAAATTTTCAGTCCATGTTGATAAAATAATGGCCATTCCAATAGCTAGAAAACATGCAGCAGCATCAAAAGGAGCCACAGGTCCAAGGGATAACGAATCAACAAGTAGGTTCCCAAACAACCCAGACAAAATGGCCACAAGACCATTTCCAAGAAATATTGCCTTAGAAAAAGTTAGTGACAACCATTGTTGCTCAAGCCTCTCTGCAAAGATTGGAAGTAGAAATAGTATTGTCAGAACATGATTAAACTTAAAGGGATATCGACATCAATGATGCAGACAAAGCTTGTTGACAAATGTAGCTAATAAGAAACAGATGATTCAGTCCTTGACATCCTTGAAAACAATGGTGGAAAATTCAAGACACGAAGTTAGCATATTCCTATGTACCATGCGTAATATGAGATATAAACTAGATATCTCTAACATTGTTACTTTTCCCCAAAAAGGGCATGGAGGAAAACCTGACTGAAACCAACACACAGCATGACAGCATCAAGAATACTAAAGAAACAAGATTAAAGGGAACAAAAGCGAACACAAATATGATGTACATTGTAAGCTTGACTAATACGCACTAAGAGGAAGGCACAGAAGCAATTACTCACCTTATTATGTTCAGCAACAAGCCATGACTCAAATGCTGAAAACAGAAGGGAGGTGGCGATACCTCCCAAAACACGACCTATCATCAAAATTTTGTATTGAGGAGAATGCTTGGTGATGCAGCTCAGTGTGTAAGTTATGCAGTAAGTAATGCATGCCCTCTTTCGGCCCCTGAATAGAACATAAGGCATTTTAACATTTAAGGCAATGCCTTTCATCGATTAAGTATGAAAAGATCGCAACAGAAGCCAGAGTAAAAGCTTACTGCTTGTCAGCTAGAGATCCAACAATTGTACCAAACAACATGGATGACCCAAAACCAGCAATAAAAAGCTGTCCAATCTCCCCTTTTCCAAAGCCATAGGTACTGTAAAGATAGTAAACATATGGACCCTGCAGCCAGTCTCCAGCTATAGATACATAAACAACCATTTATCAGTCCAATAACCATACTATAAGAAGGTTATCTTCACAATTACCAGATCATACCTCTAAAACTAATTACAGTAAGAAAGTAACTATATGGGAATTAGAAAATTTTCTTTTAAAAGTCATTCAATCATAAGTGGTAATAAGTTTATGATGCCTTTGAATAAGATTGTTACGAATAAGTCATCATGAAAAGCTTGTATGAAAAGCTAGAATAACAACAAATTTTTATAGAATTCAAATTCATGATTCATGACATCTCAGACTGTTTAATCCCAAATAGACACCTATATTAGAGAGCATCATCCCTACATCCATTGCCCTGAAACTAATTAAGTTAATGTGATGGTAAAAATCTCAGTAAGAATCAGGAGTTCGTGTTTATGACTTCCACTCTAAGCACTAAGAACACCAGATAGTTTGGACCTCAACATTTTCGTTGTTTTTTTATCAAATACGTCATCAACCAGGCAAAACCGTAAAACCTCAGCAACAATAAGGAGTTTATGTTTATGACTTCCACTCTAAGCTCTAAGAACAATGGATAGTTTGATCCTCATTTTGGTTGTTTCTTTATCGAATCCATCATCAACCAGGCAAAACCGTAAAACCAAGCAATAGTGACATATCTCCAACCCCCCACCCCACCACCCCAAAAAAATAAAAAAATATCAGTTTCTCAACCACAAACAGAAAAGGGCCGAAAATCCACATAGTGTAAGTCATTTTCTTTACGCTTCTCTTGTCTCATAGAAGCTAAAAAAACATTTAATGTCTCCCATTTTCTACTTCCTTTTCTTGATGAACTCGTTCTTCATTTCCAGGGCACAGAAAAACAGCAGGGACATTTAAAAGTAATGATTAATATAACCAAAACATCATCCACTAAAAGTAAAACCAAATCACAAAGAGAAAAAAATCCAATCACTCAAAATGCAAATCCAGGGACTAGGTTCTGGATATACACACAGCAAACCAAAACCAGCACTAGATCAGAGACATGTCATAGTAAAATAAAAGTGAGATCTAAAACATAGAAATTGAAATACAGATCTGGGTAAATAAAAAAACGTGTGGGAGATAATTACCCATCATTAGAGAGTAAACAACAAGATAATTGTTCTTGAAGGAATTGAAGGCAGGGGAAGTGTTGATTCGATTCTTGTTGTTCTTGCTCAGCTCCAATGCTGCCACCACCGCTCCCAATGCACCGAACACCATGAAATAGAAGAGCTCCATTGTTTCTGCCTACCACACACCACCACTCGAATTCTCCCAATGCACCCTGAGTTTTTTTTTTCTTTCTTTCTTTTTGTTTACAGCGCTCCAAAAGAAAGATGTATTATTAATCTGAAAAACGAAATTGGGATTTTATTCAGTGCAAAAACCTCGCATTTTATTTTAATGGAGGAAAGGAGTGGATCGATTTGAAGAGCTACAAACAATGGGGGTAATATAGCGTCGAGGGTGTGGGATAAATGATGGGGACGACTGACGGTGGATGCATAGAGGACGCGTTTGGCTCGACGTAATTGGAATTTTATATTGTAAACTACACACGTGGCGGAACCTGGGTTGTCCAATCGGATTGGTATTCAGAGAGGAGGTGTCGGTGGTTCAGATGGCGTAAGCATCATTTGTATGTGTCTATTAAACTAGATTAAATTAGAGTAAATTCTTAATTTTGATTGATCGTTTTTTTATATTGGTGTATTTTAGTTAACAAATTTATATTTAGATCATTTATATTATTAATTTTAAATTTTGATTACTTGTATTATCGATTATTATATTTTAGTCAATGAACCGTTAATTTAAGTTAGTTTGGTGATATATTAATAAAAGAGTTACTTTTAATTTGATCCTTGAAGTTAAGATATGATGTTAATTAGATCCTAAATTTTAGATAAAATATTAATTCAATATCTGAATTCGATTAAAATCTCTTGTCGTCGTCGTTCACCACTATCATCGTCAGTCGACGTCGATTACTGTCATAACTTTTAATGATAAAATAAAAAACAAAAACAAAAGAAGATACTACTTAACCGAGTTTTAATCAAGCTAACCTTAAGTCTATACTTTTTCTATGAATTCTTAAAGCACAATAATTAATTTCATAATCATTTATTATTACTAATATTAATGTTTTTAATATTATTTTCTATTTCAAATACATTAAATAACATGCATTTTGAAAAGAAGATATTTACTATTTTTTTAAAATTTAAGATAAGATCTTTTTATAATTAATAAAAACGTTCTCTATCTTACTAGAACTCTATCTTGTTCATCATTTATAATAGAACATAATTCACGCAGAAAATTAATTTTAAAAATTAAGACGACATTATTTTATTACGATAACTAATGAAGTGATCTCTTAACTTACTAAACTATTATCTTTTTAATTATTCATAATAGATACATTCTTTTTTTTTTTTTGCTAAATTGACTTTTTTAAAGATAAAACATAAATATTTTATGTAATCCGAAATTATCCAAACTCGTGATAATTAAACTTTTTAAGTTATACTTGAAAGAGTAGAAAGGAAAAGGGGGGGGGGTGGCATTGTCAAGTAATTCAAATGGAACATGAAATGACCGTATCGACATATAGTTACACCCTCGGCAGCGTCACACGACTTGTAAATAATTGCATCAAATCTGAGTCAAAGCTGCAGACTGCAGTCTAGCAAAGTATACCAAGCCATTATAGCTTTTCCAAATAAACCACTCTGTCTTCCAGTAGTTTTTAACTTTTAACCCTAAGCTTCAAGGCTTTACAAAGGTACCGGAAGTTAAATCATTATTCTTCTTTACTGGATGGAATGTCAAAGTTTACATGTATGTAGATGCTTGATCAGGAATCCTGCAACCTGTACATAGTAATTTCCTGCTGTTTGAAATACCGACGATCTTCTTCATCGACAAGCACAAGATTCAAGTAATACTTCACGCTGAATTTGTTGTTTATGTTGCGATGTGTTGGTGTCAGCTCATATGGACTGAGAAACAGCCTGATTGGAATAGATTCACCTTCAATACCAAGCACGACTGTCAGCACTATGCTTTAGAAAAATGGCGTGTGTATACATTTATCAAAACCAAACATTTCAGCCCAAATTAGCATCCGTCAAGGAATACAAGTTCAGTCAATTATATATAAGCTAGTTGTATCTGATAACTGTCACTTCAGGTCTCAAAAGAAGACAAGGTTTCTTAGGTTAATAACATACCTCTGACTGGAGCACCATCCATCAACTCATATTTAGCTAGCGTCTCTGTTTCAACGTGGGTATTTGCTCCTGATCCTGTCGACTCTCGACGCCTTATCTCAAGATCCATGTTCTTAATCTTAATTCTCACAAGAAGAAAATATATCTTGCCAATAATAACATCTTTCAGATGATACCTGCAATATCAATTCCAATGAGTAAGAACTTCACTAGACATTCAAAAACTACTTAATAGAAATGCTTTGAAAATATCTTATGATAGTATAAGCTCCAGAGCTAAAATCCTAAACCAGTGCTGACATAAGCCAACATATTATGTCAGGCTTGAGCAACCACGGATGATAGATGTTCAACTTACTTGCTTTTATTGTACTCAAATTCGATGTGCAGGCAATCTTCAATTCCAACTTCCATCTGTAGATGAAATTCGATATTTGTTAAAAATTAAATATTATGAATGAAGTCTGTGGTGGAAAGATCATTGGCAAATGGTGAAATGGTCAATGTAATGTTCATAAGAATCAATTTAGATACCATTCAAACTACAATGCAATCACCATAAAAGTATTAAAAAAAATGCACCAACCTTGATGCTATTGTTGATTGATGGAAGTGGAGAAAAATTATGAACCTGATACGCATAAACAAGCAAAAGTTAAGTTTCTAAGACCACATAACCGACAACTTGCATATGGCCAAATACATTGATGTTGAATTTCCAGAATATGATATTGGGGGTTGGGTGGGAGGGAGCACTTCAGTCTTCACATAAGAAAGAATTTAAGTTCTGCCTTTAGTGGCACACATAAGACTTTGTATGTGCTTACTTGCATAATAATGTTAGTGGAGATGAGAATGAGGTGCCATGGTATGCTAAGCAAAAGAGAAAGAGCTACACGAAAGAAAAAGTTGAAGAGAAAAGAATTGAAGTGGGTGCTTCTTACCATAAAGTCCTGGTATTCCACTATGCTTCCACCATAATTACGGCTAACGGTTACTTTCAGGACATACCTGATGAAAGCAAAGAGTCAAACAATTATAGGATGAGTTGTCACACTATAGCCCCAAATCACCGGCCTCATCATCAGACAAACAAAACTAAAAACCCTTTCATAATTTCAAAAGTAGATCTTTAAATGACATATCAGAGTAATTTATAATATTTATTAAGATAGGTACCCAAAACTATTATCATGATAAGAAACTGATTTATAATCCTCAAAGATACATCGCAAACAAACTTTTAGTAATCAAAGAACCACTCCATTCAAATTGACAAGAAGAAAAATGAACAAAAGTTAATCTTGAAAGAGTTTAAGCAATGAGTAGCAAACCTGAGCCGCACATTCACGCCACTATAAGTTTCATACGGCATTTCAACAGTAGAAAATTCAAAAGGGTAAGTTTTTCTTTCATATATTTCCCCAGGGACATCCAACTCACGTACTGCAAATATTAGGAATATACAGAAGGTAAGCAAAAGAGAGAAGGTATAGAAAGAAGCAATAAAAACCAATCAACAGTCTACAAGAACTTATTCTGCGGGGGAAAATTTCATGCGCATTTTGAGCCTCTTAAAGAGTGAAAAATTATATGAATACCATAAACTGTAAAGCATAAATTTGAACTCTTAAGCTCTTATTTTCAACACCACCCACGCCACATGCAATTAATTATTAATGTAAATAATTCCTGAAGTTACTTAAAGAACATTTAAACAATTGCCAGGCAAAGAGAACAAAAGTAATGTCAGCCAGACTACAGGACTCACCAAGAGAGGTGAAATCGTAAAAGTTGCCTCTGTCAAAGTACATCTCTGAAAAGCAAAATCAACGTTTACGTTAATTCATTTCAACAAGAAACGACAACACTTTTTAAATGTTCAACCTTATTCTTTCTACCACATCAGAATGATATTTAAAACTTGGAACAACACAGTGAACAAGGGGCAAGGACCGACCTATTTGACCAAGGAGTTCAACCTTCACACCGTTATGTTCAATTTTCTTCCCTTGAAGTGGTTCTATGGAAATCTGAAGGCAAAAAAGATAGAAAAATCATCAAAAGTTTTAAGATTGATAAAATTATATTTAAAGCTATAAATACAATACTCAATTACGATGCGCATCTATCTGTTTGAAATAAATACCTTGCCAGCAATATTTTCTTGACTTCGGAAAAGCGGAACCGTTACCGTTTGGCCATTTTCCTTTTTCATAGGGACCTAACCACATAAAATAATCCAGATTCCAGAACTATGACTCGTGAAAATTGGATAAACAAATCACAACGACTGAAACATAAAATTTGAAATTTCAATTCAAACCGGACTAAAACCTTAGATGATCTAGAACCGTACCTGCTTTCGAGTTTTTGCATCGGAAAATGTGATCACGATATTACATGCCGGCTTGAAAGCTCCAAGCAGGAAATTCTAATTTAACAAAGTTTAGAAATCCGAATTGCATTCAGTAGAAGTCATATGAGAGTCTAACTGGAAACCCAGTCAAAGTAAAAAATAAAAAATAAATGTAGGATCTTACCATGCTGTTACTGTACAATTCTTGTAAATCACTGTGAAAATAGTCTGATTAAGATCGGAAATTGCGATAGGAATCGAAAACCCTAGACAGCAGCGACAAATCCGAGGTTGGCGAGGAAGGGGAACTCAACCACTAGAGTTTTGGACAGTTGGGAAACGGAAGCAAAGAAATGGCTTCCACTAGTACCAAACTCGGCGTCGCCGTCGCGACAAAACTAAATAATACGGGCCTAAAGTTTCCAGACTTTAGTGGCCCAATTCATAACTATCGGCCCACTAAAATAAATATTTGGGTAAACTAAGTATTTAGCCACCCACCTATCTTTGTGGTTCTGTTTTGGTCACCACACTATTTTTGAAAGAAGTATATAACATTATGTTTTAGTTATATTTTTTTTCATCTGTTATTAAAAAAATAACGGTAATGTTGATTTTTCATCACAAGATAGTGTCACATCATTATTGAAAAAATGACATGTCTGCATTTTAACAATGAGTGATAACAATATAACCAAAACACAATATTATGTATGATTTAAAAAAAATAGTTAGATGATCAAAATATAATCACATAAATAAATAAGTGACTAGATATGTAGTTTATCCTAAATTTTTTTATCATAAATTATGAGAATGGCGAGAATGGTTACATTGCATGAGTGATTTTTATCCAGACTTAGTGATCCAATACACAACTATCAGCCCCTTAGCTAATTAAAATAAATTGTTTTGATTTATTATAAGTAAAACAATTTACCCCTTTTCTATGGTTGGTGAATTTTGAGTTTTGACTCGTTAGAAAAAAAAATATATTAAAAATAATTTAATAAAATTTATTTTAAAATAATATTATATTCCCCAACTATACATTCCTCCTCCAAGTATACATTATTGCCTATTAAACTAACTAAACATTCCAAGTAAGTAGTAATATGGAAGAATCATATTTTTAAAAATAATTTTATATTTCATAAAGTAACACATCCTAAAATTAATAAATATTACTTTGTAACGTCTTTTTACTTTTAAGGTAATTATTATACATTGCTAATGGAATTAAAAAATTTCCTTCACCAATTTATGATACAAACATGTTACTTTTTTTTATATAGACATATCAACATCTTATGTCATTTGTGAAATTTTTTATCCTATTAATGTATGAAATAATATTCTTAAAGGTTTTATTATTTAGTAAGTGAGTGTAAAAGTATGGACTGGTTAGACTCAGAGAAGACTATTGAAGGCAGGGGCGGACGTCCATGGTGCTTGGGGTATCTCAGGCAACCCCTCATCCAGGGTAGACCTCCATGGTGCACGGGTATCCCAGACAACCCCTCCAAATGCCAGTCCTAATACAAGTGTCACCCCTCAAAAGTGTCACCCCTGGAGCTCTTGCAACCCCTGAATTTTTGTCCTGGGTCCGCCTCTAATTGAAGGTGAGAGTTACTACTATGCAGTAGGATTTCCTTGATCCTAAGCTCATTATTATTATGATATGAGATGATGTTAGGTTGAGGAAAGCCAAGATGGAGTGACATAAATTGGTTTGGCATCAATTTCATATTTTGAAGCGTTCGATTATCTCTTGTATGACAATCTGAAATAGATTACCTACAAAGGACATGTTACTTTCTTTTGGAATTAATGTGGATGTTATTGTGATAGGTGTAGACACTAATTTTCACTTTTTAATATTATTATTATTATTATTATTATTAAATACATTTACAAGCCCAAACATGATGGCCCGTTTACAGCTGGCCCATAGAAACCCTAAACCCATTCAGGGTTTCTACTAGGGTTTCATCACCCAACCGCCTCTGCTGTTTCCAGCCGCCCCAGCCGACAGTTCAACTCCCAGCAGCCTTTGAAGCCATTCCAGCTGCTGCCACGCCTCCTATGCCAAGTGATCCAACCAACAGCTGCCAACGCCAATGTCGACGCTCCACCAGTGCCACGAAGCCGCCTCGAAGAAGCCTCCAGAAGCTTTGCTGCCACAACACTGACCGTTCACGTCGCCTCTATGGTGAGTCACCAACATAGCTTTGGTAACTCACCGAACCTTTCATCATTTGAACCAGTCCGATGATAGCCACATTGAGGCTATAAAGCCTCAGTTCCCCTGCAAACAGAGAGGGGCCGGAGAGAGATACGAACCAACAGAACAAAAAGAGCAACCACACCAACAAGTGATCATTCGAAAATAACAGAGGAAAAGAGAAGAAAGAGACTTACCTTTAAAGCCTATTCTGTAAACAGAAGCCAAACGTCGTTGAACCGTCGTTTAATCGAAGGTAGAACCCTTCGATTTTTTTTAGATTTACGTTTAGTGGAAGAGTTTTTAGACGAAAAAAAGGTTAGATTTGGGCTTTGGGGAAATAGAGCTTCGATTTAGGCCATTTTTTTCAGAATTCGACCACCATGTACAGTGGTCGACGGGTGGTGTCGGCCGGAGTACGGCTGCCGGCCGGAATAGGACTCCCTCCGGTGGAGGGTTTTAGAGAGAATGTAGAGAAAATGTTTTTTCACTCAGCTAGAGAGAGAAGAAGAAAAGAGAAAATGAGGAGAATGGCCCAAAAGGGCCGGCCATTCGGGTTATACCCTCTCAAACGGTGTCGTTTTGGGTAGGGGGTATATGCGTAATTTACGTTTATGGTTAAACCTTCTCCGCTTACCTTTAGGTTTTGTAAAATTCTATTTTAGTCACTACAATCGAATTATGAACGTTTTAATATGGTCTCCGAATGTTAGTTTATTTTATTTAGTCCTTTCCAGTATATGTTATATATTTTAGGATAAATACTTTATTTAGTCACTAGAAATTTTAATTACTTTTATTTTTAACCCGAAATAATTAATTAATATCAAATTACACTATTAATACATATATTTTAATAATTCGAATTAGGTCCTTGAATTTTACTATTTTACATTTAAATTATACTATTTTAATTAATTTTATTTTAGTCCTTAAATTAATAAATTGGTAAAATAGCATGTTAGCCATTATAATATTAAATAATTAATTATAAATTAGATATTTAATTTTAATATATTCTAATTTAGTCATTAATTTTAATATCTTCATTATTTTTATTTACAAGCTTTATTACTTTTTATATTTTTATATTATAATTTTAGTTTTATTTATTTTAGTCATTATTTAAGTTATATTTTAATTTAAATATTAATTATTATTATTTTATTTTAATATAAATTATTTTAATCATGTTTAATATTTATTTATTTTTCAATATTAAGAAAGGACAGTCTTAAAACAACTGGATGTCTATTTTCTGATATTTTTAAATAAATAAATATCCTATTTTATAAATATTAATATATTATTATTATTTTTTAGAAAAATGTTTTAATTATTTATTTATTTTTTATATCGAAGAAAGAGCTGTCTTAAGGTACCTAGAAGTCTTTTCTGATATTTCTAAATAAATAAATATTTTATATATATTATAAATTAATATATTTTTCATATTATAACTTTGAAATAATAGGATTATAAATTAAATATATTTTTGAATTTTTAAATTTCTAAAATAGAGACAATTTATAATTAAAAAGTATCAATTTTGGGAGTTGTAGGGGTCCTAATCCTTCCCTAAACGTAACCGACCACGAATCCCTTTTTATTATTAAAAAGAAAGAATTTTTAGTTAAAACGCAAATCAGTTTATCTTTTAATCGATGTTTTCTTAAAAACTCTTTTAAAGGATGATTTTTAGGTATTCGATCTACCTGACCCAAAAGGCCGATGGCGACTCTCAAATTATTTTAAAAACCATTTATTCACATCACTTTTTCCCGCCAAGTAAAAAATTCGTGCCCGGACGAAAACCGGTTACGACAGCTTGGCGACTCTGCTAGGGACTGTCAAACTTTAAAAATTAATTATAAATTGTCTCTATTAATTAGAAATTAAAAATTCATTTATTTAATTATTTTTTTCAAATTTTTATGATTTTCATAATATTTTTTATATTTTTATTTTTACTTTATTTTCAGATATTAAATTTTTCATTTAATTATTTGTCAAAGGTTTGAATATTTCTCCTCACACACAACACTTGCATTGCATAACATAAGCTTTTTAATCAAGCTTGTCCCTTTTAAGTGGGAGTGAAAGCGACGTCTTCGTGAGAATTTATTCTCCGTGTCAGACCTAGCAAGTAACTTTCGAGGTTCATATGCTCTATGTCTTCGTGAGAATTTATTCTCCGTGTCAGACATAAAGAATATGTCCCCTCGAATTGAACTCGATCCGCTTAAGTCTGTAATGGACTAGGATTGAGGGTTGACAGCCCAAGGGGGCATCAACAAGGACAGTTCGAGTACCTTTACTCCTAGATCTGAAACCATGCCGAAATTTTGTCAGTAGGCATACACAAAGGAGAAATAAGCTCTAGCTTTTAATTTATTTTATTTCCTTTTCTTTTTCCTGAATAAATGCATACGAACTAGAAATCATGCGGTTAGGTTAATTTTTTTCCAAACAAAGCATGGAACTAGAAAGCATGAGGTTAAGATTTATATCTTGATAGATAGATTTTTTTTCCATTAGTTGGTACTAACTATTCTATTTTTTCTTATTTTTTTCATGCATGTTACATTGCTCTAATCTGTTCATATTGATTTCTTTTGTTTACATTGCATGATCATGGCATAACCAAAAGGTGTTTACTTGAAAGACTGTTCATCATATTGGAAAGAAATCGTAAATGGACAAAACATTTTATGATCAAACAAAATATGATGCGGCCAAGAAAAGACATCCTGAGGGAACTCTGAAAATAGAGGAGAGCTATGCACCCAAATATCGTATGCCCATTGAAGAGCAAAAGGAGATACGAGAAATAAGAGAGCAGATGTCCAATGATGGATATAATATCTGTTTTGGCCAAAAGAGAAGAGATTCCTGCACAGAAAGAGAGAAAGCTTAATGAAGATAATCCTGCAATTTCATATATGCAAGGGACTTCTGATCCTAACCAATTTGAGAAGTTGCAGACAATCATTATTTGTATTCACAAGTTGTCTGGAGATATTCAGGAAATGGTGACAACTGTAAAAGCTCCCAGAGATGAGAAGAAATCATATAATCTGAAATCAACGAAGTTTAGTCTGCTCCGATGTCTAAACTCAGGTTCAATCCAAGGCAAAAGGCGTTCTCATTTTTATGCTATCCCTATATATATAAAGAGTTGTGTGAAAAACTACTTGAAGCACGAGAAGTGACCCCGTACTACATAAAACCGTTCCAACCTCCATATCCGAATTGGTATGACATCAACGTTTATTGTGAATATCATGTTGGAGCTCAAGGACATACTATTGAGAATTGTCTTGCCTTCAACGTCGAGTCCAAAGTCTTTTGAATAATGGAACCTTACATTTATGGTAAATGATCGACCTAGTTTGATAACTGAAGGTCCTGCTAGATTAATACCAAAAGTCTTCAAAGGTAAGAGTATCAGTAGGGGCGCCAGAGAGAAGAAGATTTGCTGAGGTTTGAAGCTCAAACGTCATTTAAAGATTGAAAACGATAAATTGAGCACCAAATAGAAACCATACATGAAGATTTCCAGAAGGTCAGTCAAAGCCTTTCAAAATGCTGCATAGGAAACACCCTAGAAGAGTGGATAACAGGGGTCACCAAACTGAAAAAGAATTGCAATATAAATGAAGGACGAGCCAAGAAGTTTTCTCATGATTACGAGTTAGAAGAAAGACTCAATACACTGTCATGAATCGAGAAAATATCAAGTCGACAATCAAAGGTTGAATAGTGCTATGACCACAACATGGAAGCATCATATCAGATTCATCAGCATGAGATTGATACTGAATTAAAGCCCTATCGACAAGAACAAGATTGAAGAAATGTTTAGATGATTATGGAGATCTTGTACGAGAACTCTGTAACCATAAAGATTCCCTTACAAGGGAAAATGAGCAACATTGCCTACAACTCTGGGAATTACACAGAATGAAAGAAAAAGACACTGTCATGAAGGAAGCTGCTGTTCAAGCAAACAATGTGGCTCATAAGTTGGTGGACATAGCTGGCTTCGCAAGAGAATTAAGCAGATTGAGAACTCCACCTGAGCATGAGTGGAAGTTAGTTTGGCTTTTAAGGGAAATAGAGAAGTTAGAGTTAAAGCTATCCCCTACATGTAAAAGTTTGTTTAATGTACCGAAGCTTTTGTGTTCAATGAAATCTGTTCTAAGATCACTCTTGAATAACACCTTTTCATACATGCATTACATTTGTATTCTTACTTTTTACATCTTTGCATTACACAGTTTGCATTCTTATTTTTACATTTATGCATTTTCGCATTTACATTACATTTTTTTAGTATTTTATATACATTAATTATAAAAACATGTAAATAATTCATGAAGGGTTCTGTAACAGTAAAACCAAGATTATTCATTCATATTACTTTACAATCATCATGAAAACAATGGAGCAATCTTATGAGGGACTACAAGATCAATGGTCGGAATAATTGACAGGGTTACCTCAAGATACAAGGAAAGAAACATCAGATTCAGTACCAGATGGATCAAATTAATTATTCAGGGAGTGGAATCTGATAAAGAAGAGATAATTGATAAAGAGCAACCATGTTGTCAGATTGAAGAGTCAAAATGATAAAACCCTCTGGGGCATCCAATTAAACCCAAAGAATAGCCTTGTTCATTATTCACAATATGAGGAAAGATCAAGAGGATGGATGAAGCAATCAGAAATATGAAATGTGTTGATACTTCCCACAAAGAACTAGAAGAGAACTCAGCTTGGTTCCACACTTGGTTATTACCCATGATTTCAAAATGCCAAATTTGAGAAATATGATGGCACCAGTTGTCCCTTAATCCATTTGAGAATGTTTTGCAAAAAAATGAAGGATATTTAAGTTCTGATGATCTGTTAATTCACTCTTTCCATGATAGCCTTGTTGGCCCAGCAGTAGTTTGGTATAATCAGTTGACACAAGAACAGATCACGAGATGGGTTGATTTAGCTGATGCATTTTGGAATAATCGGTATGTTAAAGGCTTAGCTCCAACACGTATGGATCTTCGAAGAGTAAAGAAGAAAACCAATGAAAGATTTCAAGAATATGCCTTAAGATGGAGAGGAGTGACAGCACAAGTTCAACCTCCATATTAGAAGAAGAAATATCACGTATGTTTCGTGATTCCCTTCCAGCGCCTTTCTTCGAGTTAATGCATGCAAATCCGACAAAGGAATTCGGGAATCTTGTGACAAGTGGAGATTTAATTGAGAATGTAATCAGAAGAAAACTCAAAAGTCACATCCAAGCCCCGACGGATCAAAAGTAAAAGTTGATCATGTGAATGAGTGTCGCATCCAGAGTCCTCACAATTGCAAAAGAAAAAGAGCAAGTAACTATTCGGATCGACCAAAGAAAGTCATGCGATCAAGAAAACTTTGGAAGTGTTCCAAACTTCCATTTCATACTTGTATCCTCATTTGGTTTAAAGGTCAATACATCACACCAAGACAACTAAAGTGACACCAAACCTTTGCTCATAGCTATGATCAAGATAGTGTTATAATTTCCACTTGGGGGTAAAGGGGCATTCTACAGGGAATTATAGGCCACTGTTAAAAGAAATTGAGATGTTTGTTGATAAGGGGTTTTGACACAGATATGATCAAGAAATGGGGGGAAATGAGGAAAAGAACCCTGGTCCAAATACACTCAACGTTATAGGAATAATGAGGCATGATGCATAAACAAGTGGAAGTGTTATCTACCACTGTAGTACTTTCTATTTTCAGCATCTTGTTTGAACTTGTTTTTTGTTCCTTTCTCCACCTTTTGTGCAATAAATAAATGTGTATTGCTTTTATGGTTATGAGCAAGGAATCAAGTTTTAACCTTGAGATTATTGAGTATCAAGTAAATTAAATATTCTTTTAATTTTTCAAAAGTTATAGATCTTTGGCAAGTGATAAAATTATACCTTCCATCCAATGGCAATTACTTGATCCTTACTAAAGACCAAATTTTGACCGTATTTATCTGAGACTCTGAAGAATGTCTCTACTGTTCTTGACACCTACTCCAGATGTTACCTTTTCGGGTAGAGTTGATCGATTCATTATGTTACATTGCACCATAAGTCACACATTGGTCCTTCCAAATACAAAACCATCATAAACCAAAACACCTCAAAAGAACCAAACTTTCAATTATCCGGGAATCTCCTTCAAGAAGAGACGATATGAGACATCATAAATCAACTTATTGAAGATGATTTCGAGTGATTGGGGAATACTCAAAGAAGAAGGAAAAAGTGATTGATTGCTCCCAAATGTTCTAAATAATCTAATTGGGAGATGACTTTAACATAACATTGAAAATAAGAATAAAGTTACCTGCCCTGTGCTTTTCATATTTTGTGACAATGCCTAGCGCTATTGTTTCTCATATCCTAATTTGGAGATTATAAAAATTTTGTATTCTTGATCCCCCATTGTCAGTCAGGAGGATTCCACAAGCTTCACCAACATAGCCTTATTCATATATCTTCTTTTTCTTCAGAAGGTAGGAAATATGGAGACCATCCCGATAAGGAAAGCACGGACAGGTCTTGAAATCATAGAGGTCCTTAACAGACCTGAGATCCCCAAGTGCGAGGCCAGCCTGAAAGAAGATACAATGGTGGTCTTAAATCAGATAAGTTATCGGAATATATATGGCTTCCATCTTTTTCTATCATTTGACTTGCATACAACACCAACAGATTGAAATGAATTAAGTCTCAACACAAAGTTAGAGACTCGATTCCATTACAACGAATGATCCATTAGATGTTGACAAATAAATATACCCAAATGACATCCATTGAACCCAACCTGACATTAGGAAAATGTATCCAGGGAAATTCAATAATATATGAAGTAAGAACCCTATTACAATAAGAACCGGTTCTTTATCAACAAGCACCTACTTCAAACTTTTTTTTTAGAAATCTCCCTAGTTAGTCTCTATGGTTGAACAACTCAATATTTGGCTAAAAGTAGAAAACTGATGTAGATGGATATGTATAGTGATCTTGTAGAAGCTTTTCTTATTCCAAATTGTTAAGAATACACATCAATTAATATAAAACCTTCACAAACAAGGCATAGCAATAAATTGGATATGACCAAGCATCTGTTTTCTTTAACGGACATTTTCAGGCGACAATACCAACAGTAACAGAAAAAAAGATAGGGTAAAACATGAAAGATGCTAAATTAAGAGGGAAAACAGAACGAACGAATAGTTCTAAAGACAGTCACAAGAGGAAAAATGAAGGTACCTCAGCTTGAAAAACCTTAATTTATCAGGCCACAAACAACTGACCAAAGGTCTGCCAATCAGCTTTGATAGAAAAAAGCAGGAGCATGCTCCAACTGTGGCATTGAAGACAACCAAGAAAAGGACTTTAACACCAAAGAGAGCTCAAGCTAGCAAAGACATGAAAATCGTTCCAGGAATCATAAAAGTTTGCATGAAGATATAAGTTGAGCAGTAACCCAAAATGAATTGTGTTGGGTAATCCTTTGCATATGTTGTAATATTATCTCTGAAAAAGAACAGAAAAACAAGGACTTCAGTAAAATAAGTTGCAGCTAAAACATCACAGAAAGAAGTTTCACGACAAAGTAGAAGCACCCGGCAACAAGAAAGTAGTAAATAAACAAGTAAACTAAGTACATGATAGAAATAAATTAGGAATGTAATTTCAGCAACAATGCATTTTAGTACATAGCTGGATATACTCGGTATGCAATATTCTCCCTACAATTTGCATTATTCGATGCCCTCACATGATCCACACATGAACTAAACTCATCATTAGTCATAGATTGCTTTTAAACTCCCTAGTGCTACACATTAAGGACAAAACAAATCAAAGGATTCATTCCGGGCAAAATATAAATGATAAGAGTTCTCATCCACAACTATCTTCACCTACAATATAACACAAAAAAGGAGGCATATTTCAATTTAAAAAAATTAACTACATTATAAGCTAAAATATTCCCAATAGTTCTCTCTAGCTCAAAATCCTATATAAACCACAAGAAATCTAAAATGGGCATTTCCAAAATCAACAGCAATGATCAAATCCAAGGATTTGGCACACAAATTAAGCTTATTTCTTCATTAATTGAGAGAGAGAACACCAGTTTTTATTATAAAGGGGGGGGAATCCTACTTGAGCAATCGCAGATCAGAGATGGAATGAGGGATCTTGAGTTTCCCGTACTCGGTAGCGGGCATGGTCAGGTAGATGCAGAACAAGCTGGTAGAAAAAATCAAGAAAACCCCGAAAAAGGCAGCCAATTCCCACCTTGAAACGGGGAACCTCTCCGATTTTAACCTCTTCCCCGACGGAGAATCGTCATCTTCCTTGCTGCTGATGCTCAACAACGCCGCCGCAGCACTCTCCTCGTCCCTCAACACATTCCTCGGAGCCGCCATTTTAGAGCATCGACAAGATGAAAGTGCACAGAAACAAAGCTGTTGGGGGAACTTAGGATCCCAAAAGAATATAATGACGTTAATAAATGGAAACAAAAGGTTGCTGAAGAATTAAAGAATCGTTTATGTGGGAATAGAATGGGGTGTTATGATGAACCCTATTTTGAAGAGAATTTTTTTTGAATTGGATGTGCGAGACCCCAGAGACCTTTAAAGTAATGCTTTCTTTTCGATGTCCAGACTGAATCTATGGAATTAGGGTTTTATTTCGATATGTTAAAGTAGTGTTCAGTAGCAACGTTTTTTTACGTAAACGCCACTAGGTAATATGACAATTGCGGCGTTTGGTATTAAAACGCCACTAAAGTACGAGTCTATAGCGGCATTTGGTTTAAAACCCCACAAAAGTACGTGTCTATAGCGGCGTTTGTGTAAAAAACGCCACTAAAGTACGAATCTATAGCGACGTTTGGTATTAAAACGCCACAAAAGTACGTGTCTATAGCGGCGTTTGTGTAAAAATGCCACTAAAGTACGAGTCTATAGCGGCGTTTGGTATTAAAACGCCACAAAAGTATGTGTCTATAGCGGCGTTTGAATAAAAACGCCACTAAAATACTAGTTTATAGCGGCATTTGTATAAAAACGCCACTACATTACGATTCTTTAGCGGTGTTTTTATACAAACGTCACTAAAGTATCTACATCCGCCGTTAAAAACCATTTTTGCTGTAGTGTGGGTTGATTTAGCTAATGCATTTTTGGAATAATATCGGCATGTTAAAGGCTTAGCTCCAACACGTATGGATCTTCGAAGAGTAAAGAAGAAAACCAATGAAAGATTTCAAGAATATGCCTTAAGATGGAGAGGAGTGACAGCACAAGTTCAACCTCCCATATTAGAAGAAGAAATATCACGTATGTTTCGTGATTCCCTTCCAGCGCCTTTCTTCAAGTTAATGCATGCAAATCCGACAAAGGAATTCGGGAATCTTGTGACAAGTGGAGATTTAATTGAGAATGTAATCAGTGAAGAAAACTCAAAAGTCACATCCAAGAGCCCGACGGATCAAAAAGTAAAAGTTGATCATGTGAATGAGTGTCGCATCCAGAGTCCTCACAATTGCAAAAGAAAAAGAGCAAGTAACTATTCGGATCGACCAAAGAAAGTCATGCGATCAAGAAAAACTTTGGAAGTGTTCCAAACTTCCATTTCATACTTGTATCCTCATTTGGTTAAAGGTCAATACATCACACCAAGACCAACTAAAGTGACACCAAACCCTTCTGCTCATAGCTATGATCAAGATAGTGTTTATAATTTCTACTTGGGGGTAAAGGGGCATTCTACAGGGAATTATAGGCCACTGTTAAAAGAAATTGAGATGCTTGTTGATAAAGGGGTTTTGACACAAGATATGATCAAGAAATGGGGGAAAATGAGGAAAAGAACCCTGGTCCAAATACATACTCAACGTTATAGGAATAATGAGGCATGATGCATAAACAAGTGGAAGTGTTATCTACCACTGTAGTACTTTCTATTTTCAGCATCTTGTTTGAACTTGTTTTTTTGTTCCTTTCTCCACCTTTTGTGCAATAAATAAATGTGTATTGTTTTTATGGTTATGAGCAAGGAATCAAGTTTTAACCTTGAGATTATTGAGTATCAAGTAAATTAAATATTCTTTTAATTTTTCAAAAGTTATAGATCTTTGGCAAGTGATAAAATTATACCTTCCATCCAATGGCAATTACTTGATCCTTACTAAAGACCAAATTTTGACCGTATATTTATCTGAGACTCTGAAGAATGTCTCTACCTGTTCTTGAGACACCTACTCCAGATGTTTACCTTTTCGGGTAGAGTTGATCGATTCATTATGTTACATTGCACCATAAGTCACACATTTGTCCTTCCAAATACAAAACCATCATAAACCAAAACACCTCAAAAGAACCAAACTTTCAATTATCCGGGAATCTTCCTTCAAGAAGAGACGATATGACGCATCATAAATCAACTTATTGAAGATGATTTCGAGTGATTGGGGAATACTCAAAGAAGAAGGAAAAAGTGATTGATTGAAATAAATATATCATGCATTAATTACATTTTTTTCATGTAAATAAAGTTAATCTTGAATATTCATCCCCCTGGAGATACCTCTTTTTACAAGGACTTCTATTATGAGACGACTGAACTTCGCACACAGATCAAGCATGCAAATTCAGTAACATATCGCCCAAAGATGAATGGGGCATTTGCAAGAGCAAATAAGAACCTTAAGAGGATCATTACAAAGGCCACTAAAGCTTACAAGGATTGGCACGAGAAGCTACCTTTTGCCTTATATGCATATTGAATTACTGTGCGAACATCTACTGGGGCAACACCTTATTGTTTAGTCTATGGGATGGAAGCAGTATTACCAATTGAAGTTGAGATCCCATTATTTTGTATCCTAAAGGAGGAAAAATTGGATAAGACTGAATGTATCCAATTTCGATTTGATCAATTAAACCTTATTGATGAGAACCAATTGAAAGCTATTTGCCATGGGCAGATGTATCAGAAATGGATAAAAAGGTCACGAACATAAAGTATATCCGAGAGAGTTCTAAGAGTGTGATCTAATATTGCCTATACATAAAGATTTC
Source organism: Hibiscus syriacus (assembly GCF_006381635.1). Classification (NCBI taxonomy): domain Eukaryota; kingdom Viridiplantae; phylum Streptophyta; class Magnoliopsida; order Malvales; family Malvaceae; genus Hibiscus; species Hibiscus syriacus. Next base: position 1,782,967 of record NW_024062691.1, read on the forward strand.
TATAGGAAATGAATATCTAATTGAGAAGGGACCTATGTTGTAAAAAAGGCCTTTTCCCGAGAAGCGTTGATCTTGGCAAAAACGGATGGGAAAGTTCTGAGAAACCAAATAAACTCAGATTCTATCAAGAAATATTATACTTGAAGAAGAAAAAAGGACAAAAAGGAAAAGGAGGCGTTCAAAGCAATTGAAGTCTTATACTCATCCAGCAAAGAAAGAAAAAAAGAAAAAGATGAAAAAAGAAAAATGAGAAAAAAGAAAAAATATGAAAAAGGAAAAAGGAAAAATGAGAAAAAAGAAAAAAAAAAGAAAAAAAAGGAAAATTGAATCAAGATGGGTGACTTATTGAGCCTCAAGTTACAAGGTTGATCAAGTACAAACAAGAAGAGCAAGAAATACTGGAGATATGAGAAAATGGAAATGAATCCAAAATTTGGCAGTCTAGAGGGATCCAGATGATGGAAAAATCCCCAACAAAGCAGATCCAAGTTAAGCAAGGCAAGGTGAAGGCATCAGAATGAATTGATCCTTGGTTTGATTACCTTTAAACACTTATTTGGGCCTTTTTATCCCTTTCTTTCGTAACCATAAGCCATGACCTACGTTACGTACCTGAAAAGTCCATTCTAATCATACATGGATTTCTAAGTAAAAGAGAATATCTTCATAATTCATTCCACCTCTCAAGATTGATTTTTATTTACAAAAATTGGTTTTTAAAATCTTTAATGCATGATATGAAAAATGATAAAGGGGGTTCAAGATGTAAATTTTTAAATAACATCTTGAAACTAAAGGAGGATTCGAGTTGAAAACCTAAAAAGGCGGCTCGAATATTGAATGGTGCAAAAAATGACATAAGAGATGATCTTAAGCTCTTAAATGAAGCACTGTACATCCCAAAAGACGTTCCTGAGATTCTGGAATCAAGAAGTATCTCTACAAGATGAGCATAACAACCATTTCTTCAAGTTAGTGGAAGCCCGAAGCGACATACTGAACTAACTTGAAAGAACCTATTTTACCAAAATCAACCTACACCTCAAATCAATCAAATAATTTTGACACTTGCCATAGGACTATGATTTTTGAATGATTTAAAAGTGTAGTTGATTTATTTGATATTCATTAAATTCATTGTTTATGATTTGATTATATTGTGAACCTGAAAGGGGTAATACCTTACAAAATTCTTTCATTCTTCAATAAAGAAAGGAGAAAAAACATTTTCAAACAGGACAATCTCAAATGAGGAAGGTCCTTGAAGCAATTGTTGCTTATTCTACCTCTGTTGTAGAAAAAGAATGAACGAGGCCAGAATAATGAAGCACTTCACATTTTTGAAGGCAAGTGGTCCAAGAAGCCAGAAAGTCTGGAGAATTGAACTTGTGACACTCCCCTATGACATTATTAGCAGCTCATCAAGAACGATTATCGTTTATCTCATGCTGAGGGCGATAAGCATCACCAGACAGATTATTTTCCCCAACCATCAATTCATGTTCTCTAGAAGATTACATCATAGAGCCATGAACAAGTCACTACCTGCACTCTGGTTATACCGTAATGCTGGCTCAAGTCTTGATACATCATTGCTACTTCTTCTATGCCAATCATTTTCTTTGTCAAGATGATATCCATTATGTTCTTCAGAAGATTGCTGAATTTGAATTTGAGGACTTATGGCACAGAATAAGACATTGGAACAGAATCTACCCTTATAGGCCTTTTATATAGGGTAACATTGGTTACAGGATTCCAAAAGTTGAAGATGACCAGTTTTACTGTCAACTAAACCGTTCCAAGATTCGAAAAGAGTGGGATATATTGGAGCATCAGAAGAGACAGCTGTCGTAGCAGTCATTGCAAGAAAATACACCAACAAAAATCTTCTAGTTCATCCTGATGATGTTTATTTCTTTCAGTAAGGTTGTTACGCTGGATTCCATCAACAACAAGGTCAAATTCGACAAATCTACTCATCAATTGCTCCAACCGATTATCATTCAGTTCTTGCACATCTGTTTTCAAAGATATGCTAAGACAGTATAAGGGAAACCTAAAAGAATTTCCACCTCATCAGGTTCAAGTGGAACAATTTTATTCCTTCCAACCCATACCAGATTCCATTTTCAGCACTCATCAAGAACATACTTCTGGACACTCGAAGATGGCTCATCGTCATAAGCTTCAAGAGCCTTACAGATCATTTCTGTCAATTTGGCACTTCATGTACATGTTTATAAATAGTTCAACTTTGTTCTTGGATCCCAGGAAGGCACCATTTATTTTTCAATGGAAAAATATCATGTATGGTGCGTGGAGTAAGCATAATAAGAGGAAATTTGTTCTCGATTGGCAGATTATGAATATAGCCTCGTTTCCGGGCAGCAACACAAAAATGCTTCGAATCTACAAATTCTGGCTCTACATCGAATAAGTACTATGACATTCCAGTCCAAACATCAACTGGAGCAAGTGCCACGTTCTCGTAGTAGAAATAAGGAGGCCCAATAGCATTTTCTGGAAGTGTTCTTTGAGTTATCTGATCAGATTTGGTATGAACCCCAAAACCAATCATTGGATTTAAAAGATGAATTTGATGATAGTCTTCATTAAGAAGCTTCTTTTCAAGCTTCCTCTACTTCGTCCTTTTCAAAAAAATCATAACCCGAGTTTCGTCTTTGCTTGTAATTGGGGTCATTGTATAATTGCTTCCTATCTTCTACCAGAAGAAGTACGTCAGCAGCCTTAGCCATTTGAGCAGCACATATAAAATCTGTCAACTCTGCCATTGATGAATCTGGACTACATCTCTTCATGGCTATTGAAGCCTCAACCTCTGAGTATTCCATTTTTGTCAAGAATAACAGTTTTTTCTCCTCATCAGAGTCAGAATTCAGGATTTCCTCTGTATCAGAAGAACTATCAATATCTGTGAAATCATCCTGAAAGATCACTTCATAATCAGATGAGTAGTTATCAGAATCAACATGTTGCATGGGTGCAGATTTTTGAAGAGCCGGTACCACTGTATATGTAGTCTTGCTATTGCATCAGATTACTGTTCGCCGAAATTGGTTTCTCTCCCACTTAAAAGTATATTTCAGAGATAGCCTTCACTGAAAGATGATAAGCCACTGTGTTAGCCTGGAATGGATTACCAAGCAATTTATACTGCTCTGTCCGACTAAACTCCTCCAGAAAAGACACATATCTCAGATGTTTCTGTCAGAATGAATGATTACTTCTTAATTCTGTGACAACATGAAGAGAATTCCAGTTACCTGACAACACTGATGTTTAGTGACACCAGAATGAGAGTATTCAAGATAAACAGATTTGGAGCACGAATAAAGCCACAAGTATCCACCACAGTGCATTGTCAAAATTGAACCTTGTAGGGATCATGATATTCAAGTCAAACAGACGTCGAGAGTAAACCAGAAATAGAAAATTGAGGCATCTCGAAAGCCCAATTCAGACAGATCTAGAGGGACATATTGAGGGCCCATTTCAACCAGAAATAAAATATTGGGGCATTTTGAAGGCTCACAGCAATATGAATATTTGGGCATTCTTGGAGGCTCTTCTCAGCAAGAAATAATGTGAACACACTTTTAACATCTGTATCAGCAAATGTTGGGGCATTTTGAAGGCTCAGATCAGCAAGAAGCAAATGATAGGGCAGGCTGAAAGCCCATTTCAATCAGAATTAGGTTTATTGATGCATTTTTGAACGTTTGTATCAGCAAATGCTGGGGCATGCTGAAGGCCCACATCATCATGTGTTAAAAATCATTGACTTGAGCAGATATTTCCAATGAGACAGAAAAATATGAAGAATGAAAATGGTGAAACAATAAAAGTCGAGCTGACTATACATAATTACTTCGTTCATCAGGCAGTTGCATTAGAATCTTGTTGTTGAACAAATATCTACTCAGCAAGTATGGTTTCAAATACCCAATCTTCTTAAACCATGTGTCACATGACAGTGTGTTAAACTATATCATGGATAAAGATGGTCCCCAAGCAGACTACTCGATCCAGGGTTCAGTTCTTCAAGATCTCAGCTTTGAATTTTGTATTCTGTGTGTCGGTGATGATTGGAAATATTTCGTTGAGATTCCTGGCAGTTAGTTACAACCATACTGTTGGGATTACGAAGCTGTTTTTCACAATAGTTTTCGCTTAATCGATGACATTGGAAAGGGAGACTCGACTCACTTACATTACTGTTATTCCCGCTGTTACTGGGGTTATCATTACCAGGAAGGCTGAACTGAGTTTTCATCTATTTTGGTTTTATCATGTACGTTTCATCCCCAGTATCAAGAATTCTATGGATATCGTTATGTACATGGATCCTATATCTGAAGTGTTTCTACTTCTTACAACGCTCATTACAGAAGAAAGCGTGATCAATATCACTTTTGCCTTTGCCCGAGATGATATCAAGATCAATTAGTGTCTCTTATTCAGTTCGACACTAGCATATTTTGTGAATTTGATCAAGTTTTGGTCATGAAACATACCAACATCTCACTTGTATTCCCATTGAGTTTTGTTCTCAAGTGATCTTGTGACATCATACAAAAGCTTTGAAAAAATATGCAAAGAGTTTCAATGATTGAGAAATCTTGGCAGAAACCACAGGAAAGGATGAATGTGTTGTCAAATGTTTTACATCTGAATAGAAACCACAAGAAATGATGAATGTGTTGTTAAATGTTTTACGAACCAGTTATTCCGATGCTAAACCAATGTTGTTATCATATGGTTTTCCTTTATTGATCCAAGATAAATTTTGTCTTCTTCAACCCCAAGATTAGAAATGAGATATGATGAAGATTTCTTTCCACAGAAGGAGAACTGAAATTTTAAACAAGAAACTAGTGGCGCCAACTAAGGTTGAATGACAGGTTGTTGTTAAGCATCTCGACATGATATGGTCCAAGTTGCCTTATTCGAGATCTGATTATATGTGGAGACATGAAAGGAATTGGAATAAATATTCCTTGTGATGTGTTTCAAGAGTTAAATTAGAACAGACACTACTCTCCTAATTAATCCCTGCTGAGCCACGCATATCTACATCTATACTCTTCAAAGATGATAGATTCTCTTTTCAAAGATGATAGATTCTCTTTTTAAAGATGATAGATTCTCTTTTCAAAGATGAAAGCTTTATTGGATTTCTACACAAGTCCAGACAAAGAAAGGCGGTGTTACCAAAGACAAAATGGGGCATCAGGGTCATAATTTTGACTACAGCAAGAGTTCCACAAATGAAACATTTCTTCTGAGACTTTCATAAAGCAAAGAAGACACAAAGATACAAGTTGATCAAATGATTCTGTAGAAATGCAAGCTTGATATCATAAGTTTCTACACTGATATCCAGAGGTAACCCTAGCAATAAATGATGAAGTGAAGGAAGACCAAGTTCACCACTTTGAAGTCAAATGAAGATTGCATCAACATTCATGCATTCATAAGAATATCATTTACACAATAGACAATGCATTACATTGATACATCTGAGTGCATTCAAACATAAAGTTTTATAGATTTTCGGAAGAACAAGAAGATTCATGGTAAAAAATACCTTACAAGAAGAAGGTATTCAAAACCGCAAATGCAGGAATCATGCCAACATCTGAAGAATAGATGGACTCAATCCACAAGAATGAACATTATCTTGAGATTGGGTCATGTTACCCAATCAACATGTTATTTTGAAAAATAATGAGAAAACGATTTCCATAGTTTCTCATTCAATCTTTTCTAAAAATAAAATTGTTGAAAAGTAAAAAAATGATTTTCATAGTTTCTTACTTAGTAAACTATTTCCCACATCTGTAAGTCCTACAGTACATGATGTTTCCAAAAAGCCTTCGGGAGCTTTTTGATGTTTTCAAAGCCTTAGGGTCATCTGTAAGTCCTACAGTGCATGATGTTTCCAAATAGCCTTCGGGAGATTTTTGATGTTTTTCAAAGCCTTAGGGTCATCTGTAAGTCCTACAGTGCATGATGTTTCCAAATAGCCTTCGGGAGCTTTTTGATGTTTTCAAAGCCTTAGAGTCATCTGTAAGTCCTACAGTGCATGATGTTTCCAAAAATCCTTTGGGAGCTTTTTGATGTCTTCAAAGCCTTAGGGTCACAGGTAAGTCCTACAGTGCATGATGTTTACAAATAGCCTTCGGGAGCTTTTTGATGTTTTCAAAGCCTTAGGGTCATCTGTAAGTCCTACAGTGCATGATGTTTCCAAATAGCCTTCGGGAGCTTTTTGATGTTTTCAAAGCCTTAGGGTCATCTGTAAGTCCTACAGTGCATGATGTTTCCAAAAAGCCTTAGGGAGCTTTTTGATGTTTTTAAAGCCTTAGGGTCATCTGTAAGTCCTACAGTGCATGATGTTTCCAAAAAGCCTTCTGGAGCTTTTTGATGTTTTCAAAGCCTTAGGGTCATCTGTAAGTCCTACAGTGCATGATGTTTCCAAAAAGCCTTCGGGAGCTTTTTGATGTTTTCAAAGCCTTAGGGTCATCTGTAAGTCCTACAGTGCATGATGTTTCCAAAAAGCCTTTGGGAGCTTTTTGATGTTTTCAAAGCCTTAGGGTCATCTGTAAGTCTTACAGTGCATGATGTTTCCAAAAAGCCTTCGGGAGCTTTTTGATGTTTTCAAAGCCTTAGGGTCATCTGTAAGTCCTACAGTGCATGATGTTTCCAAAAAGCCTTCGGAGCTTTTTGATGTTTTCAAAACCTTAGGGTCATCTGTAAGTCCTGCAGTGCATGATGTTTCCAAAAAGCCTTCGGAAGCTTTTTGATCTTAAACCCTTAGGGTCATCTGTAAGACCTACAGTGCATGATGTTTTCAAAAAGCCTTCGGGAGCTTTTTGATCTTAAAGCCTCAGGGTCATTCATAAAACCTCTGGGCAGAATGTTTTTAACATTTCCATATTACTTAAAATAAGCCGAATGAACAATTATTATCTTTTTCGTCTTTGCTCTATTCTTGTTAACACAAGAATGAGCAAAGAGGGGCAGCTGTAGACACTAATTTTTCACTTTTATTATATTATTATTATTATTATTATTATTATTATTATTATTATTATTAAATACATTTACAAGCCAAACATGATGGCCCGTTTACAGCTGACCTAGTAGAACCCTAAACCCATTCAGGGTTTCTACTAGGGTTTCATCACCCAACCGACTCTGCTGTTTCCAGTCGCCCCAGCCGATGGTTCAACTCCCAGTAGCCTTTGAAGCCATTCCAGCTGCTGCCACGCCTCCTATGCCAAGTGATCCAACCAATAGTTGCCAACGCCAATGTCGACGCTCCACCAGTGCCACGAAGCCGCCTCGAAGAAGCCTCCAGAAGCTCTGCTGCCACAACACCGACCGTCCACGTCGCCTCTATGGTGAGTCACCAGCATAGCTTTGGTGACTCACCGAACCTTTCATCCTTTGGACCAGTCCGACGAGAGCCACATTGAGGCTATAAAGCCTCAGTTCCCCTGCAAACAGAGAGGGGTCGGAGAGAGATACGAACCAACAGAACAAAAAGAGCAACCACACCAACAAGCGATCATTCGGAAATAACAGAGGAAAAGAGAAGAAAGAGACTTACCTTTGAAGCCTATTCTGTAAACGGAAGCCAAACGTCGTTGAACCGTCGTTTAATCGAAAGGTAGAACCCTTCGATTTTTTTAGATTTACGTTTAGTGGAAGAGTTTTAGACGAAACAAATGTTAGATTTGGGATTTGGGGAAATAGAGCTTCGATTTAGGCCATTTTTTCAGAATTCCGACCACCGTGGTCGGCGGTGGTATCGGCGCCGGAGTACAGTTGCCGGCCGGAATAGGACTCCCTCCGATGGAGGGTTTTAGAGAGAAGGTAGAGAAAATGTTTTTTCTCTCAGCTAGAGAGAGAAGAAGAAAAGATAAAATGAGGAGAATGGCTCAAAAGGGCCGGCCATTCGAGGTTTATATGCCCCTCCTAAACGGTGTCGTTTTGGGTAGGGGTTATATGCGTAATTTACGTTTATGGTTAAACCTTCTCCGCTGCCCTTTAGGTTTTGTAAAATTCCATTTTAGTCACTACAATCGAATTATGAACATTTTAATATGGTCTCCGAATTTTAGTTTATTTTATTTTAGTCCTTTCCAGTATATGTTATATATATTTTAGGATAAATACTTTATTTAGTCACTGGAAATTTTAATTACTTTTTTTTAACCTGAAATAATTAATTAATATCAAATTACACTATTAATACATATATTTTTAATAATTCAAATTAGGTCCTTGAATTTTAATATTTTACATTTAAATTATACTGTTTTAATTAATTTTATTTTAGTCCTTAAATTAATAAATTGGTAAAATAGCATGTTTAGTCATTATAATATTAAATAATTAATTATAAATTAGATATTTAATTTTAATATATTCTAATTTAGTCATTAATTTTAATATCTTCATTTATTTTTATTTACAAGCTTTATTACTTTTTATATTTTTAATATTATAATTTTAGTTTTATTTATTTTAGTCACTATTTAAGTTATATTTTAATTTAAATATTAATTATTATTATTTTATTTTTAATATAAATTATTTTAATCCTGTTTTAATATTTATTTATTTTTCAATATTAAGAAAGGACAGTCTTAAAACAACTGGATGTCCATTTTCTGATATTTTTAAATAAATAAATATCCTATTTTATAAATTATATATTAATATATTATTATTATTTTTAGAAAAATGTTTTAATTATTTATTTATTTTTTAATATCGAAGAAAAGAGCTGTCTTAAGGCACTTAGAAATCATTTTCTGATATTTCTAAATAAATAAATATTTTATTTATATTTTATATATAAATTAATATATTTTTTTCATAATTATAACTTTGAAATAATAGGATTATAAATTAAATATATTTTTGAATTTTTAAATTTCTAATAATAGAGACAATTTATAATTAAAAAGTACTAATTTTGGGCGTTGTAGGGGTGCTAATCCTTCCCTAAACGTAACCGACCACGAATCCCTTTTTATTATTAAAAAGAACGAATTTTTGGTTAAAACGCAGATTAATTTATCTTTTAATCGATGTTTTCTTAAAAACTCTTTTAAAGGATGATTTTTAGGTATTTGACCTACCTGACCCAAAAGGCCGATGGCGACTCTCAAATTATTTTAAAACCATTTATTCACATAACTTTTCCCGCCAAGTAAAAAATTCGTGCCCGGACGAAAACCGGTTACGACAATAGGAAACTTGAGTCTAGGGATCATATATACTTTTATTGTTATTTTTTCAAATCAATTTAGTCGAGTGTCATTTGCAGCGAAGAGTGGGGAACTGGTGCTCGGAGCTTGTTTGGATGGTTCCTCGTCTTATGAAAATTGCGTGAAATTTGTTTATTTATCATGTGTGGAGAGAAAGGAATTTGTGGATTTTTCAATATAAAACTCTGTAGGAGGAGGCTATTGTCCATTGTATTAAGGGAACCATAAGCTGTAGAATGATATGATTTCCTATGAGTAGAGATAATCATATTAATAGAGTTCTTTGTATATAATTAAATCTTGTTCATGTGATGGTTATTTAATTGCGATATAAGTTGTGATTTGGTTGTATGAACTCTTCTGATTTTCTGGATAAATTAATTTCACATTTATCCTAAAAAATTTATTCTTACTTTTAAGCGTAATTAATAAAATATTAATGTAAAATTTAACTGATCACAGACGTTAAGTAAAATTTAATATTAATTTAATTAATTTTACTACACGAATAAAAGAAAACATGACAAAATGAAAACACCACATAAATTCAGGACTAAAATAAAATGAATGAACTAATGGAGAGAAACATATTCTTGAAGAGACAACACTACCCCATTGAACTACACTATGTTCGAGGATGGATACGTAAATTCGGAAGATTATATGGACGTTTTTGGCAAATCAATTAGCGTAAGTAGTAGAAGTGAGTGAAAATCCTCAATTGTTTGAGTTGGTACTTTGACCAAAAGAGGTACGAAAGCTGAAACCTTTTTTCTCTCTTCTATCGGAGATTCTCTCCTTTTTTTTTGAGTATATTTGATGGTTTTTGGTCTCTTTAGCTGTACAGAGCATTACTTTTTATTTGTTTTTGTAGCTTTCTTTGTGGGTGCTTCAGATCTAACCGGCGGTGGGATTTTGAAATTTTGGTGTTTTCTTTGATTGACAGTGGTGAAGGATGGCTTCAGAACCAAAGGTCCACACTTTCGAGGAGGTTGCAACCCACGACAAAACCAAAGATTGTTGGCTGATTATTTCCGGGAAGGTCAGATCTTTCCTCTCTCTCTTTTAACCTCATTAGCAGGATTATTTACTTCCTTTCTCCTATGTTGAACTATTTTTATTTGGGTTGATTTCACCTTCGATTGTAAGTTTCATTGAGTTGGATATGGGTATTTGTCCGAATCAGAGAACGTGTAGGGCCTAACATGGAAGAAACATAAAGTTTTTTTTTCTCTTTTTGGATGGAGAGGTAGAGAATTGAATAATTGTTTATTATATTCATTTTCATGGGAGTTGAAGTTTGGTTTTTATTTACCCAAGTATATACTGTTGATGAATCTTTTAGTTTAATGTGTTTGTGGTCTGCAACTCTTCATACGGTTGTGTACAGGGAATGGCAGGATTTTACGGGAATCGACCTCCCCTGCCGGCCCTCCAGTCCATCCTTGGTTGTGCATGTTAGATGTCTTCGTATTTGGCAGAACAGCGATTCATGATATCATGTAGTTTCATCATCTGCCCCTATCCAACATCACGAATCTGAAAACCATGAGTACAGTGCTATCTGTAACTGATGACTATGAATAGAAACTTCGCTTCCCGTCAATTGCGATAAACTTTTTACCTTATATCAGACAATCATTAGATTTGTCTGATCTTCTCTCGGTTGTAGAAAGAACCTTAAGTCGAACAAATATGTTTCTCCTTCAAGGTTTCCATGTCCGTGGATGAATATTTCAAGAACAAGGTATTTAGAGTTAAAACTGTTGCTCATGATCGAGATTTCTTCTATGTAGGTGTATGATGTAACTCCATTCATGGAAGATCATCCTGGAGGTGATGAAGTTCTGCTGTCGGCAACCGGTAAATTCACGCGATAGATTCCGTGTTTGGTTCTTTAAGTAATTAATCCTGTATTCCGTAGTTTGATCATGCTCCACCAATTTGACAGGGAAGGATGCCACAAATGATTTTGAAGATGTGGACACAGTGATTCCGCAAGAGAGATGATGGAAAATACTACATAGGCGAGATCGATTCAAAAACCGTCCCGGCAAAGCGCATCTACATTCCACCACAGCAAGCGCCTTACAATCCCGACAAGACCCCCGAGTTTGTGATTAAGATCCTTCAATTTCTCGTTCCCCTCTTGATTCTGGGCTTGGCTATTGTGGTACGTCACTACACTAAGAAAGAGTAGCTTACACACACGCAGAAGTGGTGTGTTTCATCTGTTGGTTGAAAAGGGGCAGTAATATGTTTTGTTTGATTTTCCTTTGAGCATTTGTGTGTCAAACTAAATACTAGTTCATAACGTGGTCCATTGTCGAAAGACATACTATATGGAGCATCTTTGAGACCTTCCCAGGGAGAGAAGACAATGTTCAGTATTGTTGGAATTTAAAGGCAGGAGCATGATTTTTGTTCCTACTCGTGAAATGACAATGTCAATCACTTCTTACCAGCACCTATCAATCTTAACATTTCGAGCTAAAGCCTTCAGCAGCCTTGTCAGAGGTACAAGCCACACTCGATTCACATTGATTTTTTCGTTCGATTCATCGGATAAGATTTGTGAGAATCTCTCATTGAAATCACCTCAAAATGTTTTAACTTGGAACATTAATCTGTCATCCACAGTCAAATGACTACCGTCTCGATATGTTATTTCTCTCACCAACAGTAATCTCTTCATCTTTCGATTCGTTGAATTGAGCCCCCAATCTTCAAGAAGTCCAAAACCAAAATTTTCCATTTATAACAAAATTAATTGAGTGACTCAATTAGAAAATTTTAAAACCCTTTTGTAAACTTACAAATAATAGAGTGATTTGTGGTGTAATATATAATTAAATATTTTCAATTACACCTTTTAACGTTTATTTGAGCTTTAATGACAAAGTGATCTTATTGTTATTAATCGACGCAATTATAATTTTTCAAAATACAATGACTCATTTTAAAACTTACTAATATAGAGTAATTGTTGTTATTTCTTGGCCACCAATTTGAACAATATGAATATCAAATGTATGAACGTGAAAGAATTGAAAACTATCTTTGAACAATACTATATTGTAATTAGTTCAGATTTATAAAAAAAATAATAGAGTAATTAGTAATGTAATTTATCAATAGTACCAAATGTCTAATTACTTATAATTCATATGATACTTGGGTACTAATACATGACTTATCGTATCACTTTCAAGTAAACCAAACATATGAATAATTCTTTTATTATGAATACTCAATTTGTCTGTTGTTTGTTTTTAATGATGAGCTCCTTTGTAAGTGCACCTGATCTAATGGGCTTCAAACGCTTTTGATTTATCTACTAATCGATTGATTGACTCAACTGTTTATTTGGAAGATGAACTTGATCCCACTCGCAATGAAATACACTTTATTAACGTAGCATGTTTAGGCAGTCGATAACTATAGCGAGGCAACTCCAGTAGCACAACCACTGCTCGGATCACAGATCTCGAATTTAAAAGCAATTCGGATAAACTATAACATACAACTTACAGCTTGGAAGCAGCATTCTTGTCCAAAAACCAAACCAACTCCCCTTCTGGTGAAACCATCTGAACAGGCAGCGGATCAAACTCTGACTATTTCTTAATGCGGCATGCACCGGACCAGCTTTACCAGAACCGCACACGACAAGTGCAATGTTAGCAGATGAGTTGATAACGGGGAAAGTGAAGGTGATTCTCTCGGGGGTGGTTTTGGTGAGTCCTTAATGAAGGTAACCCACTTTCGTTCTCCTTCACCAGAGGGTGGCCTGGAAATAGAGAAGCCACATGTCCATCCGGTCCCATTCCCAGAAGCATGAGATCGAACTTTGGAAACCCAGTCGCTGCCGAGACACTAATCACGTTGCTCTTAACCAAGTGCTTGAGACAAGTCTCATAGTCATCAGCTGCACCTTCAGCAGGCAGTGCATCATTGATGGCATAGACTTTACCCGGGAGAATCGGTACCTGAAGGCGACAAAATAGCATGTCTAACTTGCTTTGCCTTGGAAAAATTGGAATACTAACATCATCCTAGAACCAGCAATGGTAGATCACTTGGTTAATTATTAGATTTTCATCATACACCACAAAATATGGCAAACTACAAGAAAAACAATACAATTTAACAATGTCATATTAACAATTCAAAGGAATTAGACCTTTTCTTTCGTTTTTTTTGGATGATTGAGTGAATTAAACAGGAAAAACTGCCACAAAGAAAAACACAGCAACTAAAAACCTTTTTCATACACACCAAGCAATCCGTCATAAATAACCAAGAACAGATTTGATTATATGTACAGTGTAAATAATAATAGTAAACTAGAAACGTTATATTCTTTGATTATACCTTTGAAAGAAATCCATCAAAAGCTAGCTTATAGTTACTGTCATCATGATCCTTAGGAACAACCCTTTCATCCACCCAGAAAACTTGCCAGGTTGACCAATCCACCGCATCAACATATGGGGGTTCCACCAGTTTCCTGAAAGTTTAATTTTTTTTTTCATTACATCAATTATCAGAAGACCGTGCCCAAAAAAAATTACACTCAAGATTTTGTAGCATTTAGTGATGGGGCCAATCAATTTGAGAAAATGAAGGGTAGCTTAAGACCTGAGAGACTTAATGAGAGAGCCACCAGACAAAACCACGGTGAAACTGCCTTTCTCTTTGGAGAACTTATCAGCTAGATCGGCGGTGTATTTAGCAAGCGACACCGAGAGATCCTCCTCGGACTCAAAAACTTCCACCTTTGCTTTCCCTTTCTCCGCCATCGACGCCTTGGCTCTCCAACGAAACCTCCCGGAACCCGAAACGCCTCTAATCCCGGTCGAGAAATAGAGCGTCTTGTGGGTCAAGAGGTGCAATGATATTGAAGGCTTGAAAGGAATACGAGGTAATTTTGGTAGTGACGGCGATGATGGGAGAGTGCGAAATGGAGTGGGGAAATAAAGGGTAGAAGATGCCATCCGTAATGCGCACTTTAAACTTAAAATTGACTGTTCGACAAGAGTTAGCGTGGACCGGACTGGTTAATGGCTTTGGTTTATGTCTTATCGGAGGTTTTTTTTGGGAAAAATCTTGGTTTACTGAGGTGAAGATACTTACTATTACGGTTCGTTTGGTTCACATGAAAGATTATATGCGAGAATGTAAGATTATTAAGAAATATGATTACTGGAAATGTTATATTTTGTGTTTAGTTAACTTAATAGGAATATAAGATTATCGTGTTTGGTTAAAAGAATAAAAGATTATTCGAATGTATATTTAATCAAATTATCTTTATTATATTTGTTTTTTAACAAGTTAAAAATATTTATATATTTTCTTTAAAAAATTTAAATTCATAAAATTTATATAATTTTTTTTATAAAATTAAAAATATAAAAAAGTTTAATGAAATAGTAAAATTTTATTTTAAATGAAATAGTAAAATTTTATTTTAACTCCTAAACTTCATATAAAATTTTAATTGTAAACTTTCTTTTTGTAAATCTAAAATAATTTAAGAATAAATTTGTAATTTAACATTCATAGAATTTTTATTATTAATGACAGAAAAATGATATTTAAAAAAAATTAAGGGCATTTTAGTCCAAAACGCCGAGAATTTAACAATACCTAAGGAAATGAAGATAATGACATTCCGAGTAAAATACCCAAAAAAATCCACTATTGATAATCTTATATTACCGGGAATGAGATTCCCGGGCTAACCAAACGGGGGAATGTGGATTCCATTATTATGAGAATCCCACATTCCCCCATCCAACACACCCCCTTAGGGATGGGCATGTAATCTGTTGAGTACGGATTTTAACTCGACTTGATTGGGTTGAATTCTTTTTTTAAAAAAATATGTTCGGGTCGAATTTATATTAAAATATTCAGATTTAAGGTTAAAATAATCCTATCATACCCTACTCGAGTACTTAATGCATTATTATTATTATTTTAATTTTTTACTTTCCCTAATTCGGGGCTTCGGGCTCGGTTTCTCCTTCAAACACTGAGTCGGCTAAGAACGCATTCCGAAAAGGCGAAAACGGAGTTTTACCTATCGCTCTCTTTCAAACAGTGCAAAGAAAAACTAAATCAGAGCCTTGAGCACTCTGATCCTGCTAAGGTCTTAAGGAGAGGCTAATTCCCTTTGTAAATTCTCCACCGAGGGTTTGAGGCACCGAGCCACTGACGCAGCGACTCGTTTTCCCTTGCTGCAATACCCTAATTCTATTTTTCGTTGTTTTCCCTTCTCTTTCTTCACAAATCACAAGCCCCATCAATTATTCCATCAAGACATCAACTCATTTCTCTACTTCAGGTATCTCCGTATCTCTCTCTCTGTATATGTGTGTGTATGGTTCCTCCTCCTACTGAGATGGCTCATGAGGAAGGATTCATTCTTCGTGAATGGCGTCGGTTAGTAGTTGAAATTTATTTACTTTTTATAATTAAATCGTTTGATTTGTTGACATTTTGTGTGGATTTGATCGGTTCTTTAGTTTAACAATCTATCGCAGCTTAGTTCTGCATTTTTTTTGAGTCGGATACGAATTGTTGTTGCATTGGTTGAACTAAGATTAACTTTGATTCAAATTCGTTATTGATCATTTCGTGTTCTTAAATAGGTACTTTTAGCTTAGCAATCCTTCTCAGCTTAGATCTGTAATGTTGTTGATCAGCTACAAATTGATGTTGCATTGATTGAACTAAGTTTAACTTCAATTGAAATTTGTTAATGGTTATTTCGTGTTTCTAGATCTGCCGTGGTTTTAAGCATGGAGTCAATTAGCTAGTTTTTGCAGTTTCATATATGTTCCTTATGAAGTTCAAATTTGTTCATCTTTTTGTTTGATTTATTTTTGTGTTGGTTGATAGTTCTCTTCATTATAATCCATAAGAGTTCGTTAGCTGTGATGCTCAAATTAGAGAACTTTTTGAATGTGATCTTATTAGCCAATAGATTGAGCAGATTCAGATCCACAATGATTTTTCAATAAGAAGATGTTTAAGTATTTTTCTGAATAAAGTATGATCCAATCACCGTTGCCTGCACAGTAATATCGTGTACAGATAATTGCGTTATTGTACTGTCACAGTAACATAAATGATATGAAAATATGTTTCACAGCTTTAAGGTGGTTGTGTTTTTGTAATTTCCACATGATCTTGTAGGTTGAAAAAATATGTTTTCTTCCAGCTTATGATGGATAGAAGAGGGTAGTTCTACATTTCACAATGATAATAAAGAGGATTAACATTCAATAATTACCTTGTTTATCGTAGATCCTAAGAATATTCGCATATATATGAAAACATATAATGTTTGCATTGTTTTTCTTTGAACCTCTTATGACTTTTATTCCTGTGACATTCCACATTTTAAACTCAACTTTTGCAGTCAGGGTTCATTGTTCGAGATGTGTATACAATGATGATATTAACATATAAGAACCAGGTCCTACAAAAGTGCACTTCGTAACCATTCTCTTCCATTGCTTAGCTGCAAGAAGATATGAACATATAAGAACCAGAATCCAGTAAAAGTACATCGTTTATCCTCATAAATTGTACAACCAAGCTCCAGATACAAAGATTGTGTTTCTTTAATTGTGATATGAGAAACGTAATTAGCAAATTACTCGTTACTTTTTCTTTTACAAACACCCTTTTTTGATGTCTTTTGATTTAAGTTAAA